>NW_027175183.1:309790-619580 GCF_028021215.1 Eschrichtius robustus
GCTGCTCTGTTGACAAGAACCTCCACTTCATGACACCTTAAATATCCCAGGAAAGAGAAAAATGGATAAAAAAGTTGTGGTCCTTATGTACAATGGAATATCACTCAGACATGAAATCAATGTCATATGGCTAGTAGAAGCAAGATGAGTGGACTTAGGTACGACGATTCTAAGTGAAATAAGTCACACAGAAAAAGACACTTATCATAAGCTATCACTTATAGAGGGAATGTAAAAACCGCTACACTTGAACTGAATTACAAAACAGAACAGAGTCACACGTTTAGAAAACACACTATGGCTGCTTAACGGGAAAGGTGAGGTGGGGTGATGCATAAAAGAAGGGGTTCAAATTTGCTCAGATACCGTTCCACACACCCAATATGTAATAGACAAGACCTACTCCTTGCTCCGTGAACTTGTCTCAACACCCCCTATTCACCGCACAAGAATATATGTGACTAGTAACAATCTTAAAACCTATGTATTGATATCTGTCTGGAAGTGAGTCAAGTGGGTGTAAATCCGCATAAACACAGCCGTGAAAAGCAGCTAAACCCCATTATAAAAATAAATTACTTTTAAAAACCCGTAAAACAAAGACAGTGAAAGAGAGAGAAATTCTTACAAAATTCGTTCAGGGGCTGTGATGCCACCTGGATTGACCATATCTAGACCCACAGCTGGATGAGACATAAGGGTGGACACTCTTGGAGCTGAGAGGTTGGGTGAGCAAACGCAGACCCTTTAAAGTAATACTGCGTGATACCCATCCCATGGGTCCCAAATCTCCAGGTTCAAGGGCATCTTCCTACATCGAAAACATGCATGAGAAACTCAGAAGATGGTACACCGTGTGATTTTGAAAGGTTTCTAAAACACACCCCATTTCTCATCTCCTTGTGCTCGGGTTCGCCTTTCCAGCTACTTTACTAGCAATCAACTTACTTGGAGAATCAGCACCTTTAACCTCCTGTTCCCTACAGGTTGCAATTTCTCCTGAGGATGAACGGGAAGAGGGGCAACCAATGAGAGACTAGATCTAGGTGTTGGGACAGGCACAGGTCACTCCATTTTCCCATCAGGAAGAAGAATTAATCACAGGCTCAGCCTGCCGCCCAGAAGCACAATAAGTCCTGAGGCAATCCCGCGCTTTTGCGGCCAGATCCCAAAAAAGCGAGTTGAAAAATGGAGCTCAGGGACATTGCAATTCACAAACCCGCAGAGTTATAAATGATAACTCTCATCCACAGATATATTGAGGGAAGGCAACGAAGAGGATTTGAAAGCAAGGCAGAATTGCAGGAAACAGATTTCAGGAGGTAGATTCGAATCGCCTGTAAAGCACATGAAAAGCGGCAAAACGTCGACAATGATGACCTTGGCCAAGAAGGGCGTATGCGTTTTTTCCTGAATATATTCAGGAAAAAACGCATACGCACTTTTTGGCCAACCAAGCAACCTGGAAAGGCAAATCAGCACTACAAAGAAGTCTCGCTTCCCATCGGTCAAAAGGGCCATGCTGCAAAAAGTGTCAAAACCAGAAATGCAGGACAGGCCATGGAGAAATGGCAGCCTTGCTACGCTGATGGGCGGGATGTAAGTTGCCAACAGCCACTCTGGAGAAGTGTACGGTGTTTCCTGAAACATCGAAAATACACAGCTTAGGGAGCATAGGGCACGTCCACTCATGGGCGTATAAATTGGGAAAACTAAAAATCAGAAAGACACAGGCACCCCAAAGTTTAGGGCTGCTCTGTTGACAAGAACCTCCACTTCATGACACCTTAAATATCCCAGGAAAGAGAAAAATGGATAAAGAAGTTGTGGTCCTTATGTACAATGCAATATCACTCAGACATGAAATCAATGTCATAAGGCTAGTAGAAGCAAGATGAGTGGACTTAGGTACGACGATTCTAAGTGAAATAAGTCACACAGAAAAAGACACTTATCATAAGCTATCACTTATAGAGGGAATGTAAAAACCGCTACACTTGAACTGAATTACAGAACAGAAAAGAATCACACGTTTAGAAAACACACTATGGCTGCTTAACGGGAAAGGTGAGGTGGGGTGATGCATAAAACAAGGGGTTCAAATTCGCTCAGATACCGTTCCATACACCCAATATGTAATAGACAAGACCTACTCCTTGCTCAGTGAACTGGACTCAACACCCCCTATTCACCGCACAAGAATATATGTGACTAGTAACAATCTTAAAACCTATGTATTGATATCTGTCTGGAAGTGAGTCAAGTGGGTGTAAAGCCGCATAAACACAGCCGTGAAAAGCAGCTAAACCCCATTATAAAAATAAATTACTTTTAAAAACCCGTAAAACAAAGACAGTGAAAGAGAGAGAAATTCTTACAAAATTCGTTCAGGGGCTGTGATGCAACCTGGATTGACCATATCTAGACCCACAGCTGGATGAGACATAAGGGTGGACACTCTTGGGGCTGAGAGGTTGGGTGAGGTTGGGTGAGCAAACGCAGACCCTTTAAAGTAATACTGCATGGTACCCATCCCATGGGTCCCAAATCTCCAGGTTCAAGGGCATCTTCCTACATCGAAAACTTGCATGAGGAACCCAGAAGAAGGTACACCGTGTGATTTTGAAAGGTTTCTAAAACGCACCTCATTTCTCATCTCCTTGTGCTCGGGTTCGCCATTCCAGCTACTTCACTAGCAATCTCCCTACTTGGAGAATCAGCACCTTTAACCTCCTGATCTGTACAGGTTGCAATTTGTCCTGAGGATGAATGGGAAGAGGGGAAACCAATGAGAGAATAGATCTAGGTGTTGGGACAGGCACAGGTCACTCTATTTTCCCATCAGGAAGAAGAATTAACCACAGGCTCAGCCTGCCGCCGGGAACCAGAATAGGGCCTGAGGCAATCCCGTGCATTTGCGGCCAGCTCCCAAAAAAGACAGTTGAAAAATGGAGCTCAGGGGGACTGCCATTCACAAACTTGCTGAGTTATAAATGATAACTCTCGTCCACAAATATATTGAGGGAAGGCAACGAAGAGGATTTGAAAGCAAGGCAGAATTGCAGGAAACAGATTTCAGGAGGTAGATTCGAATCGCCTGTAAAGCACATGAAAAGTGGCAAAACGTCGACAATGATGACCTTGGCCAAGAAGGGCGTATGCGTTTTTTCCTGAATATATTCAGGAAAAAACGCATACGCACTTTTTGGCCAACCAAGCAACCTGGAAAGGCAAATCAGCACTACAAAGAAGTCTCGCTTCCCATCGGAAAAAGGGCCATGCTGCAAAAAGTGTCAAAACCAGAAATGCAGGACAGGCCATGGAGAAATGGCAGCCTTGCTACGCTGATGGGCGGGATGTAAGTTGCCAACAGCCACTCTGGAGAAGTGTACGGTGTTTCCTGAAACATCGAAAATACACAGCTTAGGGAGCATAGGGCACGTCCACTCATGGGCGTATAAATTGGGAAAACTAAAAATCAGAAAGACACAATCACCCCAAAGTTTAGGGCTGCTCTGTTAACAAGAACCTCCACTTCATGACACCTTAAATATCCCAGGAAATAGAAAAATGCATAAAGAAGTTGTGGTCCTTATGTACAATGCAATATCACTCAGACATGAAATCAATGTCATAAGGCTAGTAGAAGCAAGATGAGTGGACTTAGGTACGACGATTCTAAGTGAAATAAGTCACACAGAAAAAGACACTTATCATAAGCTATCACTTATAGAGGGAATGTAAAAACCGCTACACTTGAACTGAATTACAGAACAGAACAGAATCACACGTTTAGAAAACACACTATGGCTGCTTAACGGGAAAGGTGAGGTGGGGTGATGCATAAAACAAGGGGTTCAAATTCGCTCAGATACCGTTCCATACACCCAATATGTAATAGACAAGACCTACTCCTTGCTCAGTGAACTGGACTCAACACCCCCTATTCACCGCACAAGAATATATGTGATTGGAACAATCTTAAAACCTATGTATTGATATCTGTCTGGAAGTGAGTCAAGTGCGTGTAAATCCGCATAAACACAGCCGTGAAAAGCAGCTAAACCCCATTATAAAAATAAATTACTTTTAAAAACCCGTAAAACAAAGACAGTGAAAGAGAGAGAAATTCTTACATAATTCGTTCAGAGGCTGTGATGCAACCTGGATTGACCATATCTACACGCACAGCTGGATGAGACATAAGGGTGGACACTCTTGGGGCTGAGAGGTTGGGTGAGGTTGGGTGAGCAAACGCAGACCCTTTAAAGTAATACTGCGTGGTACCCATCCCATGGGTCCCAAGTCTCCAGGTTCAAGGGCATCTTCCTACATCGAAAACATGCATGAGAAACTCAGAAGATGGTACACCGTGTGATTTTGAAAGGTTTCTAAAACGCACCTCATTTCTCATGTCCTTGTGCTCGGGTTCGCCATTCCAGCTACTTTACTAGCAATCTCCCTACTTGGAGAATCAGCACCTTTAACCTCCTGTTCCCTACAGGTTGCAATTTGTCCTGAGGATGAACGCGAAGAGGGGCAACCAATGAGAGACTAGATCTAGCTGTTGGGACAGGCACAGGTCACTCTATTTTCCCATCAGGAAGAAGAATTAACCACAGGCTCAGCCTGCTGCCAGGAACCAGAATAGGGCCTGAGGCAATCCCGTGCTTTTGCGGCCAGCTCTCAAAAAAGACAGTTGAAAAATGGAGCTCAGGGACACTGCAATTCACAAACCCGCAGAGTTATAAATGATAACTCTCATCCACAGATATATTGAGGGAAGGCAACGAAGAGGATTTGAAAGCAAGGCAGAATTGCAGGAAACAGATTTCAGGAGGTAGATTCGAATAGCCTTTAAGGCACATAAAAAGCGGCAAAATATCGACAATGATGCCCTTGGCCAAAAAGGGCGTATGCGTTTTTTCCTGAATATATTCAGGAAAAAACGCATACGCCCTTTTTGGCCAACCAAGCAACCTGGAAAGGCAAATCAGCGCTACAAAGAAGTCTCGCTTCCCATGGGTCAAAAGGGCCATGCTGCAAAAAGTGTCAAAACCAGAAATGCAGGACAGGCCATGGAGAAATGGCAGCCTTGCTACGCTGATGGGCGGGATGTAAATTGCCAACAGCCACTCTGGAGAAGTGTACGGTGTGTCCTGAAACATCGAAAAAACACCGCTTAGTGAGCATAGGGCACGTCCACTCATGGGCGTATAAATTGGGAAAACTAAAAATCAGCAAGACACAGGCACCCCAAAGTTTGGGGCTGCTCTGTTGACAAGAACCTCCACTTCATGACACCTTAAATATCCCAGGAAAGAGAAAAATGGATAAAAAAGTTGTGGTCCTTATGTACAATGGAATATCACTCAGACATGAAATCAATGTCATATGGCTAGTAGAAGCAAGATGAGTGGACTTAGGTACGACGATTCTAAGTGAAATAAGTCACACAGAAAAAGACACTTATCATAAGCTATCACTTATAGAGGGAATGTAAAAACCGCTACACTTGAACTGAATTACAAAACAGAACAGAGTCACACGTTTAGAAAACACACTATGGCTGCTTAACGGGAAAGGTGAGGTGGGGTGATGCATAAAACAAGGGGTTCAAATTTGCTCAGATACCGTTCCATACACCCAATATGTAATAGACAAGACCTACTCCTTGCTCCGTGAACTGGTCTCAACACCCCCTATTCACCGCACAAGAATATATGTGACTAGTAACAATCTTAAAACCTATGTATTGATATCTGTCTGGAAGTGAGTCAAGTGGGTGTAAATCCGCATAAACACAGCCGTGAAAAGCAGCTAAACCCCATTATAAAAATAAATTACTTTTAAAAACCCGTAAAACAAAGACAGTGAAAGAGAGAGAAATTCTTACAAAATTCGTTCAGGGGCTGTGATGCCACCTGGATTGACCATATCTAGACCCACAGCTGGATGAGACATAAGGGTGGACACTCTTGGGGCTGAGAGGTTGGGTGAGCAAACGCAGACCCTTTAAAGTAATACTGCGTGATACCCATCCCATGGGTCCCAAATCTCCAGGTTCAAGGGCATCTTCCTACATCGAAAACATGCATGAGAAACTCAGAAGATGGTACACCGTGTGATTTTGAAAGGTTTCTAAAACACACCCCATTTCTCATCTCCTTGTGTTCGGGTTCGCCTTTCCAGCTACTTTACTAGCAATCAACTTACTTGGAGAATCAGCACCTTTAACCTCCTGTTCCCTACAGGTTGCAATTTGTCCTGAGGATGAACGGGAAGAGGGGCAACCAATGAGAGACTAGATCTAGGTGTTGGGACAGGCACAGGTCACTCCATTTTCCCATCAGGAAGAAGAATTAATCACAGGCTCAGCCTGCCGCCCAGAAGCACAATAAGGCCTGAGGCAATCCCGCGCTTTTGCGGCCAGCTCCCAAAAAAGCAAGTTGAAAAATGGAGCTCAGGGACACTGCAATTCACAAACCCGCAGAGTTATAAATGATAACTCTCATCCACAGATATATTGAGGGAAGGCAACGAAGAGGATTTGAAAGCAAGGCAGAATTGCAGGAAACAGATTTCAGGAGGTAGATTCGAATCGCCTGTAAAGCACATGAAAAGTGGCAAAACGTCGACAATGATGACCTTGGCCAAGAAAGGCGTATGCGTTTTTTCCTGAATATATTCAGGAAAAAACGCATACGCACTTTTTGGCCAACCAAGCAACCTGGAAAGGCAAATCAGCACTACAAAGAAGTCTCGCTTCCCATCGGAAAAAGGGCCATGCTGCAAAAAGTGTCAAAACCAGAAATGCAGGACAGGCCATGGAGAAATGGCAGCCTTGCTACGCTGATGGGCGGGATGTAAGTTGCCAACAGCCACTCTGGAGAAGTGTACGGTGTTTCCTGAAACATCGAAAATACACAGCTTAGGGAGCATAGGGCACGTCCACTCATGGGCGTATAAATTGGGAAAACTAAAAATCAGAAAGACACAGGCACCCCAAAGTTTAGGGCTGCTCTGTTAACAAGAACCTCCACTTCATGACACCTTAAATATCCCAGGAAATAGAAAAATGCATAAAGAAGTTGTGGTCCTTATGTACAATGCAATATCACTCAGACATGAAATCAATGTCATAAGGCTATTAGAAGCAAGATGAGTGGACTTAGGTACGACGATTCT
Source organism: Eschrichtius robustus (assembly GCF_028021215.1). Lineage (NCBI taxonomy): Eukaryota > Metazoa > Chordata > Mammalia > Artiodactyla > Eschrichtiidae > Eschrichtius > Eschrichtius robustus. The sequence continues at coordinate 316,979 of NW_027175183.1, forward strand.
AAGTGAAATAAGTCACACAGAAAAAGACACTTATCATAAGCTATCACTTATAGAGGGAATGTAAAAACCGCTACACTTGAACTGAATTACAGAACAGAACAGAATCACACGTTTAGAAAACACACTATGGCTGCTTAACGGGAAAGGTGAGGTGGGGTGATGCATAAAACAAGGGGTTCAAATTCGCTCAGATACCGTTCCATACACCCAATATGTAATAGACAAGACCTACTCCTTGCTCAGTGAACTGGACTCAACACCCCCTATTCACCGCACAAGAATATATGTGACTAGTAACAATCTTAAAACCTATGTATTGATATCTGTCTGGAAGTGAGTCAAGTGGGTGTAAAGCCGCATAAACACAGCCGTGAAAAGCAGCTAAACCCCATTATAAAAATAAATTACTTTTAAAAACCCGTAAAACAAAGACAGTGAAAGAGAGAGAAATTCTTACAAAATTCGTTCAGGGGCTGTGATGCCCCCTGGATTGACCATATCTAGACCCACAGCTGGATGAGACATAAGGGTGGACACTCTTGGGGCTGAGAGGTTGGGTGAGGTTGGGTGAGCAAACGCAGACCCTTTAAAGTAATACTGCATGGTACCCATCCCATGGGTCCCAAATCTCCAGGTTCAAGGGCATCTTCCTACATCGAAAACTTGCATGAGGAACCCAGAAGAAGGTACACCGTGTGATTTTGAAAGGTTTCTAAAACGCACCTCATTTCTCATCTCCTTGTGCTCGGGTTCGCCATTCCAGCTACTTCACTAGCAATCTCCCTACTTGGAGAATCAGCACCTTTAACCTCCTGATCTGTACAGGTTGCAATTTGTCCTGAGGATGAATGGGAAGAGGGGAAACCAATGAGAGAATAGATCTAGGTGTTGGGACAGGCACAGGTCACTCTATTTTCCCATCAGGAAGAAGAATTAACCACAGGCTCAGCCTGCCGCCGGGAACCAGAATAGGGCCTGAGGCAATCCCGTGCTTTTGCGGCCAGCTCCCAAAAAAGACAGTTGAAAAATGGAGCTCAGGGGGACTGCCCTTCACAAACTTGCTGAGTTATAAATGATAACTCTCGTCCACAAATATATTGAGGGAAGGCAACGAAGAGGATTTGAAAGCAAGGCAGAATTGCAGGAAACAGGTTTCAGGAGGTAGATTCGAATCGCCTTTAAAGCACATGAAAAGCGGCAAAACGTCGACAATGATGCCCTTGGCCAAAAAGGGCGTATGCGTTTTTTCCTGAATATATTCAGGAAAAAATGCATACGCCCTTTTTGGCCAACCAAGCAACCTGGAAAGGCAAATCAGCGCTACAACGAAGTCTCGCTTCCCATCGGTCAAGAGGGCCATGCTGCAAAAAGTGTCAAAACCAGAAATGCAGGACAGGCCATGGAGAAATGGCAGCCTTGCTACGCTGATGGGCGGGATGTAAATTGCCAACAGCCACTCTGGAGAAGTGTACGGTGTGTCCTGAAACATCGAAAAAACACAGCTTAGTGAGCATAGGGCACGTCCACTCATGGGCGTATAAATTGGGAAAACTAAAAATCAGCAAGACACAGGCACCCGAAAGTTTGGGGCTGCTCTGTTGACAAGAACCTCCACTGCATGACACCTTAAATATCCCAGGAAAGAGAAAAATGGATAAAGAAGTTGTGGTCCTTATGTACAATGGAATATCACTCAGACATGAAATCAATGTCAAAAGGATAGTAGAAGCAAGATGAGTGGACTTAGGTACGACGATTCTAAGTGAAATAAGTCACACAGAAAAAGACACTTATCATAAGCTATCACTTATAGAGGGAATGTAAAAACCGCTACACTTGAACTGAATTACAGAACAGAACAGAGTCACACGTTTAGAAAACACACTATGGCTGCTTAACGGGAAAGGTGAGGTGGGGTGATGCATAAAACAAGGGGTTCAAATTTGCTCAGATACCGTTCCATACACCCAATATGTAATAGACAAGACCTACTCCTTGCTCCGTGAACTGGACTCAACACCCCCTATTCACCGCACAAGAATATATGTGACTAGTAACAATCTTAAAACCTATGTATTGATATCTGTCTGGAAGTGAGTCAAGTGGGTGTAAAGCCGCATAAACACAGCCGTGAAAAGCAGCTAAACCCCATTATAAAAATAAATTACTTTTAAAAACCCGTAAAACAAAGACAGTGAAAGAGAGAGAAATTCTTACAAAATTCGTTCAGGGGCTGTGATGCCACCTGGATTGACCATATCTAGACCCACAGCTGGATGAGACATAAGGGTGGACACTCTTGGGGCTGAGAGGTTGGGTGAGCAAACGCAGACCCTTTAAAGTAATACTGCGTGATACCCATTCCATGGGTCCCAAGTCTCCAGGTTCAAGGGCATCTTCCTACATCGAAAACATGCATGAGAAACTCAGAAGATGGTACACCGTGTGATTTTGAAAGGTTTCTAAAACGCACCTCATTTCTCATCTCCTTGTGCTCGGGTTCGCCATTCCAGCTACTTTACTAGCAATCTCCCTACTTGGAGAATCAGCACCTTTAACCTCCTGTTCTCTACAGGTTGAAATTTGTCCTGAGGATGAACGGGAAGAGGGGCAACCAATGAGAGACTAGATCTAGCTGTTGGGACAGGCACAGGTCACTCTATTTTCCCATCAGGAAGAAGAATTAACCACAGGCTCAGCCTGCTGCCAGGAACCAGAATAGGGCCTGAGGCAATCCCGCCCTTTTGCGGCCAGCTCTCAAAAAAGACAGTTGAAAAATGGAGCTCAGGGACACTGCAATTCACAAACCCGCAGAGTTATAAGTGATAACTCTCATCCACAGATATATTGAGGGAAGTCAACGAAGAGGATTTGAAAGCAAGGCAGAATTGCAGGAAACAGATTTCAGGAGGTAGATTCGAATCGCCTTTAAGGCACATGAAAAGCGGCAAAACGTCGACAATGATGCCCTTGGCCAAAAAGGGCGTATGCGTTTTTTCCTGAATATATTCAGGAAAAAACGCATACGCCCTTTTTGGCCAAACAAGCAACCTGGAAAGGCAAATCAGCGCTACAAAGAAGTCTCGTTTCCCATGGGTCAAAAGGGCCATGCTGCAAAAAGTGTCAAAACCGGAAATGCAGGACAGGCCATGGAGAAATGGCAGCCTTGCTACGCTGATGGGCGGGATGTAAATTGCCAACAGCCACTCTGGAGAAGTGTACGGTGTGTCCTGAAATATCGAAAAAACACAGCTTAGTGAGCATAGGGCACGTCCACTCATGGGCGTATAAATTGGGAAAAAGAAAAATCAGCAAGACACAGGCACCCCAAAGTTTGGGGCTGCTCTGTTGACAAGAACCTCCACTTCATGACACCTTAAATATCCCAGGAAAGAGAAAAATGGATAAAAAAGTTGTGGTCCTTATGTACAATGGAATATCACTCAGACATGAAATCAATGTCATAAGGCTAGTAGAAGCAAGATGAGTGGACTTAGGTACGACGATTCTAAGTGAAATAAGTCACACAGAAAAAGACACTTATCATAAGCTATCACTTATAGAGGGAATGTAAAAACCGCTACACTTGAACTGAATTACAAAACAGAACAGAGTCACACGTTTAGAAAACACACTATGGCTGCTTAACGGGAAAGGTGAGGTGGGGTGATGCATAAAACAAGGGGTTCAAATTTGCTCAGATACCGTTCCATACACCCAATATGTAATAGACAAGACCTACTCCTTGCTCCGTGAACTGGACTCAACACCCCCTATTCACCGCACAAGAATATATGTGACTAGTAACAACATTAAAACATATGTATTGATATCTGTCTGGAAGTGAGTCAAGTGGGTGTAAATCCGCATAAACACAGCCGTGAAAAGCAGCTAAACCCTATTATAAAAATAAATTACTTTTAAAAACCCGTAAAACAAAGACAGTGAAAGAGAGAGAAATTCTTACAAAATTCGTTCAGGGGCTGTGATGCCACCTGGATTGACCATATCTAGACCCACAGCTGGATGAGACATAAGGGTGGACACTCTTGGGGCTGAGAGGTTGGGTGAGCAAACGCAGACCCTTTAAAGTAATACTGCGTGATACCCATCCCATGGGTCCCAAATCTCCAGGTTCAAGGGCATCTTCCTACATCGAAAACATGCATGAGAAACTCAGAAGATGGTACACCGTGTGATTTTGAAAGGTTTCTAAAACACACCCCATTTCTCATCTCCTTGTGCTCGGGTTCGCCTTTCCAGCTACTTTACTAGCAATCAACTTACTTGGAGAATCAGCACCTTTAACCTCCTGTTCCCTACAGGTTGCAATTTGTCCTGAGGATGAACGGGAAGAGGGGCAACCAATGAGAGACTAGATCTAGGTGTTGGGACAGGCACAGGTCACTCTATTTTCCCATCAGGAAGAAGAATTATTCACAGGCTAAGCCTGCCGCCCAGAAGCACAATAGGGCCTGAGGCAATCCCGCGCTTTTGCGGCCAGCTCCCAAAAAAGCGAGTTGAAAAATGGAGCTCAGGGACACTGCAATTCACAAACCCGCAGAGTTATAAATGATAACTCTCATCCACAGATATATTGAGGGAAGGCAACGAAGAGGATTTGAAAGCAAGGCAGAATTGCAGGAAACAGATTTCAGGAGGTAGATTCGAATCGCCTGTAAAGCACATGAAAAGCGGCAAAACGTCAACAATGATGCCCTTGGCCAAGAAGGGCGTATGCGTTTTTTCCTGAATATATTCAGGAAAAAACGCATACGCACTTTTTGGCCAACCAAGCAACCTGGAAAGGCAAATCAGCGCTACAAAGAAGTCTCGCTTCCCATCGGTCAAAAGGGCCATGCTGCAAAAAGTGTCAAAACCAGAAATGCAGGACAGGCCATGGAGAAATGGCAGCCTTGCTACGCTGATGGGCGGGATGTAAGTTGCCAACAGCCACTCTGGAGAAGTGTACGGTGTGTCCTGAAACATCGAAGAAACACAGCTTAGGGAGCATAGGGCACGTCCACTCATGGGCGTATAAATTGGGAAAACTAAAAATCAGCAAGACACAGGCACCCCAAAGTTTAGGGCTGCTCTGTTGACAAGAACCTCCACTTCATGACACCTTAAATATCCCAGGAAAGAGAAAAATGGATAAAGAAGTTGTGGTCCTTATGTACAATGCAATATCACTCAGACATGAAATAAATGTCATAAGGCTAGTAGAAGCAAGATGAGTGGACTTAGGTACGACGATTCTAAGTGAAATAAGTCACACAGAAAAAGACACTTATCATAAGCTATCACTTATAGAGGGAATGTAAAAACCGCTACACTTGAACTGAATTACAGAACAGAACAGAATCACACGTTTAGAAAACACACTATGGCTGCTTAACGGGAAAGGTGAGGTGGGGTGATGCATAAAACAAGGGGTTCATATTCGCTCAGATACCGTTCCATACACCCAATATGTAATAGACAAGACCTACTCCTTGCTCAGTGAACTGGACTCAACACCCCCTATTTACCGCACAAGAATATATGTGACTAGTAAGAATCTTAAAACCTATGTATTGATATTTGTCTGGAAGTGAGTCAAGTGGGTGTAAAGCCGCATAAACACAGCCGTGAAAAGCAGCTAAACCCCATTATAAAAATAAATTACTTTTAAAAACCCGTAAAACAAAGACAGTGAAAGAGAGAGAAATTCTTACAAAATTCGTTCAGGGGCTGTGATGCCACCTGGATTGACCATATCTAGACCCACAGCTGGATGAGACATAAGGGTGGACACTCTTGGGGCTGAGAGGTTGGGTGAGCAAACGCAGACCCTTTAAAGTAATACTGCGTGATACCCATCCCATGGGTCCCAAATCTCCAGGTTCAAGGGCATCTTCCAACATCGAAAACATGCATGAGAAACTCAGAAGATGGTACACCGTGTGATTTTGAAAGGTTTCTAAAACACACCCCATTTCTCATCTCCTTGTGCTCGGGTTCGCCTTTCCAGCTACTTTACTAGCAATCAACTTACTTGGAGAATCAGCACCTTTAACCTCCTGTTCCCTACAGGTTGCAATTTCTCCTGAGGATGAACGGGAAGAGGGGCAACCAATGAGAGACTAGATCTAGGTGTTGGGACAGGCACAGGTCACTCTATTTTCCCATCAGTAAGAAGAATTAACCACAGGCTCAGCCTGCTGCCAGGAACCAGAATAGGGCCTGAGGCAATCCCGTGCTTTTGCGGCCAGCTCTCAAAAAAGACAGTTGAAAAATGGAGCTCAGGGACACTGCAATTCACAAACCCGCAGAGTTATAAGTGATAACTCTCATCCACAGATATATTGAGGGAAGTCAACGAAGAGGATGTGAAAGCAAGGCAGAATTGCAGGAAACAGGTTTCAGGAGGTAGATTCGAATCGCCTTTAAGGCACAAGAAAAGCGGCAAAACGTCGACAATGATGCCCTTGGCCAAAAAGGGCGTATGCGTTTTTTCCTGAATATAATCAGGAAAAAACGCATACGCACTTTTTGCCAACCAAGCAACCTGGAAATGCAAAAAAGCGCTACAAAGAACTCTCGCTTCCCATGGGTCAAAAGGGCCATGCTGCAAAAAGTGTCAAAACAAGAAATGCAGGACAGGCCATGGAGAAATGGCAGCCTTGCTACGCTGATGGGCGGGATGTAAATTGCCAACAGCCACTCTGGAGAAGTGTACGGTGTGTCCTGAAACATCGAAGAAACACAGCTTAGGGAGCATAGGGCACGTCCACTCATGGGCGTATAAATTGGGAAAACTAAAAATCAGCAAGACACAGGCACCCCAAAGTTTAGGGCTGCTCTGTTGACAAGAACCTCCACTTCATGACACCTTAAATATCCCAGGAAAGAGAAAAATGGATAAAGAAGTTGTGGTCCTTATGTACAATGCAATATCACTCAGACATGAAATAAATGTCATAAGGCTAGTAGAAGCAAGATGAGTGGACTTAGGTACGACGATTCTAAGTGAAATAAGTCACACAGAAAAAGACACTTATCATAAGCTATCACTTATAGAGGGAATGTAAAAACCGCTACACTTGAACTGAATTACAGAACAGAACAGAATCACACGTTTAGAAAACACACTATGGCTGCTTAACGGGAAAGGTGAGGTGGGGTGATGCATAAAACAAGGGGTTCATATTCGCTCAGATACCGTTCCATACACCCAATATGTAATAGACAAGACCTACTCCTTGCTCAGTGAACTGGACTCAACACCCCCTATTTACCGCACAAGAATATATGTGACTAGTAAGAATCTTAAAACCTATGTATTGATATTTGTCTGGAAGTGAGTCAAGTGGGTGTAAAGCCGCATAAACACAGCCGTGAAAAGCAGCTAAACCCCATTATAAAAATAAATTACTTTTAAAAACCCGTAAAACAAAGACAGTGAAAGAGAGAGAAATTCTTACAAAATTCGTTCAGGGGCTGTGATGCCACCTGGATTGACCATATCTAGACCCACAGCTGGATGAGACATAAGGGTGGACACTCTTGGGGCTGAGAGGTTGGGTGAGCAAACGCAGACCCTTTAAAGTAATACTGCGTGATACCCATCCCATGGGTCCCAAATCTCCAGGTTCAAGGGCATCTTCCAACATCGAAAACATGCATGAGAAACTCAGAAGATGGTACACCGTGTGATTTTGAAAGGTTTCTAAAACACACCCCATTTCTCATCTCCTTGTGCTCGGGTTCGCCTTTCCAGCTACTTTACTAGCAATCAACTTACTTGGAGAATCAGCACCTTTAACCTCCTGTTCCCTACAGGTTGCAATTTCTCCTGAGGATGAACGGGAAGAGGGGCAACCAATGAGAGACTAGATCTAGGTGTTGGGACAGGCACAGGTCACTCTATTTTCCCATCAGGAAGAAGAATTAATCACAGGCTCAGCCTGCCGCCCAGAAGCACAATAGGGCCTGAGGCAATCCCGCGCTTTTGCGGCCAGCTCCCAAAAAAGCGAGTTGAAAAATGGAGCTCAGGGACACTGCAATTCACAAACCCTCAGAGTTATAAATGATAACTCTCATCCACAGATATATTGAGGGAAGGCAACGAAGAGGATTTGAAAGCAAGGCAGAATTGCAGGAAACAGATTTCAGGAGGTAGATTCGAATCGCCTGTAAAGCACATGAAAAGCGGCAAAACGTCAACAATGATGCCCTTGGCCAAGAAGGGCGTATGCGTTTTTTCCTGAATATATTCAGGAAAAAACGCATACGCACTTTTTGGCCAACCAAGCAACCTGGAAAGGCAAATCAGCGCTACAAAGAAGTCTCGCTTCCCATCGGTCAAAAGGGCCATGCTGCAAAAAGTGTCAAAACCAGAAATGCAGGACAGGCCATGGAGAAATGGCAGCCTTACTACGCTGATGGGCGGGATGTAAGTTGCCAACAGCCACTCTGGAGAAGTGTACGGTGTGTCCTGAAACATCGAAAAAACACAGCTTAGGGAGCATAGGGCACGTCCACTCATGGGCGTATAAATTGGGAAAACTAAAAATCAGCAAGACACAGGCACCCCAAAGTTTAGGGCTGCTCTGTTGACAAGAACCTCCACTTCATGACACCTTAAATATCCCAGGAAAGAGAAAAATGGATAAAGAAGTTGTGGTCCTTATGTACAATGCAATATCACTCAGACATGAAATAAATGTCATAAGGCTAGTAGAAGCAAGATGAGTGGACTTAGGTACGACGATTCTAAGTGAAATAAGTCACACAGAAAAAGACACTTATCATAAGCTATCACTTATAGAGGGAATGTAAAAACCGCTACACTTGAACTGAATTACAGAACAGAACAGAATCACACGTTTAGAAAACACACTATGGCTGCTTAACGGGAAAGGTGAGGTGGGGTGATGCATAAAACAAGGGGTTCAAATTCGCTCAGATACCGTTCCATACACCCAATATGTAATAGACAAGACCTACTCCTTGCTCAGTGAACTGGACTCAACACCCCCTATTTACCGCACAAGAATATATGTGACTAGTAATAATCTTAAAACCTATGTATTGATATTTGTCTGGAAGTGAGTCAAGTGGGTGTAAAGCCGCATAAACACAGCCGTGAAAAGCAGCTAAACCCCATTATAAAAATAAATTACTTTTAAAAACCCGTAAAACAAAGACAGTGAAAGAGAGAGAAATTCTTACAAAATTCGTTCAGGGGCTGTGATGCCACCTGGATTGACCATATCTAGACCCACAGCTGGATGAGACATAAGGGTGGACACTCTTGGGGCTGAGAGGTTGGGTGAGCAAACGCAGACCCTTTAAAGTAATACTGCGTGATACCCATCCCATGGGTCCCAAATCTCCAGGTTCAAGGGCATCTTCCAACATCGAAAACATGCATGAGAAACTCAGAAGATGGTACACCGTGTGATTTTGAAAGGTTTCTAAAACACACCCCATTTCTCATCTCCTTGTGCTCGGGTTCGCCTTTCCAGCTACTTTACTAGCAATCAACTTACTTGGAGAATCAGCACCTTTAACCTCCTGTTCCCTACAGGTTGCAATTTCTCCTGAGGATGAACGGGAAGAGGGGCAACCAATGAGAGACTAGATCTAGGTGTTGGGACAGGCACAGGTCACTCTATTTTCCCATCAGGAAGAAGAATTAACCACAGGCTCAGCCTGCTGCCAGGAACCAGAATAGGGCCTGAGGCAATCCCGTGCTTTTGCGGCCAGCTCTCAAAAAAGACAGTTGAAAAATGGAGCTCAGGGACACTGCAATTCACAAACCCGCAGAGTTATAAGTGATAACTCTCATCCACAGATATATTGAGGGAAGTCAACGAAGAGGATGTGAAAGCAAGGCAGAATTGCAGGAAACAGGTTTCAGGAGGTAGATTCGAATCGCCTTTAAGGCACAAGAAAAGCGGCAAAACGTCGACAATGATGCCCTTGGCCAAAAAGGGCGTATGCGTTTTTTCCTGAATATAATCAGGAAAAAACGCATACGCACTTTTTGCCAACCAAGCAACCTGGAAATGCAAAAAAGCGCTACAAAGAACTCTCGCTTCCCATGGGTCAAAAGGGCCATGCTGCAAAAAGTGTCAAAACAAGAAATGCAGGACAGGCCATGGAGAAATGGCAGCCTTGCTACGCTGATGGGCGGGATGTAAATTGCCAACAGCCACTCTGGAGAAGTGTACGGTGTGTCCTGAAACATCGAAAAAACACAGCTTAGTGAGCATAGGGCACATCCACTCATGGGCGTATAAATTGGGAATACTAAAAATCAGCAAGACACAGGCACCCCAAAGTTTGGGACTGCTCTGTTGACAAGAACCTCCACTTCATGACACCTTAAATATCCCAGGAAAGAGAAAAATGGATAAAAAAGTTGTGGTCCTTATGTACAATGGAATATCACTCAGACATGAAATCAATGTCATAAGGCTAGTAGAAGCAAGATGAGTTGACTTAGGTACGACGATTCTAAGTGAAATAAGTCACACAGAAAAAGACACTTATCATAAGCTATCACTTATAGAGGGAATGTAAAAACCGCTACACTTGAACTGAATTACAGAACAGAACAGAATCACACGTTTAGAAAACACACTATGGCTGCTTAACGGGAAAGGTGAGGTGGGGTGATGCATAAAACAAGGGGTTCAAATTTGCTCAGATACCGTTCCATACACCCAATATGTAATAGAAAAGACCTACTCCTTGCTCCGTGAACTGGACTCAACACCCCTTATTCACCGCACAAGAATATATGTGACTAGTAACAATCTTAAAACCTATATATTGATATCTGTCTGGAAGTGAGTCAAGTGGGTGTAAAGCCGCATAAACACAGCCGTGAAAAGCAGCTAAACCCCATTATAAAAATAAATTACTTTTAAAAACCCGTAAAACAAAGACAGTGAAAGAGAGAGAAATTCTTACAAAATTCGTTCAGGGGCTGTGATGCAACCTGGATTGACCATATCTAGACCCACAGCTGGATGAGACATAAGGGTGGACACTCTTGGGGCTGAGAGGTTGGGTGAGGTTGGTTGAGCAAACGCAGACCCTTTAAAGTAATACTGCATGGTACCCATCCCATGGGTCCCAAATCTCCAGGTTCAAAGGCATCTTCCTACATCGAAAACTTGCATGAGGAACCCAGAAGTAGGTACACCGTGTGATTTTGAAAGGTTTCTAAAACGCACCTCATTTCTCATCTCCTTGTGCTCGGGTTCGCCATTCCAGCTACTTCACTAGCAATCTCCCTACTTGGAGAATCAGCACCTTTAACCTCCTGTTCTGTACAGGTTGCAATTTGTCCTGAGGATGAACGGGAAGAGGGGAAACCAATGAGAGAATAGATCTAGGTGTTGGGACAGGCACAGGTCACTCTATTTTCCCATCAGGAAGAAGAATTAACCACAGGCTCAGCCTGCCGCCGGGAACCAGAATAGGGCCTGAGGCAATCCCGTGCTTTTGCGGCCAGCTCCCAAAAAAGACAGTTGAAAAATGGAGCTCAGGGGGACTGCCATTCACAAAACTGCTGAGTTATAAATGATAACTCTCGTCCACAAATATATTGAGGGAAGGCAACGAAGAGGATTTGAAAGCAAGGCAGAATTGCAGGAAACAGGTTTCAGGAGGTACATTCGAATCGCATTTAAAGCACATGAAAAGCGGCAAAACGTCGACAATGATGCCCTTGGCCAAAAAGGGCGTATGCGTTTTTTCCTGAATATATTCAGGAAAAAACGCATACGCCCTTTTTGGCCAACCAAGCAACCTGGAAAGGCAAATCAGCGCTACAAAGAAGTCTCGCTTCCCATCGGTCAAAAGGGCCATGCTGCAAAAAGTGTCAAAACCAGAAATGCAGGACAGGCCATGGAGAAATGGCAGCCTTGCTACGCTGATGGGCGGGATGTAAGTTGCCAACAGCCACTCTGGAGAAGTGTACGGTGTGTCCTGAAACATCGAAAAAACACAGCTTAGGGAGCATAGGGCACGTCCACTCATGGGCGTATAAATTGGGAAAACTAAGAATCAGCAAGACACAGGCACCCCAAAGTTTAGGGCTGCTCTGTTGACAAGAACCTCCACTTCATGACACCTTAAATATCCCAGGAAAGAGAAAAATGGATAAAGAAGTTGTGGTCCTTATGTACAATGCAATATCACTCAGACATGAAATCAATGTCATAAGGCTAGTAGAAGCAAGATGAGTGGACTTAGGTACGACGATTCTAAGTGAAATAAGTCACACAGTAAAAGACACTTATCATAAGCTATCACTTATAGAGGGAATGTAAAAACCGCTACACTTGAACTGAATTACAGAACAGAACAGAATCACACGTTTAGAAAACACACTATGGCTGCTTAACGGGAAAGGTGAGGTGGGGTGATGCATAAAACAAGGGGTTCAAATTCGCTCAGATACCGTTCCATACACCCAATATGTAATAGAAAAGACCTACTCCTTGCTCAGTGAACTGGACTCAACACCCCCTATTCACCGCACAAGAATATATGTGACTAGTAACAATCTTAAAACCTATGTATTGATATCTGTCTGGAAGTGAGTCAAGTGGGTGTAAAGCCACATAAACACAGCCGTGAAAAGCAGCTAAACCCCATTATAAAAATAAATTACTTTTAAAAACCCGTAAAACAAAGACAGTGAAAGAGAGAGAAATTCTTACAAAATTCGTTCAGGGGCTGTGATGCAACCTGGATTGACCATATCTAGACCCACAGCTGGATGAGACATAAGGGTGGACACTCTTGGGGCTGAGAGGTTGGGTGAGCAAACGCAGACCCTTTAAAGTAATACTGCATGGTACCCATCCCATGGGTCCCAAATCTCCAGGTTCAAGGGCATCTTCCTACATCGAAAACTTGCATGAGGAACCCAGAAGAAGGTACACCGTGTGATTTTGAAAGGTTTCTAAAACGCACCTCATTTCTTATCTCCTTGTGCTCGGGTTCGCCATTCCAGCTACTTCACTAGCAATCTCCCTACTTGGAGAATCAGCACCTTTAACCTCCTGTTCTGTACAGGTTGCAATTTGTCCTGAGGATGAATGGGAAGAGGGGAAACCAATGAGAGACTAGATCTAGTTGTTGGGACAGGCACAGGTCACTCTATTTTCCCATCAGGAGGAAGAATTAACCACAGGCTCAGCCTGCCGCAGGGAACCAGAATAGGGCCTGAGGCAATCCCGTGCTTTTGCGGCCAGCTCCCAAAAAAGACAGTTGAAAAATGGAGCTCAGGGGGACTGCCATTCACAAACCTGCTGAGTTATAAATGATAACTCTCGTCCACAAATATATTGAGGGAAGGCAACGAAGAGGATTTGAAAGCAAGGCAGAATTGCAGGAAACAGGTTTCAGGAGGTACATTCGAATCGCCTTTAAAGCACATGAAAAGCGGCAAAACGTCGACAATGATGCCCTTGGCCAAAAAGGGCGTATGCGTTTTTTCCTGAATATATTCAGGAAAAAACGCATACGCCCTTTTTGGCCAACCAAGCAACCTGGAAAGGCAAATCAGCGCTACAAAGAAGTCTCGCTTCCCATCGGTCAAAAGGGCCATGCTGCAAAAAGTGTCAAAACCAGAAATGCAGGACAGGCCATGGAGAAATGGCAGCCTTGCTACGCTGATGGGCGGGATGTATGTTGCCAACAGCCACTCTGGAGAAGTGTACGGTGTGTCCTGAAACATCGAAAAAACACAGCTTAGGGAGCATAGGGCACGTCCACTCATGGGCGTATAAATTGGGAAAACTAAGAATCAGCAAGACACAGGCACCCCAAAGTTTAGGGCTGCTCTGTTGACAAGAACCTCCACTTCATGACACCTTAAATATCCCAGGAAAGAGAAAAATGGATAAAGAAGTTGTGGTCCTTATGTACAATGCAATATCACTCAGACATGAAATCAATGTCATAAGGCTAGTAGAAGCAAGATGAGTGGACTTAGGTACGACGATTCTAAGTGAAATAAGTCACACAGAAAAAGACACTTATCATAAGCTATCACTTACAGAGGGAATGTAAAAACCGCTACACTTGAACTGAATTACAGAACAGAACAGAATCACACGTTTAGAAAACACACTATGGCTGCTTAACGGGAAAGGTGAGGTGGGGTGATGCATAAAACAAGGGGTTCAAATTCGCTCAGATACCGTTCCATACACCCAATATGTAATAGAAAAGACCTACTCCTTGCTCAGTGAACTGGACTCAACACCCCCTATTCACCGCACAAGAATATATGTGACTAGTAACAATCTTAAAACGTATGTATTGATATCTGTCTGGAAGTGAGTCAAGTGGGTGTAAAGCCACATAAACACAGCCGTGAAAAGCAGCTAAACCCCATTATAAAAATAAATTACTTTTAAAAACCCGTAAAACAAAGACAGTGAAAGAGAGAGAAATTCTTACAAAATTCGTTCAGGGGCTGTGATGCAACCTGGATTGACCATATCTAGACCCACAGCTGGATGAGACATAAGGGTGGACACTCTTGGGGCTGAGAGGTTGGGTGAGCAAACGCAGACCCTTTAAAGTAGTACTGCATGGTACCCATCCCATGGGTCCCAAATCTCCAGGTTCAAGGGCATCTTCCTACATCGAAAACTTGCATGAGGAACCCAGAAGAAGGTACACCGTGTGATTTTGAAAGGTTTCTAAAACGCACCTCATTTCTTATCTCCTTGTGCTCGGGTTCGCCATTCCAGCTACTTCACTAGCAATCTCCCTACTTGGAGAATCAGCACCTTTACCCTCCTGTTCTGTACAGGTTGCAATTTGTCCTGAGGATGAATGGGAAGAGGGGAAACCAATGAGAGACTAGATCTAGTTGTTGGGACAGGCACAGGTCACTCTATTTTCCCATCAGGAGGAAGAATTAACCACAGGCTCAGCCTGCCGCCGGGAACCAGAATAGGGCCTGAGGCAATCCCGTGCTTTTGCGGCCAGCTCCCAAAAAAGACAGTTGAAAAATGGAGCTCAGGGGGACTGCCATTCACAAACCTGCTGAGTTATAAATGATAACTCTCGTCCACAAATATATTGAGGGAAGGCAACGAAGAGGATTTGAAAGCAAGGCAGAATTGCAGGAAACAGGTTTCAGGAGGTAGATTCGAATCGCCTTTAAAGCACATGAAAAGCGGCAAAACGTCGACAATGATGCCCTTGGCCAAAAAGGGCGTATGCATTTTTTCCTGAATATATTCAGGAAAAAACGCATACGCCCTTTTTGGCCAACCAAGCAACCTCGAAAGGCAAATCAGTGCTACAAAGAAGTCTCGCTTCCCATCGGTCAAAAGGGTCATGCTGCAAAAAGTGTCAAAACCAGAAATGCAGGACAGGCCATGGAGAAATGGAAGCCTTGCTACGCTGATTGGCGGGATGTTAATTGCCAACAGCCACTCTGGAGAAGTGTACGGTGTGTCCTGAAACATCGAAAACACACAGCTTAGGGAGCATAGGGCACGTCCACTCATGGGCATATAAATTGGGAAAACTAAAAATCAGCAAGACACAGGCACCCCAAAGTTTAGGGCTGCTCTGTTGACAAGAACCTCCACTTCATGACACCTTAAATATCCCAGGAAAGAGGAAAATGGATAAAGAAGTTGTGGTCCTTATGTACAATGGAATATCACTCAGACATGAAATCAATGTCAAAAGGCTAGTAGAAGCAAGATGAGTGGATTTAGGTACGATGATTCTAAGTGAAATAAGTCACACAGAAAAAGACACTTATCATAAGCTATCACTTATAGAGGGAATGTAAAAACCGCTACACTTGAACTGAATTACAGAACAGAACAGAGTCACACGTTTAGAAAACACACTATGGCTGCTTAACGGGAAAGGTGAGGTGGGGTGATGCATAAAACAAGGGGTTCAAATTCGCTCAGATACCGTTCCATACACCCAATATGTAATAGAAAAGACCTACTCCTTGCTCAGTGAACTGGACTCAACACCCCCTATTCACCGCACAAGAATATATGTGACTAGTAACAATCTTAAAACCTATGTATTGATATCTGTCTGGAAGTGAGTCAAGTGGGTGTAAATCCGCATAAACACAGCCGTGAAAAGCAGCTAAACCCCATTATAAAAATAAATTACTTTTAAAAACCCGTAAAACAAAGACAGTGAAAGAGAGAGAAATTCTTACAAAATTCGTTCAGGGGCTGTGATGCCACCTGGATTGACCATATCTAGACCCACAGCTGGATGAGACATAAGGGTGGACACTCTTGGGGCTGAGAGGTTGGGTGAGCAAACGCAGACCCTTTAAAGTAATACTGCGTGATACCCATCCCATGGGTCCCAAATCTCCAGGTTCAAGGGCATCTTCCTACATCGAAAACGTGCATGAGAAACTCAGAAGATGGTACACCGTGTGATTTTGAAAGGTTTCTAAAACACACCCCATTTCTCATCTCCTTGTGCTCGGGTTCGCCTTTCCAGCTACTTTACTAGCAATCAACTTACTTGGAGAATCAGCACCTTTAACCTCCTGTTCCCTACAGGTTGCAATTTGTCCTGAGGATGAACGGGAAGAGGGGCAACCAATGAGAGACTAGATCTAGGTGTTGGGACAGGCACAGGTCACTCTATTTTCCCATCAGGAAGAAGAATTAATCACAGGCTCAGCCTGCCGCCCAGAAGCACAATAGGGCCTGAGGCAATCCCGCGCTTTTGCGGCCAGCTCCCAAAAAAGCGAGTTGAAAAATGGAGCTCAGGGACACTGCAATTCACAAACCCGCAGAGTTATAAATGATAACTCTCATCCACAGATATATTGAGGGAAGGAAACGAAGAGGATTTGAAAGCAAGGCAGAATTGCAGGAAACAGATTTCAGGAGGTAGATTCGAATCGCCTGTAAAGCACATGTAAAGCGGCAAAACGTCGACAATGATGCACTTGGCCAAGAACGGCGTATGCGTTTTTTACTGAATATATTCAGGAAAAAACGCATACGCCCTTTTTGGCCAACCAAGCAACCTGGAAAGGCAAATCAGCGCTACAAAGAAGTCTCGCTTCCCATGGGTCAAAATGGCCATGCTGCAAAAAGTGTCAAAACCAGAAATGCAGGACAGGCCATGGAGAAATGGCAGCCTTGCTACGCTGATGAGCGGGATGTAAGTTGCCAACAGCCACCCTGGAGAAGTGTACGGTGTGTCCTGAAACATCGAAAAAACACAGCTTAGGGAGCATAGGGCACGTCCACTCATGGGCGTATAAATTGGGAAAACTAAAAATCAGCAAGACACAGGCACCCCAAAGTTTAGGGCTGCTCTGTTGACAAGAACCTCCACTTCATGACACCTTAAATATCCCAGGAAAGAGAAAAATGGATAAAGAAGTTGTGGTCCTTATGTACAATGCAATATCACTCAGACATGAAATCAATGTCATAAGGCTAGTAGAAGCAAGATGAGTGGACTTAGGTACGACGATTCTAAGTGAAATAAGTCACACAGAAAAAGACACTTATCATAAGCTATCACTTATAGAGGGAATGTAAAAACCGCTACACTTGAACTGAATTACAGAACAGAACAGAATCACACGTTTAGAAAACACACTATGGCTGCTTAACGGGAAAGGTGAGGTGGGGTGATGCATAAAACAAGGGGTTCAAATTCGCTCAGATACCGTTCCATACACCCAATATGTAATAGACAAGACCTACTCCTTGCTCAGTGAACTGGACTCAACACGCCCTATTCACCGCACAAGAATATATGTGACTAGTAACAATCTTAAAACCTATGTATTGATATCTGTCTGGAAGTGAGTCAAGTGGGTGTAAATCCGCATAAACACAGCCGTGAAAAGCAGCTAAACCCCATTATAAAAATAAATTACTTTTAAAAACCCGTAAAACAAAGACAGTGAAAGAGAGAGAAATTCTTACAAAATTCTTTCAGAGGCTGTGATGCAACCTGGATTGACCATATCTACACGCACAGCTGGATGAGACATAAGGGTGGACAGTCTTGGGGCTGAAAGGTTGGGTTAGGTTGGGTGAGCAAACGCAGACCCTTTAAAGTAATACTGCGTGGTACCCATCCCATGGGTCCCAAGTCTCCAGGTTCAAGGGCATCTTCCTACATCGAAAACATGCATGAGAAACTCAGAAGATGGTACACCGTGTGATTTTGAAAGGTTTCTAAAACGCACCTCATTTCTCATCTCCTTGTGCTCGGGTTCGCCATTCCAGCTACTTTACTAGCAATCTCCCTACTTGGAGAATCAGCACCTTTAACCTCCTGTTCCCTACAGGTTGCAATTTGTCCTGAGGATGAACGGGAAGAGGGGCAACCAATGAGAGACTAGATCTAGCTGTTGGGACAGGCACAGGTCACTCTATTTTCCCATCAGGAAGAAGAATTAACCACAGGCTCAGCCTGCTGCCAGGAACCAGAATAGGGCCTGAGGCAATCCCGTGCTTTTGCGGCCAGCTCTCAAAAAAGACAGTTGAAAAATGGAGCTCAGGGACACTGCATTTCACAAACCCGCAGAGTTATAAGTGATAACTCTCATCCACAGATATATTGAGGGAAGTCAACGAAGAGGATTTGAAAGCAAGGCAGAATTGAAGGAAACAGATTTCAGGAGGTAGATTCGAATCGCCTTTAAGGCACATGAAAAGCGGCAAAACGTCGACAATGATGCCCTTGGCCAAAAAGGGCGTATGCGTTTTTTCCTGAATATATTCAGGAAAAAACGCATACGCCCTTTTTGGCCAACCAAGCAACCTGGAAAGGCAAATCAGCGCTACAAAGAAGTCTCGCTTCCCATGGGTCAAAAGGGCCATGCTGCAAAAAGTGTCAAAACCAGAAATGCAGGACAGGCCATGGAGAAATGGCAGCCTTGCTACGCTGATGGGAGGGATGTAAATTGCCAACAGCCACTCTGGAGAAGTGTACGGTGTGTCCTGAAACATCGAAAAAACACAGCTTAGTGAGAATAGGGCACGTCCACTCATGGGCGTATAAATTGGGAAAACTAAAAATCAGCAAGACACAGGCACCCCAAAGTTTGGGGCTGCTCTGTTGACAAGAACCTCCACTTCATGACACCTTAAATATCCCAGGAAAGAGAAAAATGGATAAAAAAGTTGTGGTCCTTATGTACAATGGAATATCACTCAGACATGAAATCAATGTCATAAGGCTAGTAGAAGCAAGATGAGTGGACTTAGGTACGACGATTCTAAGGGAAATAAGTCACAGAGAAAAAGACACTTATCATAAGCTATCACTTATAGAGGGAATGTAAAAACCGCTACACTTGAACTGAATTACAAAACAGAACAGAGTCACACGTTTAGAAAACACACTATGGCTGCTTAACGGGAAAGGTGAGGTGGGGTGATGCATAAAACAAGGGGTTCAAATTTGCTCAGATACCGTTCCATACACCCAATATGTAATAGACAAGACCTACTCCTTGCTCCGTGAACTGGACTCAACACCCCCTATTCACCGCACAAGAATATATGTGACTAGTAACAATCTTAAAACCTATGTATTGATATCTGTCTGGAAGTGAGTCAAGTGGGTGTAAATCCGCATAAACACAGCCGTGAAAAGCAGCTAAACCCCATTATAAAAATAAATTACTTTTAAAAACCCGTAAAACAAAGACAGTGAAAGAGAGAGAAATTCTTACAAAATTCGTTCAGGGGCTGTGATGCCACCTGGATTGACCATATCTAGACCCACAGCTGGATGAGACATAAGGGTGGACACTCTTGGGGCTGAGAGGTTGGGTGAGCAAACGCAGACCCTTTAAAGTAATACTGCGTGGTACCCATCCCATGGGTCCCAAATCTCCAGGTTCAAGGGCATCTTCCTACATCGAAAACATGCATGAGAAACTCAGAAGATGGTACACCGTGTGATTTTGAAAGGTTTCTAAAACACACCCCATTTCTCATCTCCTTGTGCTCGGGTTCGCCTTTCCAGCTACTTTACTAGCAATCAACTTACTTGGAGAATCAGCACCTTTAACCTCCTGTTCCCTACAGGTTGCAATTTGTCCTGAGGATGAACGGGAAGAGGGCAACCAATGAGAGACTAGATCTAGCTGTTGGGACAGGCACAGGTCACTCTATTTTCCCATCAGGAAGAAGAATTAACCACAGGCTCAGCCTGCTGCCAGGAACCAGAATAGGGCCTGAGGCAATCCCGTGCTTTTGCGGCCAGCTCTCAAAAAAGACAGTTGAAAAATGGAGCTCAGGGACACTGCAATTCACAAACCCGCAGAGTTATAAGTGATAACTCTCATCCACAGATATATTGAGGGAAGTCAACGAAGAGGATGTGAAAGCAAGGCAGAATTGCAGGAAACAGGTTTCAGGAGGTAGATTCGAATCGGCTTTAAGGCACATGAAAAGCGGCAAAACGTCGACAATGATGCCCTTGGCCAAAAAGGGCGTATGCGTTTTTTCCTGAATATATTCAGGAAAAAACGCATACGCACTTTTTGCCAACCAAGCAACCTGGAAATGCAAATCAGCGCTACAAAGAACTCTCGCTTCCCATGGGTCAAAAGGGCCATGCTGCAAAATGTGTCAAAACAAGAAATGCAGGACAGGCCATGGAGAAATGGCAGCCTTGCTACGCTGATGGGCGGGATGTAAATTGCCAACAGCCACTCTGGAGAAGTGTACGGTGTGTCCTGAAACATCGAAAAAACACAGCTTAGTGAGCATAGGGCACATCCACTCATGGGCGTATAAATTGGGAATACTAAAAATCAGCAAGACACAGGCACCCCAAAGTTTGGGGCTGCTCTGTTGACAAGAACCTCCACTTCATGACACCTTAAATATCCCAGGAAAGAGAAAAATGGATAAAAAAGTTGTGGTCCTTATGTACAATGGAATATCACTCAGACATGAAATCAATGTCATAAGGCTAGTAGAAGCAAGATGAGTTGACTTAGGTACGACGATTCTAAGTGAAATAAGTCACACAGAAAAAGACACTTATCATAAGCTATCACTTATAGAGGGAATGTAAAAACCGCTACACTTGAACTGAATTACAGAACAGAACAGAATCACACGTTTAGAAAACACACTATGGCTGCTTAACCGGAAAGGTGAGGTGGGGTGATGCATAAAACAAGGGGTTCAAATTTGCTCAGATACCGTTCCATACACCCAATATGTAATAGAAAAGACCTACTCCTTGCTCCGTGAACTGGACTCAACACCCCCTATTCACCGCACAAGAATATATGTGACTAGTAACAATCTTAAAACCTATGTATTGATATCTGTCTGGAAGTGAGTCAAGTGGGTGTAAAGCCGCATAAACACAGCCGTGAAAAGCAGCTAAACCCCATTATAAAAATAAATTACTTTTAAAAACCCGTAAAACAAAGACAGTGAAAGAGAGAGAAATTCTTACAAAATTCGTTCAGGGGCTGTGATGCAACCTGGATTGACCATATCTAGACCCACAGCTGGATGAGACATAAGGGTGGACACTCTTGGGGCTGAGAGGTTGGGTGAGGTTGGTTGAGCAAACGCAGACCCTTTAAAGTAATACTGCATGGTACCCATCCCATGGGTCCCAAATCTCCAGGTTCAAGGGCATCTTCCTACATCGAAAACTTGCATGAGGAACCCAGAAGAAGGTACACCGTGTGATTTTGAAAGGTTTCTAAAACGCACCTCATTTCTCATCTCCTTGTGCTCGGGTTCGCCATTCCAGCTACTTCACTAGCAATCTCCCTACTTGGAGAATCAGCACCTTTAACCTCCTGTTCTGTACAGGTTGCAATTTGTCCTGAGGATGAACGGGAAGAGGGGAAACCAATGAGAGAATAGATCTAGGTGTTGGGACAGGCACAGGTCACTCTATTTTCCCATCAGGAAGAAGAATTAACCACAGGCTCAGCCTGCCGCCGGGAACCAGAATAGGGCCTGAGGCAATCCCGTGCTTTTGCGGCCAGCTCCCAAAAAAGACAGTTGAAAAATGGAGCTCAGGGGGACTGCCATTCACAAAACTGCTGAGTTATAAATGATAACTCTCGTCCACAAATATATTGAGGGAAGGCAACGAAGAGGATTTGAAAGCAAGGCAGAATTGCAGGAAACAGGTTTCAGGAGGTACATTCGAATCGCCTTTAAAGCACATGAAAAGCGGCAAAACGTCGACAATGATGCCCTTGGCCAAAAAGGGCGTATGCGTTTTTTCCTGAATATATTCAGGAAAAAACGCATACGCCCTTTTTGGCCAACCAAGCAACCTGGAAAGGCAAATCAGCGCTACAAAGAAGTCTCGCTTCCCATCGGTCAAAAGGGCCATGCTGCAAAAAGTGTCAAAACCAGAAATGCAGGACAGGCCATGGAGAAATGGCAGCCTTGCTACGCTGATGGGCGGGATGTAAGTTGCCAACAGCCACTCTGGAGAAGTGTACGGTGTGTCCTGAAACATCGAAAAAACACAGCTTAGGGAGCATAGGGCACGTCCACTCATGGGCGTATAAATTGGGAAAACTAAGAATCAGCAAGACACAGGCACCCCAAAGTTTAGGGCTGCTCTGTTGACAAGAACCTCCACTTCATGACACCTTAAATATCCCAGGAAAGAGAAAAATGGATAAAGAAGTTGTGGTCCTTATGTACAATGCAATATCACTCAGACATGAAATCAATGTCATAAGGCTAGTAGAAGCAAGATGAGTGGACTTAGGTACGACGATTCTAAGTGAAATAAGTCACACAGAAAAAGACACTTATCATAAGCTATCACTTATAGAGGGAATGTAAAAACCGCTACACTTGAACTGAATTACAGAACAGAACAGAATCACACGTTTAGAAAACACACTATGGCTGCTTAACGGGAAAGGTGAGGTGGGGTGATGCATAAAACAAGTGGTTCAAATTCGCTCAGATACCGTTCCATACACCCAATATGTAATAGAAAAGACCTACTCCTTGCTCAGTGAACTGGACTCAACACCCCCTATTCACCGCACAAGAATATATGTGACTAGTAACAATCTTAAAACGTATGTATTGATATCTGTCTGGAAGTGAGTCAAGTGGGTGTAAAGCCACATAAACACAGCCGTGAAAAGCAGCTAAACCCCATTATAAAAATAAATTACTTTTAAAAACCCGTAAAACAAAGACAGTGAAAGAGAGAGAAATTCTTACAAAATTCGTTCAGGGGCTGTGATGCAACCTGGATTGACCATATCTAGACCCACAGCTGGATGAGACATAAGGGTGGACACTCTTGGGGCTGAGAGGTTGGGTGAGGTTGGGTGAGCAAACGCAGACCCTTTAAAGTAATACTGCATGGTACCCATCCCATGGGTCCCAAATCTCTAGGTTCAAGGGCATCTTCCTACATCGAAAACTTGCATGAGGAACCCAGAAGAAGGTACACCGTGTGATTTTGAAAGGTTTCTAAAACGCACCTCATTTCTTATCTCCTTGTGCTCGGGTTCGCCATTCCAGCTACTTCACTAGCAATCTCCCTACTTGGAGAATCAGCACCTTTAACCTCCTGTTCTGTACAGGTTGCAATTTGTCCTGAGGATGAATGGGAAGAGGGGAAACCAATGAGAGACTAGATCTAGTTGTTGGGACAGGCACAGGTCACTCTATTTTCCCATCAGGAGGAAGAATTAACCACAGGCTCAGCCTGCCGCCGGGAACCAGAATAGGGCCTGAGGCAATCCCGTGCTTTTGCGGCCAGCTCCCAAAAAAGACAGTTGAAAAATGGAGCTCAGGGGGACTGCCATTCACAAACCTGCTGAGTTATAAATGATAACTCTCGTCCACAAATATATTGAGGGAAGGCAACGAAGAGGATTTGAAAGCAAGGCAGAATTGCAGGAAACAGGTTTCAGGAGTTAGATTCGAATCGCCTTTAAAGCACATGAAAAGCGGCAAAACGTCGACAATGATGCCCTTGGCCAAAAAGGGCGTATGCGTTTTTTCCTGAATATATTCAGGAAAAAACGCATACGCCCTTTTTGGCCAACCAAGCAACCTGGAAAGGCAAATCAGTGCTACAAAGAAGTCTCGCTTCCCATCGGTCAAAAGGGTCATGCTGCAAAAAGTGTCAAAACCAGAAATGCAGGACAGGCCATGGAGAAATGGAAGCCTTGCTACGCTGATTGGCGGGATGTTAATTGCCAACAGCCACTCTGGAGAAGTGTACGGTGTGTCCTGAAACATCGAAAACACACAGCTTAGGGAGCATAGGGCACGTCCACTCATGGGCGTATAAATTGGGAAAACTAAAAATCAGCAAGACACAGGCACCCCAAAGTTTAGGGCTGCTCTGTTGACAAGAACCTCCACTTCATGACACCTTAAATATCCCAGGAAAGAGGAAAATGGATAAAGAAGTTGTGGTCCTTATGTACAATGGAATATCACTCAGACATGAAATCAATGTCATAAGGCTAGTAGAAGCAAGATGAGTGGATTTAGGTACGATGATTCTAAGTGAAATAAGTCACACAGAAAAAGACACTTATCATAAGCTATCACTTATAGAGGGAATGTAAAAACCGCTACACATGAACTGAATTACAGAACAGAACAGAGTCACACGTTTAGAAAACACACTATGGCTGCTTAACGGGAAAGGTGAGGTGGGGTGATGCATAAAACAAGGGGTTCAAATTCGCTCAGATACCGTTCCATACACCCAATATGTAATAGAAAAGACCTACTCCTTGCTCAGTGAACTGGACTCAACACCCCCTATTCACCGCACAAGAATATATGTGAATAGTAACAATCTTAAAACCTATGTATTGATATCTGTCTGGAAGTGAGTCAAGTGGGTGTAAAGCCGCATAAACACAGCCGTGAAAAGCAGCTAAACCCCATTATAAAAATAAATTACTTTTAAAAACCCGTAAAACAAAGACAGTGAAAGAGAGAGAAATTCTTACAAAATTCGTTCAGGGGCTGTGATGCAACCTGGATTGACCATATCTAGACCCACAGCTGGATGAGACATAAGGGTGGACACTCTTGGGGCTGAGAGGTTGGGTGAGGTTGGGTGAGCAAACGCAGACCCTTTAAAGTAATACTGCATGGTACCCATCCCATGGGTCCCAAATCTCCAGGTTCAAGGGCATCTTCCTACATCGAAAACTTGCATGAGGAACCCAGAAGAAGGTACACCGTGTGATTTTGAAAGGTTTCTAAAACGCACCTCATTTCTCATCTCCTTGTGCTCGGGTTCGCCATTCCAGCTACTTCACTAGCAATCTCCCTACTTGGAGAATCAGCACCTTTAACCTCCTGTTCTGTACAGGTTGCAATTTGTCCTGAGGATGAACGGGAAGAGGGGAAACCAATGAGAGAATAGATCTAGGTGTTGGGACAGGCACAGGTCACTCTATTTTCCCATCAGGAAGAAGAATTAACCACAGGCTCAGCCTGCCGCCGGGAACCAGAATAGGGCCTGAGGCAATCCCGTGCTTTTGCGGCCAGCTCCCAAAAAAGACAGTTGAAAAATGGAGCTCAGGGGGACTGCCATTCACAAACCTGCTGAGTTATAAATGATAACTCTCGTCCACAAATATATTGAGGGAAGGCAACGAAGAGGATTTGAAAGCAAGGCAGAATTGCAGGAAACAGGTTTCAGGAAACAGGTTTCAGGAGGTAGATTCGAATCGCCTTTAAAGCACATGAAAAGCGGCAAAACGTCGACAATGATGCCCTTGGCCAAAAAGGGCATATGCGTTTTTTCCTGAATATATTCAGGAAAAAACGCATACGCCCTTTTTGGCCAACCAAGCAACCTGGAAAGGCAAATCAGTGCTACAAAGAAGTCTCGCTTCCCATCGGTTAAAAGGGTCATGCTGCAAAAAGTGTCAAAACCAGAAATGCAGGACAGGCCATGGAGAAATGGCAGCCTTGCTACGCTGATGGGCGGGATGTTAATTGCCAACAGCCACTCTGGAGAAGTGTACGGTGTGTCCTGAAACATCGAAAACACACAGCTTAGGGAGCATAGGGCACGTCCACTCATGGGCGTATAAATTGGGAAAACTAAAAATCAGCAAGACACAGGCACCCCAAAGTTTGGGGCTGCTCTGTTGACAAGAACCTCCACTTCATGACACCTTAAATATCCCAGGAAAGAGAAAAATGGATAAAAAAGTTGTGGTCCTTATGTACAATGGAATATCACTCAGACATGAAATCAATGTCATAAGGCTAGTAGAAGCAAGATGAGTGGACTTAGGTACGACGATTCTAAGTGAAATAAGTCACACAGAAAAAGACACTTATCATAAGCTATCACTTATAGAGGGAATGTAAAAACCGCTACACTTGAACTGAATTACAAAACAGAACAGAGTCACACGTTTAGAAAACACACTATGGCTGCTTAACGGGAAAGGTGAGGTGGGGTGATGCATAAAACAAGAGGTTCAAATTTGCTCAGATACCGTTCCATACACCCAATATGTAATAGACAAGACCTACTCCTTGCTCCGTGAACTGGACTCAACACCCCCTATTCACCGCACAAGAATATATGTGACTAGTAACAATCTTAAAACCTATGTATTGATATCTGTCTGGAAGTGAGTAAAGTGGGTGTAAATCCGCATAAACACAGCCGTGAAAAGCAGCTAAACCCCATTATAAAAATAAATTACTTTTAAAAACCCGTAAAACAAAGACAGTGAAAGAGAGAGAAATTCTTACAAAATTCGTTCAGGGGCTGTGATGCCATCTGGATTGACCATATCTAGACCCACAGCTGGATGAGACATAAGGGTGGACACTCTTGGGGCTGAGAGTTTGGGTGAGCAAACGCAGACCCTTTAAAGTAATACTGCGTGATACCCATCCCATGGGTCCCAAATCTCCAGGTTCAAGGGCATCTTCCTACATCGAAAACATGCATGAGAAACTCAGAAGATGGTACACCGTGTGATTTTGAAAGGTTTCTAAAACACACCCCATTTCTCATCTCCTTGTGCTCGGGTTCGCCTTTCCAGCTACTTTACTAGCAATCAACTTACTTGGAGAATCAGCACCTTTAACCTCCTGTTCCCTACAGGTTGCAATTTGTCCTGAGGATGAACGGGAAGAGGGGCAACCAATGAGAGACTAGATCTAGGTGTTGGGACAGGCACAGTTCACTCTATTTTCCCATCAGGAAGAAGAATTAATCACAGGCTCAGGCTGCTGCCCAGAAGCACAATAGGGCCTGAGGCAATCCCGCCCTTTTGCGGCCAGCTCCCAAAAAAGCGAGTTGAAAAATGGAGCTCAGGGACACTGCAATTCACAAACCCGCAGAGTTATAAATGATAACTCTCATCCACAGATATATTGAGGGAAGGCAACGAAGAGGATTTGAAAGCAAGGCAGAATTGCAGGAAACAGATTTCAGGAGGTAGATTCGAATCGCCTGTAAAGCACATGAAAAGCGGCAAAACGTCGACAATGATGCCCTGGGCCAAGAAGGGCGTATGCGTTTTTTCCTGAATATATTCAGGAAAAAACGCATACGCCCTTTTTTGCCAACCAAGCAACCTGGAAAGGCAAATCAGCGCTACAAAGAAGTCTCGCTTCCCATCGGTCAAAAGGGCCATGCTGCAAAAAGTGTCAAAACCAGAAATGCAGGACAGGCCATGGAGAAATGGCAGCCTTGCTACGCTGATGGGCGGGATGTAAGTTGCCAACAGCCACTCTGGAGAAGTGTACGGTGTGTCCTGAAACATCGAAAAAACACAGCTTAGGGAGCATAGGGCACGTCCACTCATGGGCGTATAAATTGGGAAAACTAAAAATCAGCAAGACACAGGCACCCCAAAGTTTAGGGCTGCTCTGTTGACAAGAATCTCCACTTCATGACACCTTAAATATCCCAGGAAAGAGAAAAATGGATAAAGAAGTTGTGGTCCTTATGTACAATGGAATATCACTCAGACATGAAATCAATGTCATAAGGCTAGTAGAAGCAAGATGAGTGGACTTGGGTACGACGATTCTAAGTGAAATAAGTCACACAGAAATAGACACTTATCATAAGCTATCACTTATAGAGGGAATGTAAAAACCGCTACACTTGAACTGAATTACAGAACAGAACAGAATCACACGTTTAGAAAACACACTATGGCTGCTTAACGGGAAAGGTGAGGTGGGGTGATGCATAAAACAAGGGGTTCAAATTCGCTCAGATACCGTTCCATACACCCAATATGTAATAGACAAGACCTACTCCTTGCTCAGTGAACTGGACTCAACACCCCCTATTCACCGCACAAGAATATATGTGATTAGTAACAATCTTAAAACCTATTTATTGATATCTGTCTGGAAGTGAGTCAAGTGGGTGTAAAGCCGCATAAACACAGCCGTGAAAAGCAGCTAAACCCCATTATAAAAATAAATTACTTTTAAAAACCCGTAAAACAAAGACAGTGAAAGAGAGAGAAATTCTTACAAAATTCGTTCAGGGGCTGTGATGCAACCTGGATTGACCATATCTAGACCCACAGCTGGATGAGACATAAGGGTGGACACTCTTGGGGCTGAGAGGTTGGGTGAGGTTGGGTGAGCAAACGCAGACCCTTTAAAGTAATACTGCATGGTACCCATCCCATGGGTCCCAAATCTCCAGGTTCAAGGGCATCTTCCTACATCGAAAACTTGCATGAGGAACCCAGAAGAAGGTACACCGTGTGATTTTGAAAGGTTTCTAAAACGCACCTCATTTCTCATCTCCTTGTGCTCGGGTTCGCCATTCCAGCTACTTCACTAGCAATCTCCCTACTTGGAGAATCAGCACCTTTAACCTCCTGTTCTGTACAGGTTGCAATTTGTCCTGAGGATGAACGGGAAGAGGGGAAACCAATGAGAGAATAGATCTAGCTGTTGGGACAGGCACAGGTCACTCTATTTTCCCATCAGGAAGAAGAATTAACCACAGGCTCAGCCTGCCGCCGGGAACCAGAATAGGGCCTGAGGCAATCCCGTGCTTTTGCGGCCAGCTCCCAAAAAAGACAGTTGAAAAATGGAGCTCAGGGGGACTGCCATTCACAAACCTGCTGAGTTATAAATGATAACTCTCGTCCACAAATATATTGAGGGAAGGCAACGAAGAGGATTTGAAAGCAAGGCAGAATTGCAGGAAACAGGTTTCAGGAGGTAGATTCGAATCGCCTTTAAAGCACATGAAAAGCGGCAAAACTTCGACAATGATGCCCTTGGCCAAAAAGGGCGTATGTGTTTTTTCCTGAATATATTCAGGAAAAAACGCATACGCCCTTTTTGGCCAACCAAGCAACCTGGAAAGGCAAATCAGTGCTACAAAGAAGTCTCGCTTCCCATCGGTTAAAAGGGTCATGCTGCAAAAAGTGTCAAAACCAGAAATGCAGGACAGGCCATGGAGAAATGGCAGCCTTGCTACGCTGATGGGCGGGATGTTAATTGCCAACAGCCACTCTGGAGAAGTGTACGGTGTGTCCTGAAACATCGAAAACACACAGCTTAGGGAGCATAGGGCACGTCCACTCATGGGCGTATAAATTGGGAAAACTAAAAATCAGCAAGACACAGGCACCCCAAAGTTTGGGGCTGCTCTGTTGACAAGAACCTCCACTTCATGACACCTTAAATATCCCAGGAAAGAGAAAAATGGATAAAAAAGTTGTGGTCCTTATGTACAATGGAATATCACTCAGACATGAAATCAATGTCATAATGCTAGTAGAAGCAAGATGAGTGGACTTAGGTACGACGATTCTAAGTGAAATAAGTCACACAGAAAAAGACACTTATCATAAGCTATCACTTATAGAGGGAATGTAAAAACCGCTACACTTGAACTGAATTACAAAACAGAACAGAGTCACACGTTTAGAAAACACACTATGGCTGCTTAACGGGAAAGGTGAGGTGGGGTGATGCATAAAACAAGAGGTTCAAATTTGCTCAGATACCGTTCCATACACCCAATATGTAATAGACAAGACCTACTCCTTGCTCCGTGAACTGGACTCAACACCCCCTATTCACCGCACAAGAATATATGTGACTAGTAACAATCTTAAAACCTATGTATTGATATCTGTCTGGAAGTGAGTAAAGTGGGTGTAAATCCGCATAAACACAGCCGTGAAAAGCAGCTAAACCCCATTATAAAAATAAATTACTTTTAAAAACCCGTAAAACAAAGACAGTGAAAGAGAGAGAAATTCTTACAAAATTCGTTCAGGGGCTGTGATGCCATCTGGATTGACCATATCTAGACCCACAGCTGGATGAGACATAAGGGTGGACACTCTTGGGGCTGAGAGTTTGGGTGAGCAAACGCAGACCCTTTAAAGTAATACTGCGTGATACCCATCCCATGGGTCCCAAATCTCCAGGTTCAAGGGCATCTTCCTACATCGAAAACATGCATGAGAAACTCAGAAGATGGTACACCGTGTGATTTTGAAAGGTTTCTAAAACACACCCCATTTCTCATCTCCTTGTGCTCGGGTTCGCCTTTCCAGCTACTTTACTAGCAATCAACTTACTTGGAGAATCAGCACCTTTAACCTCCTGTTCCCTACAGGTTGCAATTTGTCCTGAGGATGAACGGGAAGAGGGGCAACCAATGAGAGACTAGATCTAGGTGTTGGGACAGGCACAGTTCACTCTATTTTCCCATCAGGAAGAAGAATTAATCACAGGCTCAGCCTGCTGCCCAGAAGCACAATAGGGCCTGAGGCAATCCCGCCCTTTTGCGGCCAGCTCCCAAAAAAGCGAGTTGAAAAATGGAGCTCAGGGACACTGCAATTCACAAACCCGCAGAGTTATAAATGATAACTCTCATCCACAGATATATTGAGGGAAGGCAACGAAGAGGATTTGAAAGCAAGGCAGAATTGCAGGAAACAGATTTC
Source organism: Eschrichtius robustus (assembly GCF_028021215.1). Lineage (NCBI taxonomy): Eukaryota > Metazoa > Chordata > Mammalia > Artiodactyla > Eschrichtiidae > Eschrichtius > Eschrichtius robustus. Next base: position 347,955 of record NW_027175183.1, read on the forward strand.
AGGAGGTAGATTCGAATCGCCTGTAAAGCACATGAAAAGCGGCAAAACGTCGACAATGATGCCCTGGGCCAAGAAGGGCGTATGCGTTTTTTCCTGAATATATTCAGGAAAAAACGCATACGCCCTTTTTTGCCAACCAAGCAACCTGGAAAGGCAAATCAGCGCTACAAAGAAGTCTCGCTTCCCATCGGTCAAAAGGGCCATGCTGCAAAAAGTGTCAAAACCAGAAATGCAGGACAGGCCATGGAGAAATGGCAGCCTTGCTACGCTGATGGGCGGGATGTAAGTTGCCAACAGCCACTCTGGAGAAGTGTACGGTGTGTCCTGAAACATCGAAAAAACACAGCTTAGGGAGCATAGGGCACGTCCACTCATGGGCGTATAAATTGGGAAAACTAAAAATCAGCAAGACACAGGCACCCCAAAGTTTAGGGCTGCTCTGTTGACAAGAATCTCCACTTCATGACACCTTAAATATCCCAGGAAAGAGAAAAATGGATAAAGAAGTTGTGGTCCTTATGTACAATGGAATATCACTCAGACATGAAATCAATGTCATAAGGCTAGTAGAAGCAAGATGAGTGGACTTGGGTACGACGATTCTAAGTGAAATAAGTCACACAGAAATAGACACTTATCATAAGCTATCACTTATAGAGGGAATGTAAAAACCGCTACACTTGAACTGAATTACAGAACAGAACAGAATCACACGTTTAGAAAACACACTATGGCTGCTTAACGGGAAAGGTGAGGTGGGGTGATGCATAAAACAAGGGGTTCAAATTCGCTCAGATACCGTTCCATACACCCAATATGTAATAGACAAGACCTACTCCTTGCTCAGTGAACTGGACTCAACACCCCCTATTCACCGCACAAGAATATATGTGATTAGTAACAATCTTAAAACCTATTTATTGATATCTGTCTGGAAGTGAGTCAAGTGGGTGTAAAGCCGCATAAACACAGCCGTGAAAAGCAGCTAAACCCCATTATAAAAATAAATTACTTTTAAAAACCCGTAAAACAAAGACAGTGAAAGAGAGAGAAATTCTTACAAAATTCGTTCAGGGGCTGTGATGCAACCTGGATTGACCATATCTAGACCCACAGCTGGATGAGACATAAGGGTGGACACTCTTGGGGCTGAGAGGTTGGGTGAGGTTGGGTGAGCAAACGCAGACCCTTTAAAGTAATACTGCATGGTACCCATCCCATGGGTCCCAAATCTCCAGGTTCAAGGGCATCTTCCTACATCGAAAACTTGCATGAGGAACCCAGAAGAAGGTACACCGTGTGATTTTGAAAGGTTTCTAAAACGCACCTCATTTCTCATCTCCTTGTGCTCGGGTTCGCCATTCCAGCTACTTCACTAGCAATCTCCCTACTTGGAGAATCAGCACCTTTAACCTCCTGTTCTGTACAGGTTGCAATTTGTCCTGAGGATGAACGGGAAGAGGGGAAACCAATGAGAGAATAGATCTAGCTGTTGGGACAGGCACAGGTCACTCTATTTTCCCATCAGGAAGAAGAATTAACCACAGGCTCAGCCTGCCGCCGGGAACCAGAATAGGGCCTGAGGCAATCCCGTGCTTTTGCGGCCAGCTCCCAAAAAAGACAGTTGAAAAATGGAGCTCAGGGGGACTGCCATTCACAAACCTGCTGAGTTATAAATGATAACTCTCGTCCACAAATATATTGAGGGAAGGCAACGAAGAGGATTTGAAAGCAAGGCAGAATTGCAGGAAACAGGTTTCAGGAGGTAGATTCGAATCGCCTTTAAAGCACATGAAAAGCGGCAAAACTTCGACAATGATGCCCTTGGCCAAAAAGGGCGTATGTGTTTTTTCCTGAATATATTCAGGAAAAAACGCATACGCCCTTTTTGGCCAACCAAGCAACCTGGAAAGGCAAATCAGTGCTACAAAGAAGTCTCGCTTCCCATCGGTTAAAAGGGTCATGCTGCAAAAAGTGTCAAAACCAGAAATGCAGGACAGGCCATGGAGAAATGGCAGCCTTGCTACGCTGATGGGCGGGATGTTAATTGCCAACAGCCACTCTGGAGAAGTGTACGGTGTGTCCTGAAACATCGAAAACACACAGCTTAGGGAGCATAGGGCACGTCCACTCATGGGCGTATAAATTGGGAAAACTAAAAATCAGCAAGACACAGGCACCCCAAAGTTTGGGGCTGCTCTGTTGACAAGAACCTCCACTTCATGACACCTTAAATATCCCAGGAAAGAGAAAAATGGATAAAAAAGTTGTGGTCCTTATGTACAATGGAATATCACTCAGACATGAAATCAATGTCATAATGCTAGTAGAAGCAAGATGAGTGGACTTAGGTACGACGATTCTAAGTGAAATAAGTCACACAGAAAAAGACACTTATCATAAGCTATCACTTATAGAGGGAATGTAAAAACCGCTACACTTGAACTGAATTACAAAACAGAACAGAGTCACACGTTTAGAAAACACACTATGGCTGCTTAACGGGAAAGGTGAGGTGGGGTGATGCATAAAACAAGAGGTTCAAATTTGCTCAGATACCGTTCCATACACCCAATATGTAATAGACAAGACCTACTCCTTGCTCCGTGAACTGGACTCAACACCCCCTATTCACCGCACAAGAATATATGTGACTAGTAACAATCTTAAAACCTATGTATTGATATCTGTCTGGAAGTGAGTAAAGTGGGTGTAAATCCGCATAAACACAGCCGTGAAAAGCAGCTAAACCCCATTATAAAAATAAATTACTTTTAAAAACCCGTAAAACAAAGACAGTGAAAGAGAGAGAAATTCTTACAAAATTCGTTCAGGGGCTGTGATGCCATCTGGATTGACCATATCTAGACCCACAGCTGGATGAGACATAAGGGTGGACACTCTTGGGGCTGAGAGTTTGGGTGAGCAAACGCAGACCCTTTAAAGTAATACTGCGTGATACCCATCCCATGGGTCCCAAATCTCCAGGTTCAAGGGCATCTTCCTACATCGAAAACATGCATGAGAAACTCAGAAGATGGTACACCGTGTGATTTTGAAAGGTTTCTAAAACACACCCCATTTCTCATCTCCTTGTGCTCGGGTTCGCCTTTCCAGCTACTTTACTAGCAATCAACTTACTTGGAGAATCAGCACCTTTAACCTCCTGTTCCCTACAGGTTGCAATTTGTCCTGAGGATGAACGGGAAGAGGGGCAACCAATGAGAGACTAGATCTAGGTGTTGGGACAGGCACAGTTCACTCTATTTTCCCATCAGGAAGAAGAATTAATCACAGGCTCAGCCTGCTGCCCAGAAGCACAATAGGGCCTGAGGCAATCCCGCCCTTTTGCGGCCAGCTCCCAAAAAAGCGAGTTGAAAAATGGAGCTCAGGGACACTGCAATTCACAAACCCGCAGAGTTATAAATGATAACTCTCATCCACAGATATATTGAGGGAAGGCAACGAAGAGGATTTGAAAGCAAGGCAGAATTGCAGGAAACAGATTTCAGGAGGTAGATTCGAATCGCCTGTAAAGCACATGAAAAGCGGCAAAACGTCGACAATGATGCCCTGGGCCAAGAAGGGCGTATGCGTTTTTTCCTGAATATATTCAGGAAAAAACGCATACGCCCTTTTTTGCCAACCAAGCAACCTGGAAAGGCAAATCAGCGCTACAAAGAAGTCTCGCTTCCCATCGGTCAAAAGGGCCATGCTGCAAAAAGTGTCAAAACCAGAAATGCAGGACAGGCCATGGAGAAATGGCAGCCTTGCTACGCTGATGGGCGGGATGTAAGTTGCCAACAGCCACTCTGGAGAAGTGTACGGTGTGTCCTGAAACATCGAAAAAACACAGCTTAGGGAGCATAGGGCACGTCCACTCATGGGCGTATAAATTGGGAAAACTAAAAATCAGCAAGACACAGGCACCCCAAAGTTTAGGGCTGCTCTGTTGACAAGAATCTCCACTTCATGACACCTTAAATATCCCAGGAAAGAGAAAAATGGATAAAGAAGTTGTGGTCCTTATGTACAATGGAATATCACTCAGACATGAAATCAATGTCATAAGGCTAGTAGAAGCAAGATGAGTGGACTTGGGTACGACGATTCTAAGTGAAATAAGTCACACAGAAATAGACACTTATCATAAGCTATCACTTATAGAGGGAATGTAAAAACCGCTACACTTGAACTGAATTACAGAACAGAACAGAATCACACGTTTAGAAAACACACTATGGCTGCTTAACGGGAAAGGTGAGGTGGGGTGATGCATAAAACAAGGGGTTCAAATTCGCTCAGATACCGTTCCATACACCCAATATGTAATAGACAAGACCTACTCCTTGCTCAGTGAACTGGACTCAACACCCCCTATTCACCGCACAAGAATATATGTGATTAGTAACAATCTTAAAACCTATTTATTGATATCTGTCTGGAAGTGAGTCAAGTGGGTGTAAAGCCGCATAAACACAGCCGTGAAAAGCAGCTAAACCCCATTATAAAAATAAATTACTTTTAAAAACCCGTAAAACAAAGACAGTGAAAGAGAGAGAAATTCTTACAAAATTCGTTCAGGGGCTGTGATGCAACCTGGATTGACCATATCTAGACCCACAGCTGGATGAGACATAAGGGTGGACACTCTTGGGGCTGAGAGGTTGGGTGAGGTTGGGTGAGCAAACGCAGACCCTTTAAAGTAATACTGCATGGTACCCATCCCATGGGTCCCAAATCTCCAGGTTCAAGGGCATCTTCCTACATCGAAAACTTGCATGAGGAACCCAGAAGAAGGTACACCGTGTGATTTTGAAAGGTTTCTAAAACGCACCTCATTTCTCATCTCCTTGTGCTCGGGTTCGCCATTCCAGCTACTTCACTAGCAATCTCCCTACTTGGAGAATCAGCACCTTTAACCTCCTGTTCTGTACAGGTTGCAATTTGTCCTGAGGATGAACGGGAAGAGGGGAAACCAATGAGAGAATAGATCTAGCTGTTGGGACAGGCACAGGTCACTCTATTTTCCCATCAGGAAGAAGAATTAACCACAGGCTCAGCCTGCCGCCGGGAACCAGAATAGGGCCTGAGGCAATCCCGTGCTTTTGCGGCCAGCTCCCAAAAAAGACAGTTGAAAAATGGAGCTCAGGGGGACTGCCATTCACAAACCTGCTGAGTTATAAATGATAACTCTCGTCCACAAATATATTGAGGGAAGGCAACGAAGAGGATTTGAAAGCAAGGCAGAATTGCAGGAAACAGGTTTCAGGAGGTACATTCGAATCGCCTTTAAAGCACATGAAAAGCGGCAAAACGTCGACAATGATGCCCTTGGCCAAAAAGGGCGTATGCGTTTTTTCCTGAATATATTCAGGAAAAAACGCACACGCCCTTTTTGGCCAACCAAGCAACCTGGAAAGGCAAATCAGTGCTACAAAGAAGTCTCTCTTCCCATCGGTCAAAATGGTCATGCTGCAAAAAGTGTCAAAACCAGAAATGCAGGACAGGCCATGGAGAAATGGCAGCCTTGCTACGCTGATGGGCGGGATGTTAATTGCCAACAGCCACTCTGGAGAAGTGTACGGTGTCCTGAAACATCGAAAAAACACAGCTTAGGGAGCATAGGGCACGTCCACTCATGGGCGTATAAATTGGGAAAACTAAAAATCAGCAAGACACAGGCACCCCAATGTTTAGTGCTGCTCTGTTGACAAGAACCTCCACTTCATGACACCTTAAATATCCCCGGAAAGAGAAAAATGGATAAAGAAGTTGTGGTCCTTATGTACAATGCAATATCACTCAGACATGAAATCAATATCATAAGGCTAGTAGAAGCAAGATGAGTGGACTTAGGTACGACGATTCTAAGTGAAATAAGTCACACAGAAAAAGACACTTATCATAAGCTATCACTTATAGAGGGAATGTAAAAACAGCTACACTTGAACTGAATTACAGAACAGAACAGAATCACACGTTTAGAAAACACACTATGGCTGCTTAACGGGAAAGGTGAGGTGGGGTGATGCATAAAACAAGGGTTTCAAATTCGATCAGATACCGTTCCATACACCCAATATGTAATACACAAGACCTACTCCTTGCTCAGTGACCTGGACTCAACACCCCGTATTCACCGCACAAGAATATATGTGACTAGTAACAATCTTAAAACCTATGTATTGATATCTGTCTGGAAGTGAGTCAAGTGGGTGTAAATCCGCATAAACACAGCCGTGAAAAGCAGCTAAACCCCATTACAAAAATAAATTACTTTTAAAAACCCGTAAAACAAAGACAGTGAAAGAGAGAGAAATTCTTACAAAATTCGTTCAGAGGCTGTGATGCAACCTGGATTGACCATATCTACACGCACAGCTGGATGAGACATAAGGGTGGACAGTCTTGGGGCTGAAAGGTTGGGTTAGGTTGGGTGAGCAAATGCAGACCCTTTAAAGTAATACTGCGTGGTACCCATCCCATGGGTCCCAAGTCTCCAGGTTCAAGGGCATCTTCCTACATCGAAAACATGCATGAGAAACTCAGAAGATGGTACACCGTGTGATTTTGAAAGGTTTCTAAAACGCACCTCATTTCTCATCTCCTTGTGCTCGGGTTCGCCATTCCAGCTACTTTACTAGCAATCTCCCTACTTGGAGAATCAGCACCTTTAAGCTCCTGTTCCCTACAGGTTGCAATTTGTCCTGAGGATGAACGGGAAGAGGGGCAACCAATGAGAGACTAGATCTAGCTTTTGGGACAGGCAGAGGTCACTCTATTTTCCCATCAGGAAGAAGAATTAACCACAGGCTCAGCCTGCTGCCAGGAACCAGAATAGGGCCTGAGGCAATCCCGTGCTTTTGCGGCCAGCTCTCAAAAAAGACAGTTGAAAAATGGAGCTCAGGGACACTGCAATTCACAAACCCACAGAGTTATAAGTGATAACTCTCATCCACAGATATATTGAGGGAAGTCAACGAAGAGGATTTGAAAGCAAGGCAGAATTGCAGGAAACAGATTTCAGGAGGTAGATTCGAATCGCCTTTAAGGCACATGAAAAGCGGCAAAACGTCAACAATGATGCCCTTGGCCAAAAAGGGCGTATGCGTTTTTTCCTGAATATATTCAGGAAAAAACGCATACGCCCTTTTTGGCCAACCAAGCAACCTGGAAAGGCAAATCAGCGCTACAAAGAACTCTCGCTTCCCATGGGTCAAAAGGGCCATGCTGCAAAAAGTGTCAAAACCAGAAATGCAGGACAGGCCATGGAGAAATGGCAGCCTTGCTACGCTGATGGGCGGGATGTAAATTGCCAACAGCCACTCTGGAGAAGTGTACGGTGTGTCCTGAAACATCGAAAAAACACAGCTTAGTGAGCATAGGGCACGTCCACTCATGGGCGTATAAATTGGGAAAACTAAAAATCAGCAAGACACAGGCACCCCAAAGTTTGGGGCTGCTCTGTTGACAAGAACCTCCACTTCATGACACCTTAAATATCCCAGGAAAGAGAAAAATGGATAAAAAAGTTGTGGTCCTTATGTACAATGGAATATCACTCAGACATGAAATCAATGTCATAAGGCTAGTAGAAGCAAGATGAGTGGACTTAGGTACGACGATTCTAAGTGAAATAAGTCACACAGAAAAAGACACTTATCATAAGCTATCACTTATAGAGGGAATGTAAAAACCGCTACACTTGAACTGAATTACAAAACAGAACAGAGTCACACGTTTAGAAAACACACTATGGCTGCTTAACGGGAAAGGTGAGGTGGGGTGATGCATAAAACAAGGGGTTCAAATTTGCTCAGATACCGTTCCATACACCCAATATGTAATAGACAAGACCTACTCCTTGCTCCGTGAACTGGACTCAACACCCCCTATTCACCGCACAAGAATATATGTGACTAGTAACAATCTTAAAACCTATGTATTGATATCTGTCTGGAAGTGAGTCAAGTGGGTGTAAATCCGCATAAACACAGCCGTGAAAAGCAGCTAAACCCCATTATAAAAATAAATTACTTTTAAAAACCCGTAAAACAAAGACAGTGAAAGAGAGAGAAATTCTTACAAAATTCGTTCAGGGGCTGTGATGCCACCTGGATTGACCATATCTAGACCCACAGCTGGATGAGACATAAGGGTGGACACTCTTGGGGCTGAGAGGTTGGGTGAGGTTGGGTGAGCAAACGCAGACCCTTTAAAGTAATACTGCATGGTACCCATCCCATGGGTCCCAAATCTCCAGGTTCAAGGGCATCTTCCTACATCGAAAACTTGCATGAGGAACCCAGAAGAAGGTACACCGTGTGATTTTGAAAGGTTTCTAAAACGCACCTCATTTCTCATCTCCTTGTGCTCGGGTTCGCCATTCCAGCTACTTCACTAGCAATCTCCCTACTTGGAGAATCAGCACCTTTAACCTCCTGTTCTGTACAGGTTGCAATTTGTCCTGAGGATGAACGGGAAGAGGGGAAACCAATGAGAGAATAGATCTAGCTGTTGGGACAGGCACAGGTCACTCTATTTTCCCATCAGGAAGAAGAATTAACCACAGGCTCAGCCTGCCGCCGGGAACCAGAATAGGGCCTGAGGCAATCCCGTGCTTTTGCGGCCAGCTCCCAAAAAAGACAGTTGAAAAATGGAGCTCAGGGGGACTGCCATTCACAAACCTGCTGAGTTATAAATGATAACTCTCGTCCACAAATATATTGAGGGAAGGCAACGAAGAGGATTTGAAAGCAAGGCAGAATTGCAGGAAACAGGTTTCAGGAGGTACATTCGAATCCCCTTTAAAGCACATGAAAAGCGGCAAAACGTCGACAATGATGCCCTTGGCCAAAAAGGGCGTATGCGTTTTTTCCTGAATATATTCAGGAAAAAACGCACACGCCCTTTTTGGCCAACCAAGCAACCTGGAAAGGCAAATCAGTGCTACAAAGAAGTCTCGCTTCCCATCGGTCAAAATGGTCATGCTGCAAAAAGTGTCAAAACCAGAAATGCAGGACAGGCCATGGAGAAATGGCAGCCTTGCTACGCTGATGGGCGGGATGTTAATTGCCAACAGCCACTCTGGAGAAGTGTACGGTGTCCTGAAACATCGAAAAAACACAGCTTAGGGAGCATATGGCACGTCCACTCATGGGCGTATAAATTGGGAAAACTAAAAATCAGCAAGACACAGGCACTCCAATGTTTAGTGCTGCTCTGTTGACAAGAACCTCCACTTCATGACACCTTAAATATCCCCGGAAAGAGAAAAATGGATAAAGAAGTTGTGGTCCTTATGTACAATGCAATATCACTCAGACATGAAATCAATATCATAAGGCTAGTAGAAGCAAGATGAGTGGACTTAGGTACGACGATTCTAAGTGAAATAAGTCACACAGAAAAAGACACTTATCATAAGCTATCACTTATAGAGGGAATGTAAAAACCGCTACACTTGAACTGAATTACAAAACAGAACAGAGTCACACGTTTAGAAAACACACTATGGCTGCTTAACGGGAAAGGTGAGGTGGGGTGATGCATAAAACAAGGGGTTCAAATTTGCTCAGATACCGTTCCATACACCCAATATGTAATAGACAAGACCTACTCCTTGCTCCGTGAACTGGACTCAACACCCCCTATTCACCGCACAAGAATATATGTGACTAGTAACAATCTTAAAACCTATGTATTGATATCTGTCTGGAAGTGAGTCAAGTGGGTGTAAATCCGCATAAACACAGCCGTGAAAAGCAGCTAAACCCCATTATAAAAATAAATTACTTTTAAAAACCCGTAAAACAAAGACAGTGAAAGAGAGAGAAATTCTTACAAAATTCGTTCAGGGGCTGTGATGCCACCTGGATTGACCATATCTAGACCCACAGCTGGATGAGACATAAGGGTGGACACTCTTGGGGCTGAGAGGTTGGGTGAGGTTGGGTGAGCAAACGCAGACCCTTTAAAGTAATACTGCATGGTACCCATCCCATGGGTCCCAAATCTCCAGGTTCAAGGGCATCTTCCTACATCGAAAACTTGCATGAGGAACCCAGAAGAAGGTACACCGTGTGATTTTGAAAGGTTTCTAAAACGCACCTCATTTCTCATCTCCTTGTGCTCGGGTTCGCCATTCCAGCTACTTCACTAGCAATCTCCCTACTTGGAGAATCAGCACCTTTAACCTCCTGTTCTGTACAGGTTGCAATTTGTCCTGAGGATGAACGGGAAGAGGGGAAACCAATGAGAGAATAGATCTAGCTGTTGGGACAGGCACAGGTCACTCTATTTTCCCATCAGGAAGAAGAATTAACCACAGGCTCAGCCTGCCGCCCGGAACCAGAATAGGGCCTGAGGCAATCCCGTGCTTTTGCGGCCAGCTCCCAAAAAAGACAGTTGAAAAATGGAGCTCAGGGGGACTGCCATTCACAAACCTGCTGAGTTATAAATGATAACTCTCGTCCACAAATATATTGAGGGAAGGCAACGAAGAGGATTTGAAAGCAAGGCAGAATTGCAGGAAACAGGTTTCAGGAGGTACATTCGAATCCCCTTTAAAGCACATGAAAAGCGGCAAAACGTCGACAATGATGCCCTTGGCCAAAAAGGGCGTATGCGTTTTTTCCTGAATATATTCAGGAAAAAACGCACACGCCCTTTTTGGCCAACCAAGCAACCTGGAAAGGCAAATCAGTGCTACAAAGAAGTCTCGCTTCCCATCGGTCAAAATGGTCATGCTGCAAAAAGTGTCAAAACCAGAAATGCAGGACAGGCCATGGAGAAATGGCAGCCTTGCTACGCTGATGGGCGGGATGTTAATTGCCAACAGCCACTCTGGAGAAGTGTACGGTGTCCTGAAACATCGAAAAAACACAGCTTAGGGAGCATATGGCACGTCCACTCATGGGCGTATAAATTGGGAAAACTAAAAATCAGCAAGACACAGGCACCCCAATGTTTAGTGCTGCTCTGTTGACAAGAACCTCCACTTCATGACACCTTAAATATCCCCGGAAAGAGAAAAATGGATAAAGAAGTTGTGGTCCTTATGTACAATGCAATATCACTCAGACATGAAATCAATATCATAAGGCTAGTAGAAGCAAGATGAGTGGACTTAGGTACGACGATTCTAAGTGAAATAAGTCACACAGAAAAAGACACTTATCATAAGCTATCACTTATAGAGGGAATGTAAAAACAGCTACACTTGAACTGAATTACAGAACAGAACAGAATCACACGTTTAGAAAACACACTATGGCTGCTTAACGGGAAAGGTGAGGTGGGGTGATGCATAAAACAAGGGTTTCAAATTCGATCAGATACCGTTCCATACACCCAATATGTAATACACAAGACCTACTCCTTGCTCAGTGAACTGGACTCAACACGCCCTATTCACCGCACAAGAATATATGTGACTAGTAACAATCTTAAAACCTATGTATTGATATCTGTCTGGAAGTGAGTCAAGTGGGTGTAAATCCGCATAAACACAGCCGTGAAAAGCAGCTAAACCCCATTACAAAAATAAATTACTTTTAAAAACCCGTAAAACAAAGACAGTGAAAGAGAGAGAAATTCTTACAAAATTCGTTCAGAGGCTGTGATGCAACCTGGATTGACCATATCTACACGCACAGCTGGATGAGACATAAGGGTGGACAGTCTTGGGGCTGAAAGGTTGGGTTAGGTTGGGTGAGCAAACGCAGACCCTTTAAAGTAATACTGCGTGGTACCCATCCCATGGGTCCCAAGTCTCCAGGTTCAAGGGCATCTTCCTACATCGAAAACATGCATGAGAAACTCAGAAGATGGTACACCGTGTGATTTTGAAAGGTTTCTAAAACGCACCTCATTTCTCATCTCCTTGTGCTCGGGTTCGCCATTCCAGCTACTTTACTAGCAATCTCCCTACTTGGAGAATCAGCACCTTTAAGCTCCTGTTCCCTACAGGTTGCAATTTGTCCTGAGGATGAACGGGAAGAGGGGCAACCAATGAGAGACTAGATCTAGCTTTTGGGACAGGCACAGGTCACTCTATTTTCCCATCAGGAAGAAGAATTAACCACAGGCTCAGCCTGCTGCCAGGAACCAGAATAGGGCCTGAGGCAATCCCGTGCTTTTGCGGCCAGCTCTCAAAAAAGACAGTTGAAAAATGGAGCTCAGGGACACTGCAATTCACAAACCCACAGAGTTATAAGTGATAACTCTCATCCACAGATATATTGAGGGAAGTCAACGAAGAGGATTTGAAAGCAAGGCAGAATTGCAGGAAACAGATTTCAGGAGGTAGATTCGAATCGCCTTTAAGGCACATGAAAAGCGGCAAAACGTCGACAATGATGCCCTTGGCCAAAAAGGGCGTATGCGTTTTTTCCTGAATATATTCAGGAAAAAACGCATACGCCCTTTTTGGCCAACCAAGCAACCTGGAAAGGCAAATCAGCGCTACAAAGAACTCTCGCTTCCCATGGGTCAAAAGGGCCATGCTGCAAAAAGTGTCAAAACCAGAAATGCAGGACAGGCCATGGAGAAATGGCAGCCTTGCTACGCTGATGGGCGGGATGTAAATTGCCAACAGCCACTCTGGAGAAGTGTACGGTGTGTCCTGAAACATCGAAAAAACACAGCTTAGTGAGCATAGGGCACGTCCACTCATGGGCGTATAAATTGGGAAAACTAAAAATCAGCAAGACACAGGCACCCCAAAGTTTGGGGCTGCTCTGTTGACAAGAACCTCCACTTCATGACACCTTAAATATCCCAGGAAAGAGAAAAATGGATAAAAAAGTTGTGGTCCTTATGTACAATGGAATATCACTCAGACATGAAATCAATGTCATAAGGCTAGTAGAAGCAAGATGAGTGGACTTAGGTACGACGATTCTAAGTGAAATAAGTCACACAGAAAAAGACACTTATCATAAGCTATCACTTATAGAGGGAATGTAAAAACCGCTACACTTGAACTGAATTACAAAACAGAACAGAGTCACACGTTTAGAAAACACACTATGGCTGCTTAACGGGAAAGGTGAGGTGGGGTGATGCATAAAACAAGGGGTTCAAATTTGCTCAGATACCGTTCCATACACCCAATATGTAATAGACAAGACCCACTCCTTGCTCCGTGAACTGGACTCAACACCCCCTATTCACCGCACAAGAATATATGTGACTAGTAACAATCTTAAAACCTATGTATTGATATCTGTCTGGAAGTGAGTCAAGTGGGTGTAAATCCGCATAAACACAGCCGTGAAAAGCAGCTAAACCCCATTATAAAAATAAATTACTTTTAAAAACCCGTAAAACAAAGACAGTGAAAGAGAGAGAAATTCTTACAAAATTCGTTCAGGGGCTGTGATGCCACCTGGATTGACCATATCTAGACCCACAGCTGGATGAGACATAAGGGTGGACACTCTTGGGGCTGAGAGGTTGGGTGAGCAAACGCAGACCCTTTAAAGTAATACTGCGTGATACCCATCCCATGGGTCCCAAATCTCCAGGTTCAAGGGCATCTTCCTACATCGAAAACATGCATGAGAAACTCAGAAGATGGTACACCGTGTGATTTTGAAAGGTTTCTAAAACACACCCCATTTCTCATCTCCTTGTGCTCGGGTTCGCCTTTCCAGCTACTTTACTAGCAATCAAATTACTTGGAGAATCAGCACCTTTAACCTCCTGTTCCCTACAGGTTGCAATTTGTCCTGAGGATGAACGGGAAGAGGGGCAACCAATGAGAGACTAGATATAGGTGTTGGGACAGGCACAGGTCACTCTATTTTCCCATCAGGAAGAAGAATTAATCACAGGCTCAGCCTGCCGCCCAGAAGCACAATAGGGCCTGAGGCAATCCCGCGCTTTTGCGGCCAGCTCCCAAAAAAGCGAGTTGAAAAATGGAGCTCAGGGACACTGCAATTCACAAACCCGCAGAGTTATAAATGATAACTCTCATCCACAGATATATTGAGGGAAGGCAACGAAGAGGATTTGAAAGCAAGGCAGAATTGCAGGAAACAGATTTCAGGAGGTAGATTCGAATCGCCTGTAAAGCACATGAAAAGCGGCAAAACGTCGACAATGATGCCCTTGGCCAAGAAGGGCGTATGCGTTTTTTCCTGAATATATTCAGGAAAAAACGCATACGCCCTTTTTGGCCAACCAAGCAACCTGGAAAGGCAAATCAGCGCTACAAAGAAGTCTCGCTTCCCATCGGTCAAAAGGGCCATGCTGCAAAAAGTGTCAAAACCAGAAATGCAGGACAGGCCATGGATAAATGGCAGCCTTGCTACGCTGATGAGCGGGATGTAAGTTGCCAACAGCCACTCTGGAGAAGTGTACGGTGTGTCCTGAAACATCGAAAAAACACAGCTTAGGGAGCATAGGGCACGTCCACTCATGGGCGTATAAATTGGGAAAACTAAAAATCAGCAAGACACAGGCACCCCAAAGTTAGGGGCTGCTCTGTTGACAAGAACCTCCACTTCATGACACCTTAAATATCCCAGGAAAGAGAAAAATGGATAAAAAAGTTGTGGTCCTTATGTACAATGGAATATCACTCAGACATGAAATCAATGTCATAAGGCTAGTAGAAGCAAGATGAGTGGACTTAGGTACGACGATTCTAAGTGAAATAAGTCACACAGAAAAAGACACTTATCATAAGCTATCACTTATAGAGGGAATGTAAAAACCGCTACACTTGAACTGAATTACAAAACAGAACAGAGTCACACGTTTAGAAAACACACTATGGCTGCTTAACGGGAAAGGTGAGGTGGGGTGATGCATAAAACAAGAGGTTCAAATTTGCTCAGATACCGTTCCATACACCCAATATGTAATAGACAAGACCTACTCCTTGCTCCGTGAACTGGACTCAACACCCCCTATTCACCGCACAAGAATATATGTGACTAGTAACAATCTTAAAACCTATGTATTGATATCTGTCTGGAAGTGAGTCAAGTGGGTGTAAATCCGCATAAACACAGCCGTGAAAAGCAGCTAAACACCATTTTAAAAATAAATTACTTTTAAAAACCCGTAAAACAAAGACAGTGAAAGAGAGAGAAATTCTTACAAAATTCGTTCAGGGGCTGTGATGCCACCTGGATTGACCATATCTAGACCCACAGCTGGATGAGACATAAGGGTGGACACTCTTGGGGCTGAGAGGTTGGGTGAGGTTGGGTGAGCAAACGCAGACCCTTTAAAGTAATACTGCATGGTACCCATCCCATGGGTCCCAAATCTCCAGGTTCAAGGGCATCTTCCTACATCGAAAACTTGCATGAGGAACCCAGAAGAAGGTACACCGTGTGATTTTGAAAGGTTTCTAAAACGCACCTCATCTCTCATCTCCTTGTGCTCGGGTTCGCCATTCCAGCTACTTCACTAGCAATCTCCCTACTTGGAGAATCAGCACCTTTAACCTCCTGTTCTGTACAGGTTGCAATTTGTCCTGAGGATGAACGGGAAGAGGGGAAACCAATGAGAGAATAGATCTAGCTGTTGGGACAGGCACAGGTCACTCTATTTTCCCATCAGGAAGAAGAATTAACCACAGGCTCAGCCTGCCGCCGGGAACCAGAATAGGGCCTGAGGCAATCCCGTGCTTTTGCGGCCAGCTCCCAAAAAAGACAGTTGAAAAATGGAGCTCAGGGGGACTGCCATTCACAAACCTGCTGAGTTATAAATGATAACTCTCGTCCACAAATATATTGAGGGAAGGCAACGAAGAGGATTTGAAAGCAAGGCAGAATTGCAGGAAACAGGTTTCAGGAGGTAGATTCGAATCGCCTTTAAAGCACATGAAAAGCGGCAAAACGTCGACAATGATGCCCTTGGCCAAAAAGGGCGTATGCGTTTTTTCCTGAATATATTCAGGAAAAAACGCACACGCCCTTTTTGGCCAACCAAGCAACCTGGAAAGTCAAATCAGTGCTACAAAGAAGTCTCGCTTCCCATCGGTCAAAAGGGTCATGCTGCAAAAAGTGTCAAAACCAGAAATGCAGGACAGGCCATGGAGAAATGGCAGCCTTGCTACGCTGATGGGCGGGATGTTAATTGCCAACAGCCACTCTGGAGAAGTGTAGGGTGTCCTGAAACATCGAAAAAAAACAGCTTAGGGAGCATATGGCACGTCCACTCATGGGCGTATAAATTGGGAAAACTAAAAATCAGCAAGACACAGGCACCCCAATGTTTAGTGCTGCTCTGTTGACAAGAACCTCCACTTCATGACACCTTAAATATCCCCGGAAAGAGAAAAATGGATTAAGAAGTTGTGGTCCTTATGTACAATGCAATATCACTCAGACATGAAATCAATGTCATAAGGCTAGTAGAAGCAAGATGAGTGGACTTAGGTACGACGATTCTAAGTGAAATAAGTCACACAGAAAAAGACACTTATCATAAGCTATCACTTATAGAGGGAATGTAAAAACAGCTACACTTGAACTGAATTACAGAACAGAACAGAATCACACGTTTAGAAAACACACTATGGCTGCTTAACGGGAAAGGTGAGGTGGGGTGATGCATAAAACAAGGGTTTCAAATTCAATCAGATACCGTTCCATACACCCAATATGTAATACACAAGACCTACTCCTTGCTCAGTGAACTGGACTCAACACCCCGTATTCACCGCACAAGAATATATGTGACTAGTAACAATCTTAAAACCTATGTATTGATATATGTCTGGAAGTGAGTCAAGTGGGTGTAAATCCGCATAAACACAGCCGTGAAAAGCAGCTAAACCCCATTACAAAAATA
Organism: Eschrichtius robustus; assembly: GCF_028021215.1. NCBI lineage: Eukaryota > Metazoa > Chordata > Mammalia > Artiodactyla > Eschrichtiidae > Eschrichtius > Eschrichtius robustus. Next base: position 364,773 of record NW_027175183.1, read on the forward strand.
AATTACTTTTAAAAACCCGTAAAACAAAGACAGTGAAAGAGAGAGAAATTCTTACAAAATTCGTTCAGAGGCTGTGATGCAACCTGGATTGACCATATCTACACGCACAGCTGGATGAGACATAAGGGTGGAATGTCTTGGGGCTGAAAGTTTGGGTTAGGTTGGGTGAGCAAACGCAGACCCTTTAAAGTAATACTGCGTTGTACCCATCCCATGGGTCCCAAGTCTCCAGGTTCAAGGGCATCTTCCTACATCGAAAACATGCATGAGAAACTCAGAAGATGGTACACCGTGTGATTTTGAAAGGTTTCTAAAACGCACCTCATTTCTCATCTCCTTGTGCTCGGGTTCGGCATTCCAGCTACTTTACTAGCAATCTCCCTACTTGGAGAATCAGCACCTTTAAGCTCCTGTTCCCTACAGGTTGCAATTTGTCCTGAGGATGAACGGGAAGAGGGGCAACCAATGAGAGACTAGATCTAGCTTTTGGGACAGGCACAGGTCACTCTATTTTCCCATCAGGAAGAAGAATTAACCACAGGCTCAGCCTGCTGCCAGGAACCAGAATAGGGCCTGAGGCAATCCCGTGCTTTTGCGGCCAGCTCTCAAAAAAGACAGTTGAAAAATGGAGCTCAGGGACACTGCAATTCACAAACCCACAGAGTTATAAGTGATAACTCTCATCCACAGATATATTGAGGGAAGTCAACGAAGAGGATTTGAAAGCAAGGCAGAATTGCAGGAAACAGATTTCAGGAGGTAGATTCGAATCGCCTTTAAGGCACATGAAAAGCGGCAAAACGTCGACAATGATGCCCTTGGCCAAAAAGGGCGTATGCGTTTTTTCCTGAATATATTCAGGAAAAAACGCATACGCCCTTTTTGGCCAACCAAGCAACCTGGAAAGGCAAATCAGCGCTACAAAGAACTCTCGCTTCCCATGGGTCAAAAGGGCCATGCTGCAAAAAGTGTCAAAACCAGAAATGCAGGACAGGCCATGGAGAAATGGCAGCCTTGCTACGCTGATGGGCGGGATGTAAATTGCCAACAGCCACTCTGGAGAAGTGTACGGTGTGTCCTGAAACATCGAAAAAACACAGCTTAGTGAGCATAGGGCACGTCCACTCATGGGCGTATAAATTGGGAAAACTAAAAATCAGCAAGACACAGGCACCCCAAAGTTTGGGGCTGCTCTGTTGACAAGAACCTCCACTTCATGACACCTTAAATATCCCAGGAAAGAGAAAAATGGATAAAAAAGTTGTGGTCCTTATGTACAATGGAATATCACTCAGACATGAAATCAATGTCATAAGGCTAGTAGAAGCAAGATGAGTGGACTTAGGTACGACGATTCTAAGTGAAATAAGTCACACAGAAAAAGACACTTATCATAAGCTATCACTTATAGAGGGAATGTAAAAACCGCTACACTTGAACTGAATTACAAAACAGAACAGAGTCACACGTTTAGAAAACACACTATGGCTGCTTAACGGGAAAGGTGAGGTGGGGTGATGCATAAAACAAGGGGTTCAAATTTGCTCAGATACCGTTCCATACACCCAATATGTAATAGACAAGACCTACTCCTTGCTCCGTGAACTGGACTCAACACCACCTATTCACCGCACAAGAATATATGTGACTAGTAACAATCTTAAAACCTATGTATTGATATCTGTCTGGAAGTGAGTCAAGTGGGTGTAAATCCGCATAAACACAGCCGTGAAAAGCAGCTAAACCCCATTATAAAAATAAATTACTTTTAAAAACCCGTAAAACAAAGACAGTGAAAGAGAGAGAAATTCTTACAAAATTCGTTCAGGGGCTGTGATGCCACCTGGATTGACCATATCTAGACCCACAGCTGGATGAGACATAAGGGTGGACACTCTTGGGGCTGAGAGTTTGGGTGAGCAAACGCAGACCCTTTAAAGTAATACTGCGTGATACCCATCCCATGGGTCCCAAATCTCCAGGTTCAAGGGCATCTTCCTACATCGAAAACATGCATGAGAAACTCAGAAGATGGTACACCGTGTGATTTTGAAAGGTTTCTAAAACACACCCCATTTCTCATCTCCTTGTGCTCGGGTTCGCCTTTCCAGCTACTTTACTAGCAATCAACTTACTTGGAGAATCAGCACCTTTAACCTCCTGTTCCCTACAGGTTGCAATTTGTCCTGAGGATGAACGGGAAGAGGGGCAACCAATGAGAGATTAGATCTAGGTGTTGGGACAGGCACAGGTCACTCTATTTTCCCATCAGGAAGAAGAATTAATCACAGGCTCAGCCTGCTGCCCAGAAGCACAATAGGGCCTGAGGCAATCCCGCGCTTTTGCGGCCAGCTCCCAAAAAAGCGAGTTGAAAAATGGAGCTCAGGGACACTGCAATTCACAAACCCGCAGAGTTATAAATGATAACTCTCATCCACAGATATATTGAGGGAAGGCAACGAAGAGGATTTGAAAGCAAGGCAGAATTGCAGGAAACAGATTTCAGGAGGTAGATTCGAATCGCCTGTAAAGCACATGAAAAGCGGCAAAACGTCGACAATGATGCCGTTGGCCAAGAAGGGCGTATGTGTTTTTTCCTGAATATATTCAGGAAAAAACGCATACGCCCTTTTTGGCCAACCAAGCAACCTGGAAAGGCAAATCAGCGCTACAAAGAAGTCTCGCTTCCCATCGGTCAAAAGGGCCATGCTGCAAAAAGTGTCAAAACCAGAAATGCAGGACAGGCCATGGAGAAATGGCAGCCTTGCTACGCTGATGAGCGGGATGTAAGTTGCCAACAGCCACTCTGGAGAAGTGTACGGTGTGTCCTGAAACATCGAAAAAACACAGCTTAGGGAGCATAGGGCACGTCCACTCATGGGCGTATAAATTGTGAAAACTAAAAATCAGCAAGACACAGGCACCCCAAAGTTTAGGGCTGCTCTGTTGACAAGAACCTCCACTTCATGACACCTTAAATATCCCAGGAAAGAGAAAAATGGATAAAGAAGTTGTGGTCCTTATGTACAATGGAATATCACTCAGACATGAAATCAATGTCATAAGGCTAGTAGAAGCAAGATGAGTGGACTTAGGTACGACGATTCTAAGTGAAATAAGTCACACAGAAAAAGACACTTATCATAAGCTATCACTTATAGAGGGAATGTAAAAACCGCTACACTTGAACTGAATTACAGAACAGAACAGAGTCACACGTTTAGAAAACACACTATGGCTGCTTAACGGGAAAGGTGAGGTGGGGTGATGCATAAAACAAGGGGTTCAAATTCGCTCAGATACCGTTCCATACACCCAATATGTAATAGACAAGACCTACTCCTTGCTCAGTGAACTGGACTCAACACCCCCTATTCACCGCACAAGAATATATGTGACTAGTAACAATCTTAAAACCTATGTATTGATATCTGTCTGGAAGTGAGTCAAGTGGGTGTAAAGCCGCATAAGCACAGCCGTGAAAAGCAGCTAAACCCCATTATAAAAATAAATTACTTTTAAAAACCCGTAAAACAAAGACAGTGAAAGAGAGAGAAATTCTTACAAAATTCGTTCAGGGGCTGTGATGCAACCTGGATTGACCATATCTAGACCCACAGCTGGATGAGACATAAGGGTGGACACTCTTGGGGCTGAGAGGTTGGGTGAGGTTGGGTGAGCAAACGCAGACCCTTTAAAGTAATACTGCATGGTACCCATCCCATGGGTCCCAAATCTCTAGGTTCAAGGGCATCTTCCTACATCGAAAACTTGCATGAGGAACCCAGAAGAAGGTACACCGTGTGATTTTGAAAGGTTTCTAAAACGCACCTCATTTCTCATCTCCTTGTGCTCGGGTTCGCCATTCCAGCTACTTCACTAGCAATCTCCCTACTTGGAGAATCAGCACCTTTAACCTCCTGTTCTGTACAGGTTGCAATTTGTCCTGAGGATGAACGGGAAGAGGGGCAACCAATGAGAGACTAGATCTAGGTGTTGGGACAGGCACAGGTCACTCTATTTTCCCATCAGGAAGAAGAATTAATCACAGGCTCAGCCTGCCGCCCAGAAGCACAATAGGGCCTGAGGCAATCCCGCGCTTTTGCGGCCAGCTCCCAAAAAAGCGAGTTGAAAAATGGAGCTCAGGGACACTGCAATTCACAAACCCGCAGAGTTATAAATGATAACTCTCATCCACAGATATATTGAGGGAAGGCAACGAAGAGGATTTGAAAGCAAGGCAGAATTGCAGGAAACAGATTTCAGGAGGTAGATTCGAATCGCCTGTAAAGCACATGAAAAGCGGCAAAACGTCGACAATGATGCCCTTGGCCAAGAAGGGCGTATGCGTTTTTTCCTGAATATATTCAGGAAAAAACGCATACGCCCTTTTTGGCCAACCAAGCAACCTGGAAAGGCAAATCAGCGCTACAAAGAAGTCTCGCTTCGCATCGGTCAAAAGGGCCATGCTGCAAAAAGTGTCAAAACCAGAAATGCAGGACAGGCCATGGAGAAATGGCAGCCTTGCTACGCTGATGAGCGGGATGTAAATTGCCAACAGCCACTCTGGAGAAGTGTACGGTGTGTCCTGAAACATCGAAAAAACACAGCTTAGTGAGCATAGGGCACGTCCACTCATGGGCGTATAAATTGGGAAAACTAAAAATCAGCAAGACACAGGCACCCCAAAGTTTAGGGCTGCTCTGTTGACAAGAACCTCCACTTCATGACACCTTAAATATCCCAGGAAAGAGAAAAATGGATAAAGAAGTTGTGGTCCTTATGTACAATGGAATATCACTCAGACATGAAATCAATGTCATAAGGCTAGTAGAAGCAAGATGAGTGGACTTAGGTACGACGATTCTAAGTGAAATAAGTCACACAGAAAAAGACACTTATCATAAGCTATCACTTATAGAGGGAATGTAAAAACCGCTACACTTGAACTGAATTACAGAACAGAACAGAATCACACGTTTAGAAAACACACTATGGCTGCTTAACGGGAAAGGTGAGGTGGGGTGATGCATAAAACAAGGGGTTCAAATTCGCTCAGATACCGTTCCATACACCCAATATGTAATAGACAAGACCTACTCCTTGCTCAGTGAACTGGACTCAACACCCCCTATTCACCGCACAAGAATATATGTGACTAGTAACAATCTTAAAACCTATGTATTGATATCTGTCTGGAAGTGAGTCAAGTGGGTGTAAAGCCGCATAAACACAGCCGTGAAAAGCAGCTAAACCCCATTATAAAAATAAATTACTTTTAAAAACCCGTAAAACAAAGACAGTGAAAGAGAGAGAAATTCTTACAAAATTCGTTCAGGGGCTGTGATGCAACCTGGATTGACCATATCTAGACCCACAGCTGGATGAGACATAAGGGTGGACACTCTTGGGGCTGAGAGGTTGGGTGAGGTTGGGTGAGCAAACGCAGACCCTTTAAAGTAATACTGCATGGTACCCATCCCATGGGTCCCAAATCTCCAGGTTCAAGGGCATCTTCCTACATCGAAAACTTGCATGAGGAACCCAGAAGAAGGTACACCGTGTGATTTTGAAAGGTTTCTAAAACGCACCTCATTTCTCATCCCCTTGTGCTCGGGTTCGCCATTCCAGCTACTTCACTAGCAATCTCCCTACTTGGAGAATCAGCACCTTTAACCTCCTGTTCTGTACAGGTTGCAATTTGTCCTGAGGATGAACGGGAAGAGGGGAAACCACTGAGAGAATAGATCTAGGTGTTGGGACAGGCACAGGTCACTCTATTTTCCCATCAGGAAGAAGAATTATCCAAAGGCTCAGCCTGCTGCCAGGAATCAGAATAGGGCCTGAGGCAATCCCGTGCTTTTGCGGCCAGCTCCCAAAAAAGACAGTTGAAAAATGGAGCTCAGGGGGACTGCCATTCACAAACTTGCTGAGTTATAAATGATAACTCTCGTCCACAAATATATTGAGGGAAGGCAACGAAGGGGATTTGAAAGCAAGGCAGAATTGCAGGAAACAGGTTTCAGGAGGTAGATTCGAATCGCCTTTAAAGCACATGAAAAGCGGCAAAACGTCGACAATGATGCCCTTGGCCAAAAAGGGCGTATGCGTTTTTTCCTGAATATATTCAGGAAAAAACGCATACGCCCTTTTTGGCCAACCAAGCAACCTGGAAAGGCAAATCAGTGCTACAAAGAAGTCTCGCTTCCCATCGGTCAAAAGGGTCATGCTGCAAAAAGTGTCAAAACCAGAAATGCAGGACAGGCCATGGAGAAATGGCAGCCTTGCTACGCTGATGGGCGGGATGTTAATTGCCAACAGCCACTCTGGAGAAGTGTACGGTGTGTCCTGAAACATCGAAAAAACACAGCTTAGGGAGCATAGGGCACGTCCACTCATGGGCGTATAAATTGGGAAAACTAAAAATCAGCAAGACACAGGCACCCCAAAGTTTAGGGCTGCTCTGTTGACAAGAACCTCCACTTCATGACACCTTAAATATCCCAGGAAAGAGAAAAATGGATAGAGAAGTTGTGGTCCTTATGTACAATGGAATATCACTCAGACATGAAATCAATGTCATAAAGCTAGTAGAAGCAAGATGAGTGGACTTAGGTACGACGATTCTAAGTGAAATAAGTCACACAGAAAAAGACACTTATCATAAGCTATCACTTATAGAGGGAATGTAAAAACCGCTACACTTGAACTGAATTACAGAACAGAACAGAATCACACGTTTAGAAAACACACTATGGCTGTTTAACGGGAAAGGTGAGGTGGGGTGATGCATAAAACAAGGGTTTCAAATTCGCTCAGATACCGTTCCATACACCCAATATGTAATAGACAAGACCTACTCCTTGCTCAGTGAACTGGACTCAACACCCCCTATTCACCGCACAAGAATATATGTGACTAGTAACAATCTTAAAACCTATGTATTGATATCTGTCTGGAAGTGAGTCAAGTGGGTGTAAATCCGCATAAACACAGCCGTGAAAAGCAGCTAAACCCCATTATAAAAATAAATTACTTTTAAAAACCCGTAAAACAAAGACAGTGAAAGAGAGAGAAATTCTTACAAAATTCGTTCAGGGGCTGTGATGCAACCTGGATTGACCATATCTACACGCACAGCTGGATGAGACATAAGGGTGGACAGTCTTGGGGCTGAAAGGTTGGGTTAGGTTGGGTGAGCAAACGCAGACCCTTTAAAGTAATACTGCGTGGTACCCATCCCATGGGTCCCAAGTCTCCAGGTTCAAGGGCATCTTCCTACATCGAAAACATGCATGAGAAACTGAGAAGATGGTACACCGTGTGATTTTGAAAGGTTTCTAAAACGCACCTCATTTCTCATCTCCTTGTGCTCGGGTTCGCCATTCCAGCTACTTTACTAGCAATCTCCCTACTTGGAGAATCAGCACCTTTAACCTCCTGTTCCCTACAGGTTGCAATTTGTCCTGAGGATGAACGGGAAGAGGGGCAACCAATGAGAGACTAGATCTAGCTGTTGGGACAGGCACAGGTCACTCTATTTTCCCATCAGGAAGAAGAATTAACCACAGGCTCAGCCTGCTGCCAGGAACCAGAATAGGGCCTGAGGCAATCCCGTGCTTTTGCGGCCAGCTCTCAAAAAAGACGGTTGAAAAATGGAGCTCAGGGACACTGCAATTCACAAACCCGCAGAGTTATAAGTGATAACTCTCATCCACAGATATATTGAGGGAAGTCAACGAAGAGGATTTGAAAGCAAGGCAGAATTGCAGGAAACAGATTTCAGGAGGTAGATTCGAATCGCCTTTAAGGCACATGAAAAGCGGCAAAACGTCGACAATGATGCCCTTGGCCAAAAAGGGCGTATGCGTTTTTTCCTGAATATATTCAGGAAAAAACGCATACGCCCTTTTTGGCCAACCAAGCAACCTGGAAAGGCAAATCAGCGCTACAAAGAAGTCTCGCTTCCTATGGGTCAAAAGGGCCATGCTGCAAAAAGTGTCAAAACCAGAAATGCAGGACAGGCCATGGAGAAATGGCAGCCTTGCTACGCTGATGGGCGGGATGTAAATTGCCAACAGCCACTCTGGAGAAGTGTACGGTGTGTCCTGAAACATCGAAAAAACACAGCTTAGTGAGCATAGGGCACGTCCACTCATGGGCGTATAAATTGGGAAAACTAAAAATCAGCAAGACACAGGCACCCCAAAGTTTGGGGCTGCTCTGTTGACAAGAACCTCCACTTCATGACACCTTAAATATCCCAGGAAAGAGAAAAATTGATAAAAAATTGTGGTCCTTATGTACAATGGAATATCACTCAGACATGAAATCAATGTCATAAGGCTAGTAGAAGCAAGATGAGTGGACTTAGGTACGACGATTCTAAGTGAAAAAAGTCACACAGAAAAAGACACTTATCATAAGCTATCACTTATAGAGGGAATGTAAAAACCGCTACACTTGAACTGAATTACAAAACAGAACAGAGTCACACGTTTAGAAAACACACTATGGCTGCTTAACGGGAAAGGTGAGGTGGGGTGATGCATAAAACAAGGGGTTCAAATTTGCTCAGATACCATTCCATACACCCAATATGTAATAGACAAGACATACTCCTTGCTCCGTGAACTGGACTCAACACCCCCTATTCACCGCACAAGAATATATGTGACTAGTAACAATCTTAAAACCTATGTATTGATATCTGTCTGGAAGTGAGTTAAGTGGGTGTAAAGCCGCATAAACACAGCCGTGAAAAGCAGCTAAACCCCATTATAAAAATAAATTACTTTTAAAAACCCGTAAAACAAAGACAGTGAAAGAGAGAGAAATTCTTACAAAATTCGTTCAGGGGCTGTGATGCAACCTGGATTGACCATATCTAGACCCACAGCTGGATGAGACATAAGGGTGGACACTCTTGGGGCTGAGAGGTTGGGTGAGGTTGGGTGAGCAAACACAGACCCTTTAAAGTAATACTGCGTGGTACCCATCGAATGGGTCCCAAGTCTCCAGGTTCAAGGGCATCTTCCTACATCGAAAACATGCATGAGAAACTCAGAAGATGGTACACCGTGTGATTTTGAAAGGTTTCTAAAACGCACCTCATTTCTCATCTCCTTGTGCTCGGGTTCGCCATTCCAGCTACTTTACTAGCAATCTCCCTACTTGGAGAATCAGCACCTTTAACCTCCTGTTCCCTACAGGTTGCAATTTGTCCTGAGGATGAACGGGAAGAGGGGCAACCAATGAGAGACTAGATCTAGCTGTTGGGACAGGCACAGGTCACTCTATTTTCCCATCAGGAAGAAGAATTAACCACAGGCTCAGCCTGCTGCCAGGAACCAGAATAGGGCCTGAGGCAATCCCGTGCTTTTGCGGCCAGCTCTCAAAAAAGACAGTTGAAAAATGGAGCTCAGGGACACTGCAATTCACAAACCCGCAGAGTTATAAGTGATAACTCTCATCCACAGATATATTGAGGGAAGGCAACGAAGAGGATTTGAAAGCAAGGCAGAATTGCAGGAAACAGATTTCAGGAGGTAGATTCGAATCGCCTGTAAAGCACATGAAAAGCGGCAAAACGTCGACAATGATGCCCTTGGCCAAGAAGGGCGTATGCGTTTTTTCCTGAATATATTCAGGAAAAAACGCATACGCCCTTTTTGGCCAACCAAGCAACCTGGAAAGGCAAATCAGTGCTACAAAGAAGTCTCGCTTCCCATGGGTCAAAAGGGCCATGCTGCAAAAAGTGTCAAAACCAGAAATGCAGGACAGGCCATGGAGAAATGGCAGCGTTGCTACCCTGATGGGCGGGATGTAAATTGCCAACAGCCACTCTGGAGAAGTGTACGGTGTGTCCTGAAACATCGAAAAAACACAGCTTAGTGAGCATAGGGCACGTCCACTCATGGGCGTATAAATTGGGAAAACTAAAAATCAGCAAGACACAGGCACCCCAAAGTTTAGGGCTGCTCTGTTGACAAGAACCTCCACTTCATGACACCTTAAATATCCCAGGAAAGAGAAAAATGGATAAAGAAGTTGTGGTCCTTATGTACAATGGAATATCACTCAGACATGAAATCAATGTCATAAGGCTAGTAGAAGCAAGATGAGTGGACTTAGGTACGACGATTCTAAGTGAAATAAGTCACACAGAAAAAGACACTTATCATAAGCTATCACTTATAGAGGGAATGTAAAAACCGCTACACTTGAACTGAATTACAGAACAGAACAGAATCACACGTTTAGAAAACACACTATGGCTGCTTAACGGGAAAGGTGAGGTGGGGTGATGCATAAAACAAGGGGTTCAAATTCGCTCAGATACCGTTCCATACACCCAAAATGTAATAGACAAGACCTACTCCTTGCTCAGTGAACTGGACTCAACACCCCCTATTCACCGCACAAGAATATATGTGACTAGTAACAATCTTAAAACCTATGTATTGATATCTGTCTGGAAGTGAGTCAAGTGGGTGTAAAGCCGCATAAACACAGCCGTGAAAAGCAGCTAAACCCCATTATAAAAATAAATTACTTTTAAAAACCCGTAAAACAAAGACAGTGAAAGAGAGAGAAATTCTTACAAAATTCGTTCAGGGGCTGTGATGCAACCTGGATTGACCATATCTAGAGCCACAGCTGGATGAGACATAAGGGTGGACACTCTTGGGGCTGAGAGGTTGGGTGAGGTTGGGTGAGCAAACGCAGACCCTTTAAAGTAATACTGCATGGTACCCAACCCATGGGTCCCAAATCTCCAGGTTCAAGGGCATCTTCCTACATCGAAAACTTGCATGAGGAACCCAGAAGAAGGTACACCGTGTGATTTTGAAAGGTTTCTAAAACGCACCTCATTTCTCATCTCCTTGTGCTCGGGTTCGCCATTCCAGCTACTTCACTAGCAATCTCCCTACTTGGAGAATCAGCACCTTTAACCTCCTGTTCTGTACAGGTTGCAATTTGTCCTGAGGATGAACGGGAAGAGGGGAAACCAATGAGAGAATAGATCTAGCTGTTGGGACAGGCACAGGTCACTCTATTTTCCCATCAGGAAGAAGAAGTAACCACAGGCTCAGCCTGCCGCCGGGAACCAGAATAGGGCCTGAGGCAATCCCGTGCTTTTGCGGCCAGCTCCCAAAACAGACAGTTGAAAAATGGAGCTCAGGGGGACTGCCATTCACAAACCTGCTGAGTTATAAATGATAACTCTCGTCCACAAATATATTGAGGGAAGGCAACGAAGAGGATTTGAAAGCAAGGCAGAATTGCAGGAAACAGGTTTCAGGAGGTAGATTCGAATCGCCTTTAAAGCACATGAAAAGCGGCAAAACGTTGACAATGATGCCCTTGGCCAAAAAGGGCGTATGCGTTTTTTCCTGAATATATTCAGGAAAAAACGCATACGCCCTTTTTGGCCAACCAAGCAACCTGGAAAGGCAAATCAGTGTTACAAAGAAGTCTCGCTTCCCATCGGTCAAAAGGGTCATGCTGCAAAAAGTGTCAAAACCAGAAATGCAGGACAGGCCATGGAGAAATGGCAGCCTTGCTACGCTGATGGGCAGGATGTTAATTGCCAACAGCCACTCTGGAGAAGTGTACGGTGTGTCCTGAAACATCGAAAAAACACAGCTTAGGGAGCATAGGGCACGTCCACTCATGGGCGTATAAATTGGGAAAACTAAAAATCAGCAAGACACAGGCACCCCAAAGTTTAGGGCTGCTCTGTTGACAAGAACCTCCACTTCATGACACCTTAAATATCCCAGGAAAGAGAAAAATGGATAAAGAAGTTGTGGTCCTTATGTACAATGGAATATCACTCAGACATGAAATCAATGTCATAAGGCTAGTAGAAGCAAGATGAGTGGACTTAGGTACGACGATTCTAAGTGAAATAAGTCACACAGAAAAAGACACTTATCATAAGCTATCACTTATAGAGGGAATGTAAAAACCGCTACACTTGAACTGAATTACAGAACAGAACAGAATCACACGTTTAGAAAACACACTATGGCTGCTTAACGGGAAAGGTGAGGTGGGGTGATGCATAAAACAAGGGGTTCAAATTCGCTCAGATACCGTTCCATACACCCAAAATGTAATAGACAAGACCTACTCCTTGCTCAGTGAACTGGACTCAACACCCCCTATTCACCGCACAAGAATATATGTGACTAGTAACAATCTTAAAACCTATGTATTGATATCTGTCTGGAAGTGAGTCAAGTGGGTGTAAAGCCGCATAAACACAGCCGTGAAAAGCAGCTAAACCCCATTATAAAAATAAATTACTTTTAAAAACCCGTAAAACAAAGACAGTGAAAGAGAGAGAAATTCTTACAAAATTCGTTCAGGGGCTGTGATGCAACCTGGATTGACCATATCTAGAGCCACAGCTGGATGAGACATAAGGGTGGACACTCTTGGGGCTGAGAGGTTGGGTGAGGTTGGGTGAGCAAACGCAGACCCTTTAAAGTAATACTGCATGGTACCCAACCCATGGGTCCCAAATCTCCAGGTTCAAGGGCATCTTCCTACATCGAAAACTTGCATGAGGAACCCAGAAGAAGGTACACCGTGTGATTTTGAAAGGTTTCTAAAACGCACCTCATTTCTCATCTCCTTGTGCTCAGGTTCGCCATTCCAGCTACTTCACTAGCAATCTCCCTACTTGGAGAATCAGCACCTTTAACCTCCTGTTCTGTACAGGTTGCAATTTGTCCTGAGGATGAACGGGAAGAGGGGAAACCAATGAGAGAATAGATCTAGCTGTTGGGACAGGCACAGGTCACTCTATTTTCCCATCAGGAAGAAGAAGTAACCACAGGCTCAGCCTGCCGCCGGGAACCAGAATAGGGCCTGAGGCAATCCCGTGCTTTTGCGGCCAGCTCCCAAAACAGACAGTTGAAAAATGGAGCTCAGGGGGACTGCCATTCACAAACCTGCTGAGTTATAAATGATAACTCTCGTCCACAAATATATTGAGGGAAGGCAACGAAGAGGATTTGAAAGCAAGGCAGAATTGCAGGAAACAGGTTTCAGGAGGTAGATTCGAATCGCCTTTAAAGCACATGAAAAGCGGCAAAACGTTGACAATGATGCCCTTGGCCAAAAAGGGCGTATGCGTTTTTTCCTGAATATATTCAGGAAAAAACGCATACGCCCTTTTTGGCCAACCAAGCAACCTGGAAAGGCAAATCAGTGTTACAAAGAAGTCTCGCTTCCCATCGGTCAAAAGGGTCATGCTGCAAAAAGTGTCAAAACCAGAAATGCAGGACAGGCCATGGAGAAATGGCAGCCTTGCTACGCTGATGGGCAGGATGTTAATTGCCAACAGCCACTCTGGAGAAGTGTACGGTGTGTCCTGAAACATCGAAAAAACACAGCTTAGGGAGCATAGGGCACGTCCACTCATGGGCGTATAAATTGGGAAAACTAAAAATCAGCAAGACACAGGCACCCCAAAGTTTAGGGCTGCTCTGTTGACAAGAACCTCCACTTCATGACACCTTAAATATCCCAGGAAAGAGAAAAATGGATAAAGAAGTTGTGGTCCTTATGTACAATGGAATATCACTCAGACATGAAATCAATGTCATAAGGCTAGTAGAAGCAAGATGAGTGGACTTAGGTACGACGATTCTAAGTGAAATAAGTCACACAGAAAAAGACACTTATCATAAGCTATCACTTATAGAGGGAATGTAAAAACCGCTACACTTGAACTGAATTACAGAACAGAACAGAATCACACGTTTAGAAAACACACTATGGCTGCTTAACGGGAAAGGTGAGGTGGGGTGATGCATAAAACAAGGGGTTCAAATTCGCTCAGATACCGTTCCATACACCCAAAATGTAATAGACAAGACCTACTCCTTGCTCAGTGAACTGGACTCAACACCCCCTATTCAACGCACAAGAATATATGTGACTAGTAACAATCTTAAAACCTATGTATTGATATCTGTCTGGAAGTGAGTCAAGTGGGTGTAAAGCCGCATAAACACAGCCGTGAAAAGCAGCTAAACCCCATTATAAAAATAAATTACTTTTAAAAACCCGTAAAACAAAGACAGTGAAAGAGAGAGAAATTCTTACAAAATTCGTTCAGGGGCTGTGATGCAACCTGGATTGACCATATCTAGAGCCACAGCTGGATGAGACATAAGGGTGGACACTCTTGGGGCTGAGAGGTTGGGTGAGGTTGGGTGAGCAAACGCAGACCCTTTAAAGTAATACTGCATGGTACCCAACCCATGGGTCCCAAATCTCCAGGTTCAAGGGCATCTTCCTACATCGAAAACTTGCATGAGGAACCCAGAAGAAGGTACACCGTGTGATTTTGAAAGGTTTCTAAAACGCACCTCATTTCTCATCTCCTTGTGCTCGGGTTCGCCATTCCAGCTACTTCACTAGGAATCTCCCTACTTGGAGAATCAGCACCTTTAACCTCCTGTTCTGTACAGGTTGCAATTTGTCCTGAGGATGAACGGGAAGAGGGGAAACCAATGAGAGAATAGATCTAGCTGTTGGGACAGGCACAGGTCACTCTATTTTCCCATCAGGAAGAAGAAGTAACCACAGGCTCAGCCTGCCGCCGGGAACCAGAATAGGGCCTGAGGCAATCCCGTGCTTTTGCGGCCAGCTCCCAAAACAGACAGTTGAAAAATGGAGCTCAGGGGGACTGCCATTCACAAACCTGCTGAGTTATAAATGATAACTCTCGTCCACAAATATATTGAGGGAAGGCAACGAAGAGGATTTGAAAGCAAGGCAGAATTGCAGGAAACAGGTTTCAGGAGGTAGATTCGAATCGCCTTTAAAGCACATGAAAAGCGGCAAAACGTTGACAATGATGCCCTTGGCCAAAAAGGGCGTATGCGTTTTTTCCTGAATATATTCAGGAAAAAACGCATACGCCCTTTTTGGCCAACCAAGCAACCTGGAAAGGCAAATCAGTGTTACAAAGAAGTCTCGCTTCCCATCGGTCAAAAGGGTCATGCTGCAAAAAGTGTCAAAACCAGAAATGCAGGACAGGCCATGGAGAAATGGCAGCCTTGCTACGCTGATGGGCAGGATGTTAATTGCCAACAGCCACTCTGGAGAAGTGTACGGTGTGTCCTGAAACATCGAAAAAACACAGCTTAGGGAGCATAGGGCACGTCCACTCATGGGCGTATAAATTGGGAAAACTAAAAATCAGCAAGACACAGGCACCCCAAAGTTTAGGGCTGCTCTGTTGACAAGAACCTCCACTTCATGACACCTTAAATATCCCAGGAAAGAGAAAAATGGATAAAGAAGTTGTGGTCCTTATGTACAATGCAATATCACTCAGACATGAAATCAATGTCATAAGGCTAGTAGAAGCAAGATGAGTGGACTTAGGTACGACGATTCTAAGTGAAATAAGTCACACAGAAAAAGACACTTATCATAAGCTATCACTTATAGAGGGAATGTAAAAACCGCTACACTTGAACTGAATTACAGAACAGAACAGAATCACACGTTTAGAAAACACACTATGGCTGCTTAACGGGAAAGGTGAGGTGGGGTGATGCATAAAACAAGGGGTTCAAATTCGCTCAGATACCGTTCCATACACCCAATATGTAATAGACAAGACCTACTCCTTGCTCAGTGAACTGGACTCAACACCCCCTATTCACCGCACAAGAATATATGTGACTAGTAACAATCTTAAAACCTATGTATTGATATCTGTCTGGAAGTGAGTCAAGTGGGTGTAAATCCGCATAAACACAGCCGTGAAAAGCAGCTAAACCCCATTATAAAAATAAATTACTTTTAAAAACCCGTAAAATAAAGACAGTGAAAGAGAGAGAAATTCTTACAAAATTCGTTCAGGGGCTGTGATGCAACCTGGATTGACCATATCTACACGCACAGCTGGATGAGACATAAGGGTCGACAGTCTTGGGGCTGAAAGGTTGGGTTAGGTTGGGTGAGCAAACGCAGACCCTTTAAAGTAATACTGCGTGGTACCCATCGAATGGGTCCCAAGTCTCCAGGTTCAAGGGCATCTTCCTACATCGAAAACATGCATGAGAAACTCAGAAGATGGTACACCGTGTGATTTTGAAAGGTTTCTAAAACGCACCTCATTTCTCATCTCCTTGTGCTCGGGTTCGCCATTCCAGCTACTTTACTAGCAATCTCCCTACTTGGAGAATCAGCACCTTTAACCTCCTGTTCCCTACAGGTTGCAATTTGTCCTGAGGATGAACGGGAAGAGGGGCAACCAATGAGAGACTAGATCTAGCTGTTGGGACAGGCACAGGTCACTCTATTTTCCCATCAGGAAGTAGAATTAACCACAGGCTCAGCCTGCTGCCAGGAACCAGAATAGGGCCTGAGGCAATCCGGTGCTTTTGCGGCCAGCTCTCAAAAAAGACAGTTGAAAAATGGAGCTCAGGGACACTGCAATTCACAAACCCGCAGAGTTATAAGTGATAACTCTCATCCACAGATATATTGAGGGAAGTCAACGAAAAGGATTTGAAAGCAAGGCAGAATTGCAGGAAACAGATTTCAGGAGGTAGATTCGAATCGCCTTTAAGGCACATGAAAAGCGGCAAAACGTCGACAATGATGCCCTTGGCCAAAAAGGGCGTATGCGTTTTTTCCTGAATATATTCAGGAAAAAACGCATACGCCCTTTTTGGCCAACCAAGCAACCTGGAAAGGCAAATCAGCGCTACAAAGAAGTCTCACTTCCCATCGGTCAAAAGGGCCATGCTGCAAAAAGTGTCAAAACCAGAAATGCAGGACAGGCCATGGAGAAATGGCAGCCTTGCTACGCTGATGGGCGGGATGTAAATTGCCAACAGCCACTCTGGAGAACTGTACGGTGTGTCCTGAAACATCGAAAAAACACAGCTTAGTGAGCATAGGGCATGTCCACTCATGGGCGTATAAATTGGGAAAACTAAAAATCAGCAAGACACAGGCACCCCAAAGTTTGGGGCTGCTCTGTTGACAAGAACCTCCACTTCATGACACCTTAAATATCCCAGGAAAGAGAAAAATGGATAAAAAATTGTGGTCCTTATGGACAATGGAATATCACTCAGACATGAAATCAATGTCATAAGGCTAGTAGAAGCAAGATGAGTGGACTTAGGTACAACGATTCTAAGTGAAATAAGTCACACAGAAAAAGACACTTATCATAAGCTATCACTTATAGAGGGAATGTAAAAACCGCTACACTTGAACTGAATTACAAAACAGAACAGAGTCACACGTTTAGAAAACACACTATGGCTGCTTAACGGGAAAGGTGAGGTGGGGTGATGCATAAAACAAGGGGTTCAAATTTGCTCAGATACCGTTCCATACACCCAATATGTAATAGACAAGACCTACTCCTTGCTCCGTGAACTGGACTCAACACCCCCTATTCACCGCACAAGAATATATGTGACTAGTAACAATCTTAAAACCTATGTATTGATATCTGTCTGGAAGTGAGTCAAGTGGGTGTAAAGCCGCATAAACACAGCCGTGAAAAGCAGCTAAACCCCATTATAAAAATAAATTACTTTAAAAACCCGTAAAACAAAGACAGTGAAAGAGAGAGAAATTCTTACAAAATTCGTTCAGGGGCTGTGATGCCACCTGGATTGACCATATCTAGACCCACAGCTAGATGAGACATAAGGGTGGACACTCTTGGGGCTGAGAGGTTGGGTGAGCAAACGCAGACCCTTTAAAGTAATACTGCGTGATACCCATCCCATGGGTCCCAAATCTCCAGGTTCAAGGGCATCTTCCTACATCGAAAACATGCATGAGAAACTCAGAAGATGGTACACCGTGTGATTTTGAAAGGTTTCTAAAACACACCCCATTTCTCATCTCCTTGTGCTCGGGTTCGCCTTTCCAGCTACTTTACTAGCAATCAACTTACTTGGAGAATCAGCACCTTTAACCTCCTGTTCCCTACAGGTTGCAATTTGTCCTGAGGATGAACGGGAAGAGGGGCAACCAATGAGAGACTAGATATAGGTGTTGGGACAGGCACAGGTCACTCTATTTTCCCATCAGGAAGAAGAATTAATCACAGGCTCAGCCTGCCGCCCAGAAGCACAATAGGGCCTGAGGCAATCCCGCGCTTTTGCGGCCAGCTCCCAAAAAAGCGAGTTGAAAAATGGAGCTCAGGGACACTGCAATTCACAAACCCGCAGAGTTATAAATGATAACTCTCATCCACAGATATATTGAGGGAAGGCAACGAAGAGGATTTGAAAGCAAGGCAGAATTGCAGGAAACAGATTTCAGGAGGTAGATTCGAATCGCCTGTAAAGCACATGAAAAGCGGCAAAACGTCGACAATGATGCCCTTGGCCAAGAAGGGCGTATGCGTTTTTTCCTGAATATATTCAGGAAAAAACGCATACGCCCTTTTTGGCCAACCAAGCAACCTGGAAATGCAAATCAGCGCTACAAAGAAGTCTCGCTTCCCATGGGTCAAAAGGGCCATGCTGCAAAATGTGTCAAAACCAGAAATGCAGGACAGGCCATGGAGAAATGGCAGCCTTGCTACGCTGATGGGCGGGATGTAAATTGCCAACAGCCACTCTGGAGAAGTGTACGGTGTGTCCTGAAACATCGAAAAAACACAGCTTAGTGAGCATAGGGCACGTCCACTCATGGGCGTATAAATTGGGAAAACTAAAAATCAGCAAGGCACAGGCACCCCAAAGTTTGGGGCTGCTCTGTTGACAAGAACCTCCACTTCATGACACCTTAAATATCCCAGGAAAGAGAAAAATGGATAAAAAAGTTGTGGTCCTTATGTACAATGGAATATCACTCAGACATGAAATCAATGTCATAAGGCTAGTAGAAGCAAGATGAGTGGACTTAGGTACGAAAATTCTAAGTGAAATAAGTCACACAGAAAAAGACACTTATCATAAGCTATCACTTATAGAGGGAATGTAAAAACCGCTACACTTGAACTGAATTACAAAACAGAACAGAGTCACACGTTTAGAAAACACACTATGGCTGCTTAACGGGAAAGGTGAGGTGGGGTGATGCATAAAAGAAGGGGTTCAAATTTGCTCAGATACCGTTCCATACACCCAATATGTAATAGACAAGACCTACTCCTTGCTCCGTGAACTGGACTCAACACCCCCTATTCACCGCACAAGAATATATGTGACTAGTAACAATCTTAAAACCTATGTATTGATATCTGTCTGGAAGTGAGTCAAGTGGGTGTAAATCCGCATAAACACAGCCGTGAAAAGCAGCTAAACCCCATTATAAAAATAAATTACTTTTAAAAACCCGTAAAACAAAGACAGTGAAAGAGAGAGAAATTCTTACAAAATTCGTTCAGGGGCTGTGATGCCACCTGGATTGACCATATCTAGACCCACAGCTGGATGAGACATAAGGGTGGACACTCTTGGGGCTGAGAGGTTGGGTGAGCAAACGCAGACCCTTTAAAGTAATACTGCGTGATACCCATCCCATGGGTCCCAAATCTCCAGGTTCAAGGGCATCTTCCTACATCGAAAACATGCATGAGAAACTCAGAAGATGGTACACCGTGTGATTTTGAAAGGTTTCTAAAACACACCCCATTTCTCATCTCCTTGTGCTCGGGTTCGCCTTTACAGCTACTTTACTAGCAATCAACTTACTTTGAGAATCAGCAACTTTAACCTCCTGTTCCCTACAGGTTGCAATTTGTCCTGAGGATGAACGGGAAGAGGGGCAACCAATGAGAGACTAGATCTAGGTGTTGGGACAGGCACAGGTCACTCTATTTTCCCATCAGGAAGAAGAATTAATCACAGGCTCAGCCTGCCGCCCAGAAGCACAATAGGGCCTGAGGCAATCCCGCGCTTTTGCGGCCAGCTCCCAAAAAAGCGAGTTGAAAAATGGAGCTCAGGGACACTGCAATTCACAAACCCGCAGAGTTATAAATGATGACTCTCATCCACAGATATATTGAGGGTAGGCAACAAAGAGGATTTGAAAGCAAGGCAGAATTGCAGGAAACAGATTTCAGGAGGTAGATTCGAATCGCCTGTAAAGCACATGAAAATCGGCAAAACGTCGACAATGATGCCCTTGGCCAAGAAGGGCGTATGCGTTTTTTCCTGAATATATTCAGGAAAAAACGCATACGCACTTTTTGGCCAACCAAGCAACCTGGAAAGGCAAATCAGCGCTACAAAGAAGTCTCGCTTCCCATCGGTCAAAAGGGCCATGCTGCAAAAAGTGTCAAAACCAGAAATGCAGGACAGGCCATGGAGAAATGGCAGCCTTGCTACGCTGATGGGCGGGATGTAAGTTGCCAACAGCCACTCTGGAGAAGTGTACGGTGTGTCCTGAAACATCGAAAAAACACAGCTTAGGGAGCATAGGGCACGTCCACTCATGGGCGTATAAATTGGGAAAACTAAAAATCAGCAAGACACAGGCACCCCAAAGTTTAGGGCTGCTCTGTTGACAAGAATCTCCACTTCATGACACCTTAAATATCCCAGGAAAGAGAAAAATGGATAAAGAAGTTGTGGTCCTTATGTACAATGGAATATCACTCAGACATGAAATCAATGTCTTAAGGCTACTAGAAGCAAGATGAGTGGACTTAGGTACGACGATTCTAAGTGAAATAAGTCACACAGAAAAAGACACTTATCATAAGCTATCACTTATAGAGGGAATGTAAAAACCGCTACACTTGAACTGAATTACAGAACAGAACAGAATCACACGTTTAGAAAACACACTATGGCTGCTTAACGGGAAAGGTGAAGTGAGGTGATGCATAAAACAAGGGGTTCAAATTCGCTCAGATACCGTTCCATACACCCAATATGTAATAGACAAGACCTACTCCTTGCTCAGTGAACTGGACTCAACACCCCCTATTCACCGCACAAGAATATATGTGACTATTAACAATCTTAAAACCTATGTATTGATATCTGTCTGGAAGTGAGTCAAGTGGGTGTAAAGCTGCATAAACACAGCCGTGAAAAGCAGCTAAACCCCATTATAAAAATAAATTACTTTTAAAAACCCGTAAAACAAAGACAGTGAAAGAGAGAGAAATTCTTAAAAAATTCGTTCAGGGGCTGTGATGCAACCTGGATTGACCATATCTAGACCCACAGCTGGATGAGACATAAGGGTGGACACTCTTGGGGCTGAGAGGTTGGGTGAGGTTGGGTGAGCAAACGCAGACCCTTTAAAGTAATACTGCATGGTACCCAACCCATGGGTCCCAAATCTTCAGGTTCAAGGGCATCTTCCTACATCGAAAACTTGCATGAGGAACCCAGAAGAAGGTACACCGTGTGATTTTGAAAGGTTTCTAAAACGCACCTCATTTCTCATCTCCTTGTGCTCGGGTTCGCCATTCCAGCTACTTCACTAGCAATCTCCCTACTTGGAGAATCAGCACCTTTAACCTCCTGTTCTCTACAGGTTGCAATTTGTCCTGAGGATGAACGGGAAGAGGGGAAACCAATGAGAGAATAGATCTAGGTGTTGGGACAGGCACAGGTCACTCTATTTTCCCATCAGGAAGAAGAATTAACCACAGGCTCAGCCTGCCGCCGGGAACCAGAATAGGGCCTGAGGCAATCCCGTGCTTTTGCGGCCAGCTCCCAAAACAGACAGTTGAAAAATGGAGCTCAGGGGGACTGCCATTCACAAACATGCTGAGTTATAAATGATAACTCTCGTCCACAAATATATTGAGGGAAGGCAACGAAGAGGATTTGAAAGCAAGGCAGAATTGCAGGAAACAGGTTTCAGGAGGTAGATTCGAATCGCCTTTAAAGCACATGAAAAGCGGCAAAACGTCGACAATGATGCCCTTGGCCAAAAAGGGCGTATGCGTTTTTTCCTGAATATATTCAGGAAAAAACGCACACGCCCTTTTTGGCCAACCAAGCAACCTGGAAAGGCAAATCAGTGCTACAAAGAAGTCTCTCTTCCCATCGGTCAAAATGGTCATGCTGCAAAAAGTGTCAAAACCAGAAATGCAGGACAGG
Source organism: Eschrichtius robustus (assembly GCF_028021215.1). Lineage (NCBI taxonomy): Eukaryota > Metazoa > Chordata > Mammalia > Artiodactyla > Eschrichtiidae > Eschrichtius > Eschrichtius robustus. The sequence continues at coordinate 386,855 of NW_027175183.1, forward strand.
CCATGGAGAAATGGCAGCCTTGCTACGCTGATGGGCGGGATGTAAGTTGCCAACAGCCACTCTGGAGAAGTGTACGGTGTGTCCTGAAACATCGAAAAAACACAGCTTAGGGAGCATAGGGCACGTCCACTCATGGGCGTATAAATTGGGAAAACTAAAAATCAGCAAGACACAGGCACCCCAAAGTTTAGGGCTGCTCTGTTGACAAGAACCTCCACTTCATGACACCTTAAATATCCCAGGAAAGAGAAAAATGGATAAAGAAGTTGTGGTCCTTATGTACAATGCAATATCACTCAGACATGAAATCAATGTCATAAGGCTAGTAGAAGCAAGATGAGTGGACTTAGGTACGACGATTCTAAGTGAAATAAGTCACACAGAAAAAGACACTTATCATAAGCTAACACTTATAGCGGGAATGTAAAAACCGCTACACTTGAACTGAATTACAGAACAGAACAGAATCACACGTTTAGAAAACACACTATGGCTGCTTAACGGGAAAGGTGAGGTGGGGTGATGCATAAAACAAGGGTTTCAAATTCGCTCAGATACCGTTCCATACACCCAATATGTAATAGACAAGACCTACTCCTTGCTCAGTGAACTGGACTCAACACCCCCTATTCACCGCACAAGAATATATGTGACTAGTAACAATCATAAAACCTATGTATTGATATCTGTCTGGAAGTGAGTCAAGTGGGTGTAAATCCGCATAAACACAGCCGTGAAAAGCAGCTAAACCCCATTATAAAAATAAATTACTTTTAAAAACCCGTAAAACAAAGACAGTGAAAGAGAGAGAAATTCTTACAAAATTCGTTCAGAGGCTGTGATGCAACCTGGATTGACCATATCTACACGCACAGCTGGATGAGACATAAGGGTGGACAGTCTTGGGGCTGAAAGGTTGGGTTAGGTTGGGTGAGCAAACGCAGACCCTTTAAAGTAATACTGCGTTGTACCCATCCCATGGGTCCCAAGTCTCCAGGTTCAAGGGCATCTTCCTACATCGAAAACATGCATGAGAAACTCAGAAGATGGTACACCGTGTGATTTTGAAAGGTTTCTAAAACGCACCTCATTTCTCATCTCCTTGTGCTCGGGTTCGCCATTCCAGCTACTTTACCAGCAATCTCCCTACTTGGAGAATCAGCACCTTTAACCTCCTGTTCCCTACAGGTTGCAATTTGTCCTGAGGATGAACGGGAAGAGGGGCAACCAATGAGAGACTAGATCTAGCTGTTGGGACAGGCACAGATCACTCTATTTTCCCATCAGGAAGAAGAATTAACCACAGGCTCAGACTTCTGCCAGGAACCAGAATAGGGCCTGAGGCAATCCCGTGCTTTTGCGGCCAGCTCTCAAAAAAGACAGTTGAAAAATGGAGCTCAGGGACACTGCAATTCACAAACCCGCAGAGTTATAAGTGATAACTCTCATCCACAGATATATTGAGGGAAGTCAACGAAGAGGATTTGAAAGCAAGGCAGAATTGCAGGAAACAGATTTCAGGAGGTAGATTCGAATCGCCTTTAAGGCACATGAAAAGCGGCAAAACGTCGACAATGATGCCCTTGGCCAAAAAGGGCGTATGCGTTTTTTCCTGAATATATTCAGGAAAAAACGCATACGCCCTTTTTGGCCAACCAAGCAACCTGGAAAGGCAAATCAGCGCTACAAAGAAGTCTCGCTTCCCATGGGTCAAAAGGGCCATGCTGCAAAAAGTGTCAAAACCAGAAATGCAGGACAGGCCATGGAGAAATGGCAGCCTTGCTACGCTGATGGGCGGGATGTAAATTGCCAACAGCCACTCTGGAGAAGTGTACGGTGTGTCCTGAAACATCGAAAAAACACAGCTTAGTGAGCATAGGGCACGTCCACTCATGGGCGTATAAATTGGGAAAACCAAAAATCAGCAAGACACAGGCACCCCAAAGTTTGGGGCTGCTCTGTTGACAAGAACCTCCACTTCATGACACCTTAAATATCCCAGGAAAGAGAAAAATGGATAAAAAAGTTGTGGTCCTTATGTACAATGGAATATCACTCAGACATGAAATCAATGTCAAAAGGATAGTAGAAGCAAGATGAGTGGACTTAGGTACGACGATTCTAAGTGAAAAAAGTCACACAGAAAAAGACACTTATCATAAGCTATCACTTATAGAGGGAATGTAAAAACCGCTACACTTGAACTGAATTACAAAACAGAACAGAGTCACACGTTTAGAAAACACACTATGGCTGCTTAACGGGAAAGGTGAGGTGGGGTGATGCATAAAACAAGGGGTTCACATTTGCTCAGATACCGTTCCATACACCCAATATGTAATAGACAAGACCTACTCCTTGCTCAGTGAACTGGACTCAACACCCCCTATTCACCGCACAAGAATATATGTGACTAGTAACAATCTTAAAACCTATGTATTGATATCTGTCTGGAAGTGAGTCAAGTGGGTGTAAATCCGCATAAACACAGCCGTGAAAAGCAGCTAAACCCCATTATAAAAATAAATTACCTTTAAAAACCCGTAAAACCAAGACAGTGAAAGAGAGAGAAATTCTTACAAAATTCGTTCAGAGGCTGTGATGCCACCTGGATTGACCATATCTAGACCCACAGCTGGATGAGACATAAGGGTGGACACTCTTGGGGCTGAGAGGTTGGGTGAGCAAACGCAGACCCTTTAAAGTAATACTGCGTGATACCCATCCCATGGGTCCCAAATCTCCAGGTTCAAGGGCATCTTCCTACATCGAAAACATGCATGAGAAACTCAGAAGATGGTACACCATGTGATTTTGAAAGGTTTCTAAAACACACCCCATTTCTCATCTCCTTGTGCTCGGGTTCGCCTTTCCAGCTACTTTACTAGCAATCAACTTACTTGGAGATTCAGCACCTTTAACCTCCTGTTCCCTACAGGTTGCAATTTGTCCTGAGAATGAACGGGAAGAGGGGCAACCAATGAGAGACTAGATCTAGGTGTTGGGACAGGCACAGGTCACTCTATTTTCCCAACAGGAAGAAGAATTTATCACAGGCTCAGCCTGCCGCCCAGAAGCACAATAGGGCCTGAGGCAATCCCGCGCTTTTGCGGCCAGCTCCCAAAAAAGCGAGTTGAAAAATGGAGCTCAGGGACACTGCAATTCACAAACCCGCAGAGTTATAAATGATAACTCTCATCCACAGATATATTGAGGGAAGGCAACGAAGAGGATTTGAAAGCAAGGCAGAATTGCAGGAAACAGATTTCAGGAGGTAGATTCGAATCGCCTGTAAAGCACATGAAAAGCGGCAAAACGTCGACAATGATGCCCTTGGCCAAGAAGGGCGTATGCGTTTTTTCCTGAATATATTCAGGAAAAAACGCATACGCCCTTTTTGGCCAACCAAGCAACCTGGAAATGCAAATCAGCGCTACAAAGAAGTCTCGCTTCCCATGGGTCAAAAGGGCCATGCTGCAAAATGTGTCAAAACCAGAAATGCAGGACAGGCCATGGAGAAATGGCAGCCTTGCTACGCTGATGGGCGGGATGTAAATTGCCAACAGCCACTCTGGAGAAGTGTACGGTGTGTCCTGAAACATCGAAAAAACACAGCTTAGTGAGCATAGGGCACGTCCACTCATGGGCGTATAAATTGGGAAAACCAAAAATCAGCAAGACACAGGCACCCCAAAGTTTGGGGCTGCTCTGTTGACAAGAACCTCCACTTCATGACACCTTAAATATCCCAGGAAAGAGAAAAATGGATAAAAAAGTTGTGGTCCTTATGTACAATGGAATATCACTCAGACATGAAATCAATGTCAAAAGGATAGTAGAAGCAAGATGAGTGGACTTAGGTACGACGATTCTAAGTGAAAAAAGTCACACAGAAAAAGACACTTATCATAAGCTATCACTTATAGAGGGAATGTAAAAACCGCTACACTTGAACTGAATTACAAAACAGAACAGAGTCACACGTTTAGAAAACACACTATGGCTGCTTAACGGGAAAGGTGAGGTGGGGTGATGCATAAAACAAGGGGTTCACATTTGCTCAGATACCGTTCCATACACCCAATATGTAATAGACAAGACCTACTCCTTGCTCAGTGAACTGGACTCAACACCCCCTATTCACCGCACAAGAATATATGTGACTAGTAACAATCTTAAAACCTATGTATTGATATCTGTCTGGAAGTGAGTCAAGTGGGTGTAAATCCGCATAAACACAGCCGTGAAAAGCAGCTAAACCCCATTATAAAAATAAATTACCTTTAAAAACCCGTAAAACCAAGACAGTGAAAGAGAGAGAAATTCTTACAAAATTCGTTCAGAGGCTGTGATGCCACCTGGATTGACCATATCTAGACCCACAGCTGGATGAGACATAAGGGTGGACACTCTTGGGGCTGAGAGGTTGGGTGAGCAAACGCAGACCCTTTAAAGTAATACTGCGTGATACCCATCCCATGGGTCCCAAATCTCCAGGTTCAAGGGCATCTTCCTACATCGAAAACATGCATGAGAAACTCAGAAGATGGTACACCATGTGATTTTGAAAGGTTTCTAAAACACACCCCATTTCTCATCTCCTTGTGCTCGGGTTCGCCTTTCCAGCTACTTTACTAGCAATCAACTTACTTGGAGATTCAGCACCTTTAACCTCCTGTTCCCTACAGGTTGCAATTTGTCCTGAGAATGAACGGGAAGAGGGGCAACCAATGAGAGACTAGATCTAGGTGTTGGGACAGGCACAGGTCACTCTATTTTCCCAACAGGAAGAAGAATTTATCACAGGCTCAGCCTGCCGCCCAGAAGCACAATAGGGCCTGAGGCAATCCCGCGCTTTTGCGGCCAGCTCCCAAAAAAGCGAGTTGAAAAATGGAGCTCAGGGACACTGCAATTCACAAACCCGCAGAGTTATAAATGATAACTCTCATCCACAGATATATTGAGGGAAGGCAACGAAGAGGATTTGAAAGCAAGGCAGAATTGCAGGAAACAGATTTCAGGAGGTAGATTCGAATCGCCTGTAAAGCACATGAAAAGCGGCAAAACGTCGACAATGATGCCCTTGGCCAAGAAGGGCGTATGCGTTTTTTCCTGAATATATTCAGGAAAAAACGCATACGCCCTTTTTGGCCAACCAAGCAACCTGGAAATGCAAATCAGCGCTACAAAGAAGTCTCGCTTCCCATGGGTCAAAAGGGCCATGCTGCAAAATGTGTCAAAACCAGAAATGCAGGACAGGCCATGGAGAAATGGCAGCCTTGCTACGCTGATGGGCGGGATGTAAATTGCCAACAGCCACTCTGGAGAAGTGTACGGTGTGTCCTGAAACATCGAAAAAACACAGCTTAGTGAGCATAGGGCACGTCCACTCATGGGCGTATAAATTGGGAAAACTAAAAATCAGCAAGGCACAGGCACCCCAAAGTTTGGGGCTGCTCTGTTGACAAGAACCTCCACTTCATGACACCTTAAATATCCCAGGAAAGAGAAAAATGGATAAAAAAGTTGTGGTCCTTATGTACAATGGAATATCACTCAGACATGAAATCAATGTCATAAGGCTATTAGAAGCAAGATGAGTGGACTTAGGTACGAAAATTCTAAGTGAAATAAGTCACACAGAAAAAGACACTTATCATAAGCTATCACTTATAGAGGGAATGTAAAAACCGCTACACTTGAACTGAATTACAAAACAGAACAGAGTCACACGTTTAGAAAACACACTATGGCTGCTTAACGGGAAAGGTGAGGTGGGGTGATGCATAAAAGAAGGGGTTCAAATTTGCTCAGATACCGTTCCATACACCCAATATGTAATAGACAAGACCTACTCCTTGCTCCGTGAACTGGACTCAACACCCCCTATTCACCGCACAAGAATATATGTGACTAGTAACAATCTTAAAACCTATGTATTGATATCTGTCTGGAAGTGAGTCAAGTGGGTGTAAATCCGCATAAACACAGCCGTGAAAAGCAGCTAAACCCCATTATAAAAATAAATTACTTTTAAAAACCCGTAAAACAAAGACAGTGAAAGAGAGAGAAATTCTTACAAAATTCGTTCAGGGGCTGTGATGCCACCTGGATTGACCATATCTAGACCCACAGCTGGATGAGACATAAGGGTGGACACTCTTGGGGCTGAGAGGTTGGGTGAGCAAACGCAGACCCTTTAAAGTAATACTGCGTGATACCCATCCCATGGGTCCCAAATCTCCAGGTTCAAGGGCATCTTCCTACATCGAAAACATGCATGAGAAACTCAGAAGATGGTACACCGTGTGATTTTGAAAGGTTTCTAAAACACACCCCATTTCTCATCTCCTTGTGCTCGGGTTCGCCTTTACAGCTACTTTACTAGCAATCAACTTACTTTGAGAATCAGCAACTTTAACCTCCTGTTCCCTACAGGTTGCAATTTGTCCTGAGGATGAACGGGAAGAGGGGCAACCAATGAGAGACTAGATCTAGGTGTTGGGACAGGCACAGGTCACTCTATTTTCCCATCAGGAAGAAGAATTAATCACAGGCTCAGCCTGCCGCCCAGAAGCACAATAGGGCCTGAGGCAATCCCGCGCTTTTGCGGCCAGCTCCCAAAAAAGCGAGTTGAAAAATGGAGCTCAGGGACACTGCAATTCACAAACCCGCAGAGTTATAAATGATGACTCTCATCCACAGATATATTGAGGGTAGGCAACAAAGAGGATTTGAAAGCAAGGCAGAATTGCAGGAAACAGATTTCAGGAGGTAGATTCGAATCGCCTGTAAAGCACATGAAAATCGGCAAAACGTCGACAATGATGCCCTTGGCCAAGAAGGGCGTATGCGTTTTTTCCTGAATATATTCAGGAAAAAACGCATACGCACTTTTTGGCCAACCAAGCAACCTGGAAAGGCAAATCAGCGCTACAAAGAAGTCTCGCTTCCCATCGGTCAAAAGGGCCATGCTGCAAAAAGTGTCAAAACCAGAAATGCAGGACAGGCCATGGAGAAATGGCAGCCTTGCTACGCTGATGGGCGGGATGTAAGTTGCCAACAGCCACTCTGGAGAAGTGTACGGTGTGTCCTGAAACATCGAAAAAACACAGCTTAGGGAGCATAGGGCACGTCCACTCATGGGCGTATAAATTGGGAAAACTAAAAATCAGCAAGACACAGGCACCCCAAAGTTTAGGGCTGCTCTGTTGACAAGAATCTCCACTTCATGACACCTTAAATATCCCAGGAAAGAGAAAAATGGATAAAGAAGTTGTGGTCCTTATGTACAATGGAATATCACTCAGACATGAAATCAATGTCATAAGGCTACTAGAAGCAAGATGAGTGGACTTAGGTACGACGATTCTAAGTGAAATAAGTCACACAGAAAAAGACACTTATCATAAGCTATCACTTATAGAGGGAATGTAAAAACCGCTACACTTGAACTGAATTACAGAACAGAACAGAATCACACGTTTAGAAAACACACTATGGCTGCTTAACGGGAAAGGTGAAGTGAGGTGATGCATAAAACAAGGGGTTCAAATTCGCTCAGATACCGTTCCATACACCCAATATGTAATAGACAAGACCTACTCCTTGCTCAGTGAACTGGACTCAACACCCCCTATTCACCGCACAAGAATATATGTGACTATTAACAATCTTAAAACCTATGTATTGATATCTGTCTGGAAGTGAGTCAAGTGGGTGTAAAGCTGCATAAACACAGCCGTGAAAAGCAGCTAAACCCCATTATAAAAATAAATTACTTTTAAAAACCCGTAAAACAAAGACAGTGAAAGAGAGAGAAATTCTTAAAAAATTCGTTCAGGGGCTGTGATGCAACCTGGATTGACCATATCTAGACCCACAGCTGGATGAGACATAAGGGTGGACACTCTTGGGGCTGAGAGGTTGGGTGAGGTTGGGTGAGCAAACGCAGACCCTTTAAAGTAATACTGCATGGTACCCAACCCATGGGTCCCAAATCTTCAGGTTCAAGGGCATCTTCCTACATCGAAAACTTGCATGAGGAACCCAGAAGAAGGTACACCGTGTGATTTTGAAAGGTTTCTAAAACGCACCTCATTTCTCATCTCCTTGTGCTCGGGTTCGCCATTCCAGCTACTTCACTAGCAATCTCCCTACTTGGAGAATCAGCACCTTTAACCTCCTGTTCTCTACAGGTTGCAATTTGTCCTGAGGATGAACGGGAAGAGGGGAAACCAATGAGAGAATAGATCTAGGTGTTGGGACAGGCACAGGTCACTCTATTTTCCCATCAGGAAGAAGAATTAACCACAGGCTCAGCCTGCCGCCGGGAACCAGAATAGGGCCTGAGGCAATCCCGTGCTTTTGCGGCCAGCTCCCAAAACAGACAGTTGAAAAATGGAGCTCAGGGGGACTGCCATTCACAAACCTGCTGAGTTATAAATGATAACTCTCGTCCACAAATATATTGAGGGAAGGCAACGAAGAGGATTTGAAAGCAAGGCAGAATTGCAGGAAACAGGTTTCAGGAGGTAGATTCGAATCGCCTTTAAAGCACATGAAAAGCGGCAAAACGTCGACAATGATGCCCTTGGCTAAAAAGGGCGTATGCGTTTTTTCCTGAATATATTCAGGAAAAAACGCATACGCCCTTTTTGGCCAACCAAGCAACCTGGAAAGGCAAATCAGTGCTACAAAGAAGTCTCGCTTCCCATCGGTCAAAAGGGTCATGCTGCAAAAAGTGTCAAAACCAGAAATGCAGGACAGGCCATGGAGAAATGGCAGCCTTGCTACGCTGATGGGCGGGATGTTAATTGCCAACAGCCACTCTGGAGAAGTGTACGGTGTGTCCTGAAACATCGAAAAAACACAGCTTAGGGAGCATAGGGCACGTCCACTCATGGGCGTATAAATTGGGAAAACTAAAAATCAGCAAGACACAGGCACCCCAAAGTTTAGGGCTGCTCTGTTGACAATAACCTCCACTTCATGACACCTTAAATATCCCAGGAAAGAGAAAAATGGATAAAGAAGTTGTGGTCCTTATGTACAATGCAATATCACTCAGACATGAAATCAATGTCATAAGGCTAGTAGAAGCAAGATGAGTGGACTTAGGTACGACGATTCTAAGTGAAATAAGTCACACAGAAAAAGACACTTATCATAAGCTAACACTTATAGCGGGAATGTAAAAACCGCTACACTTGAACTGAATTACAGAACAGAACAGAATCACACGTTTAGAAAACACACTATGGCTGCTTAACGGGAAAGGTGAGGTGGGGTGATGCATAAAACAAGGGTTTCAAATTCGCTCAGATACCGTTCCATACACCCAATATGTAATAGACAAGACCTACTCCTTGCTCAGTGAACTGGACTCAACACCCCCTATTCACCGCACAAGAATATATGTGACTAGTAACAATCATAAAACCTATGTATTGATATCTGTCTGGAAGTGAGTCAAGTGGGTGTAAATCCGCATAAACACAGCCGTGAAAAGCAGCTAAACCCCATTATAAAAATAAATTACTTTTAAAAACCCGTAAAACAAAGACAGTGAAAGAGAGAGAAATTCTTACAAAATTCGTTCAGAGGCTGTGATGCAACCTGGATTGACCATATCTACACGCACAGCTGGATGAGACATAAGGGTGGACAGTCTTGGGGCTGAAAGGTTGGGTTAGGTTGGGTGAGCAAACGCAGACCCTTTAAAGTAATACTGCGTTGTACCCATCCCATGGGTCCCAAGTCTCCAGGTTCAAGGGCATCTTCCTACATCGAAAACATGCATGAGAAACTCAGAAGATGGTACACCGTGTGATTTTGAAAGGTTTCTAAAACGCACCTCATTTCTCATCTCCTTGTGCTCGGGTTCGCCATTCCAGCTACTTTACCAGCAATCTCCCTACTTGGAGAATCAGCACCTTTAACCTCCTGTTCCCTACAGGTTGCAATTTGTCCTGAGGATGAACGGGAAGAGGGGCAACCAATGAGAGACTAGATCTAGCTGTTGGGACAGGCACAGATCACTCTATTTTCCCATCAGGAAGAAGAATTAACCACAGGCTCAGACTTCTGCCAGGAACCAGAATAGGGCCTGAGGCAATCCCGTGCTTTTGCGGCCAGCTCTCAAAAAAGACAGTTGAAAAATGGAGCTCAGGGACACTGCAATTCACAAACCCGCAGAGTTATAAGTGATAACTCTCATCCACAGATATATTGAGGGAAGTCAACGAAGAGGATTTGAAAGCAAGGCAGAATTGCAGGAAACAGATTTCAGGAGGTAGATTCGAATCGCCTTTAAGGCACATGAAAAGCGGCAAAACGTCGACAATGATGCCCTTGGCCAAAAAGGGCGTATGCGTTTTTTCCTGAATATATTCAGGAAAAAACGCATACGCCCTTTTTGGCCAACCAAGCAACCTGGAAAGGCAAATCAGCGCTACAAAGAAGTCTCGCTTCCCATGGGTCAAAAGGGCCATGCTGCAAAAAGTGTCAAAACCAGAAATGCAGGACAGGCCATGGAGAAATGGCAGCCTTGCTACGCTGATGGGCGGGATGTAAATTGCCAACAGCCACTCTGGAGAAGTGTACGGTGTGTCCTGAAACATCGAAAAAACACAGCTTAGTGAGCATAGGGCACGTCCACTCATGGGCGTATAAATTGGGAAAACCAAAAATCAGCAAGACACAGGCACCCCAAAGTTTGGGGCTGCTCTGTTGACAAGAACCTCCACTTCATGACACCTTAAATATCCCAGGAAAGAGAAAAATGGATAAAAAAGTTGTGGTCCTTATGTACAATGGAATATCACTCAGACATGAAATCAATGTCAAAAGGATAGTAGAAGCAAGATGAGTGGACTTAGGTACGACGATTCTAAGTGAAAAAAGTCACACAGAAAAAGACACTTATCATAAGCTATCACTTATAGAGGGAATGTAAAAACCGCTACACTTGAACTGAATTACAAAACAGAACAGAGTCACACGTTTAGAAAACACACTATGGCTGCTTAACGGGAAAGGTGAGGTGGGGTGATGCATAAAACAAGGGGTTCACATTTGCTCAGATACCGTTCCATACACCCAATATGTAATAGACAAGACCTACTCCTTGCTCAGTGAACTGGACTCAACACCCCCTATTCACCGCACAAGAATATATGTGACTAGTAACAATCTTAAAACCTATGTATTGATATCTGTCTGGAAGTGAGTCAAGTGGGTGTAAATCCGCATAAACACAGCCGTGAAAAGCAGCTAAACCCCATTATAAAAATAAATTACCTTTAAAAACCCGTAAAACCAAGACAGTGAAAGAGAGAGAAATTCTTACAAAATTCGTTCAGAGGCTGTGATGCCACCTGGATTGACCATATCTAGACCCACAGCTGGATGAGACATAAGGGTGGACACTCTTGGGGCTGAGAGGTTGGGTGAGCAAACGCAGACCCTTTAAAGTAATACTGCGTGATACCCATCCCATGGGTCCCAAATCTCCAGGTTCAAGGGCATCTTCCTACATCGAAAACATGCATGAGAAACTCAGAAGATGGTACACCATGTGATTTTGAAAGGTTTCTAAAACACACCCCATTTCTCATCTCCTTGTGCTCGGGTTCGCCTTTCCAGCTACTTTACTAGCAATCAACTTACTTGGAGATTCAGCACCTTTAACCTCCTGTTCCCTACAGGTTGCAATTTGTCCTGAGAATGAACGGGAAGAGGGGCAACCAATGAGAGACTAGATCTAGGTGTTGGGACAGGCACAGGTCACTCTATTTTCCCAACAGGAAGAAGAATTTATCACAGGCTCAGCCTGCCGCCCAGAAGCACAATAGGGCCTGAGGCAATCCCGCGCTTTTGCGGCCAGCTCCCAAAAAAGCGAGTTGAAAAATGGAGCTCAGGGACACTGCAATTCACAAACCCGCAGAGTTATAAATGATAACTCTCATCCACAGATATATTGAGGGAAGGCAACGAAGAGGATTTGAAAGCAAGGCAGAATTGCAGGAAACAGATTTCAGGAGGTAGATTCGAATCGCCTGTAAAGCACATGAAAAGCGGCAAAACGTCGACAATGATGCCCTTGGCCAAGAAGGGCGTATGCGTTTTTTCCTGAATATATTCAGGAAAAAACGCATACGCCCTTTTTGGCCAACCAAGCAACCTGGAAAGGCAAATCAGCGCTATAAAGAAGTCTCGCTTCCCATCGGTCAAAAGGGCCATGCTGCAAAAAGTGTCAAAACCAGAAATGCAGGACAGGCCATGGAGAAATGGCAGCCTTGCTACGCTGATGGGCGGGATGTAAATTGCCAACAGCCACTCTGGAGAAGTGTACGGTGTGTCCTGAAACATCGAAAAAACACAGCTTAGGGAGCATAGGGCACGTCCACTCATGGGCGTATAAATTGGGAAAACTAAAAATCAGCAAGACACAGGCACCCCAAAGTTTAGGGCTGCTCTGTTGACAAGAACCTCCACTTCATGACACCTTAAATATCCCAGGAAAGAGAAAAATGGATAAAGAAGTTGTGGTCCTTATGTACAATGCAATATCACTCAGACATGAAATCAATGTGATAAGGCTAGTAGAAGCAAGATGAGTGGACTTAGGTACGACGATTCTAAGTGAAATAAGTCACACAGAAAAAGACACTTATCATAAGCTATCACTTACAGAGGGAATGTAAAAACCGCTACACTTGAACTGAATTACAAAACAGAACAGAGTCACACGTTTAGAAAACACACTATGGCTGCTTAACGGGAAAGGTGAGGTGGGGTGATGCATAAAACAAGGGGTTCAAATTCGCTCAGATACCGTTCCATACACCCAGTATGTAATAGACAAGACCTACTCCTTGCTCAGTGAACTGGACTCAACACCCCCTATTCACCGCACAAGAATATATGTGACTAGTAACAATCTTAAAACTTATGTATTGATATCTGTCTGGAAGTGAGTCAAGTGGGTGTAAAGCCGCATAAACACAGCCGTGAAAAGCAGCTAAACGCCATTATAAAAATAAATTACTTTTAAAAACCCGTAAAACAAAGACAGTGAAAGAGAGAGAAATTCTTACAAAATTCGTTCAGGGGCTGTGATGCAACCTGGATTGACCATATCTAGACCCACAGCTGGATGAGACATAAGGGTGGACACTCTTGGGGCTGAGAGGTTGGGTGAGGTTGGGTGAGCAAACGCAGACCCTTTAAAGTAATACTGCATGGTACCCATCCCATTGGTCCCAAATCTCCAGGTTCAAGGGCATCTTCCTACATCGAAAACTTGCATGAGGAACCCAGAAGAAGGTACACCGTGTGATTTTGAAAGGTTTCTAAATCGCACCTCATTTCTCATCTCCTTGTGCTCGGGTTCGCCATTCCAGCTACTTCACTAGCAATCTCCCTACTTGGAGAATCAGCACCTTTAACCTCCTGTTCTGTACAGGTTGCAATTTGTCCTGAGGATGAACGGGAAGAGGGGAAACCAATGAGAGAATAGATCTAGGTGTTGGGACAGGCACAGGTCACTCTATTTTCCCATCAGGAAGAACAATTAACCACAGGCTCAGCCTGCCGCCGGGAACCAGAATAGGGCCTGAGGCAATCCCGTGCTTTTGCGGCCAGCTCCCAAAAAAGACAGTTGAAAAATGGAACTCAGGGGGACTGCCATTCATAAACCTGCTGCGTTATAAATGATAACTCTCGTCCACAAATATATTGAGGGAAGGCAACGAAGAGGATTTGAAAGCAAGGCAGAATTGCAGGAAACAGGTTTCAGGAGGTAGATTCGAATCGCCTTTAAAGCACATGAAAAGCGGCAAAACGTCGACAATGATGCCCTTGGCCAAAAAGGGCGTATGCGTTTTTTCCTGAATATATTCAGGAAAAAACGCATACGCCCTTTTTGGCCAACCAAGCAACCTGGAAAGGCAAATCAGTGCTACAAAGAAGTCTCGCTTCCCATCGGTCAAAAGGGTCATGCTGCAAAAAGTGTCAAAACCAGAAATGCAGGACAGGCCATGGAGAAATGGCAGCCTTGCTACGCTGATGGGCGGGATGTTATTTGCCAACAGCCACTCTGGCGAAGTGTACGGTGTGTCCTGAAACATCGAAAAAACACAGCTTAGGGAGCATAGGGCACGTCCACTCACGGGCGTATAAATTGGGAAAACTAAAAATCAGCAAGACACAGGCACCCCAAAGTTTAGGGCTGCTCTGTTGACAAGAACCTCCACTTCATGACACCTTAAATATCCCAGGAAAGAGAAAAATGGATAAAGAAGTTGTGGTCCTTATGTACAATGCAATATCACTCAGACATGAAATCAATGTCATAAGGCTAGTAGAAGCAAGATGAGTGGACTTAGGTACGACGATTCTAAGTGAAAAAAGTCACACAGAAAAAGACACTTATCATAAGCTATCACTTATAGAGGGAATGTAAAAACCGCTACACTTGAACTGAATTACAAAACAGAACAGAGTCACACGTTTAGAAAACACACTATGGCTGCTTAACGGGAAAGGTGAGGTGGGGTGATGCATAAAACAAGGGGTTCAAATTTGCTCAGATACCGTTCCATACACCCAATATGTAATAGACAAGACCTACTCCTTGCTCAGTGAACTGGACTCAACACCCCCTATTCACCGCACAAGAATATATGTGACTAGTAACAATCTTAAAACCTATGTATTGATATCTGTCTGGAAGTGAGTCAAGTGGGTGTAAATCCGCATAAACACAGCCGTGAAAAGCAGCTAAACCCCATTATAAAAATAAATTACCTTTAAAAACCCGTAAAACAAAGACAGTGAAAGAGAGAGAAATTCTTACAAAATTCGTTCAGAGGCTGTGATGCCACCTGGATTGACCATATCTAGACCCACAGCTGGATGAGACATAAGGGTGGACACTCTTGGGGCTGAGAGGTTGGGTGAGCAAACGCAGACCCTTTAAAGTAATACTGCGTGATACCCATCCCATGGGTCCCAAATCTCCAGGTTCAAGGGCATCTTCCTACATCGAAAACATGCATGAGAAACTCAGAAGATGGTACACCATGTGATTTTGAAAGGTTTCTAAAACACACCCCATTTCTCATCTCCTTGTGCTCGGGTTCGCCTTTCCAGCTACTTTACTAGCAATCAACTTACTTGGAGATTCAGCACCTTTAACCTCCTGTTCCCTACAGGTTGCAATTTGTCCTGAGGATGAACGGGAAGAGGGGCAACCAATGAGAGACTAGATCTAGGTGTTGGGACAGGCACAGGTCACTCTATTTTCCCAACAGGAAGAAGAATTTATCACAGGCTCAGCCTGCCGCCCAGAAGCACAATAGGGCCTGAGGCAATCCCGCGCTTTTGCGGCCAGCTCCCAAAAAAGCGAGTTGAAAAATGGAGCTCAGGGACACTGCAATTCACAAACACGCAGAGTTATAAATGATAACTCTCATCCACAGATATATTGAGGGAAGGCAACGAAGAGGATTTGAAAGCAAGGCAGAATTGCAGGAAACAGATTTCAGGAGGTAGATTCGAATCGCCTGTAAAGCACATGAAAAGCGGCAAAACGTCGACAATGATGCCCTTGGCCAAGAAGGGCGTATGCGTTTTTTCCTGAATATATTCAGGAAAAAACGCATACGCCCTTTTTGGCCAACCAAGCAACCTGGAAAGGCAAATCAGCGCTACAAAGAAGTCTCGCTTCCCATCGGTCAAAAGGGCCATGCTGCAAAAAGTGTCAAAACCAGAAATGCAGGACAGGCCATGGAGAAATGGCAGCCTTGCTACGCTGATGGGCGGGATGTAAATTGCCAACAGCCACTCTGGAGAAGTGTACGGTGTGTCCTGAAACATCGAAAAAACACAGCTTAGGGAGCATAGGGCACGTCCACTCATGGGCGTATAAATTGGGAAAACTAAAAATCAGCAAGACACAGGCACCCCAAAGTTTAGGGCTGCTCTGTTGACAAGAACCTCCACTTCATGACACCTTAAATATCCCAGGAAAGAGAAAAATGGATAAAGAAGTTGTGGTCCTTATGTACAATGCAATATCACTCAGACATGAAATCAATGTCATAAGGCTAGTAGAAGCAAGATGAGTGGACTTAGGTACGACGATTCTAAGTGAAATAAGTCACACAGAAAAAGACACTTATCATAAGCTATCACTTATAGAGGGAATGTAAAAACCGCTACACTTGAACTGAATTACAAAACAGAACAGAGTCACACGTTTAGAAAACACACTATGGCTGCTTAACGGGAAAGGTGAGGTGGGGTGATGCATAAAACAAGGGTTTCAAATTCGCTCAGATACCGTTCCATACACCCAATATGTAATAGACAAGACCTACTCCTTGCTCAGTGAACTGGACTCAACACCCCCTATTCACCGCACAAGAATATATGTGACTAGTAACAATCTTAAAACCTATGTATTGATATCTGTCTGGAAGTGAGTCAAGTGGGTGTAAAGCCGCATAAACACAGCCGTGAAAAGCAGCTAAACGCCATTATAAAAATAAATTACTTTTAAAAACCCGTAAAACAAAGACAGTGAAAGAGAGAGAAATTCTTACAAAATTCGTTCAGGGGCTGTGATGCAACCTGGATTGACCATATCTAGACCCATAGCTGGATGAGACATAAGGGTGGACACTCTTGGGGCTGAGAGGTTGGGTGAGGTTGGGTGAGCAAACGCAGACCCTTTAAAGTAATACTGCATGGTACCCATCCCATTGGTCCCAAATCTCCAGGTTCAAGGGCATCTTCCTACATCGAAAACTTGCATGAGGAACCCAGAAGAAGGTACACCGTGTGATTTTGAAAGGTTTCTAAATCGCACCTCATTTCTCATCTCCTTGTGCTCGGGTTCGCCATTCCAGCTACTTCACTAGCAATCTCCCTACTTGGAGAATCAGCACCTTTAACCTCCTGTTCTGTACAGGTTGCAATTTGTCCTGAGGATGAACGGGAAGAGGGGAAACCAATGAGAGAATAGATCTAGGTGTTGGGACAGGCACAGGTCACTCTATTTTCCCATCAGGAAGAACAATTAACCACAGGCTCAGCCTGCCGCCGGGAACCAGAATAGGGCCTGAGGCAATCCCGTGCTTTTGCGGCCAGCTCCCAAAAAAGACAGTTGAAAAATGGAGCTCAGGGGGACTGCCATTCATAAACCTGCTGCGTTATAAATGATAACTCTCGTCCACAAATATATTGAGGGAAGGCAACGAAGAGGATTTGAAAGCAAGGCAGAATTGCAGGAAACAGGTTTCAGGAGGTAGATTCGAATCGCCTTTAAAGCACATGAAAAGCGGCAAAACGTCGACAATGATGCCCTTGGCCAAAAAGGGCGTATGCGTTTTTTCCTGAATATATTCAGGAAAAAACGCATACGCCCTTTTTGGCCAACCAAGCAACCTGGAAAGGCAAATCAGTTCTACAAAGAAGTCTCGCTTCCCATCGGTCAAAAGGGTCATGCTGCAAAAAGTGTCAAAACCAGAAATGCAGGACAGGCCATGGAGAAATGGCAGCCTTGCTACGCTGATGGGCGGGATGTTATTTGCCAACAGCCACTCTGGCGAAGTGTACGGTGTGTCCTGAAACATCGAAAAAACACAGCTTAGGGAGCATAGGGCACGTCCACTCACGGGCGTATAAATTGGGAAAACTAAAAATCAGCAAGACACAGGCACCCCAAAGTTTAGGGCTGCTCTGTTGACAAGAACCTCCACTTCATGACACCTTAAATATCCCAGGAAAGAGAAAAATGGATAAAGAAGTTGTGGTCCTTATGTACAATGCAATATCACTCAGACATGAAATCAATGTCATAAGGCTAGTAGAAGCAAGATGAGTGGACTTAGGTACGACGATTCTAAGTGAAAAAAGTCACACAGAAAAAGACACTTATCATAAGCTATCACTTATAGAGGGAATGTAAAAACCGCTACACTTGAACTGAATTACAAAACAGAACAGAGTCACACGTTTAGAAAACACACTATGGCTGCTTAACGGGAAAGGTGAGGTGGGGTGATGCATAAAACAAGGGGTTCAAATTTGCTCAGATACCATTCCATACACCCAATATGTAATAGACAAGACCTACTCCTTGCTCCGTGAACTGGACTCAACAACCCCTATTCACCGCACAAGAATATATGTGACTAGTAACAATCTTAAAACCTATGTATTGATATCTGTCTGGAAGTGAGTCAAGTGGGTGTAAATCCGCATAAACACAGCCGTGAAAAGCAGCTAAACCCCATTATAAAAATAAATTACCTTTAAAAACCCGTAAAACAAAGACAGTGAAAGAGAGAGAAATTCTTACAAAATTCGTTCAGAGGCTGTGATGCCACCTGGATTGACCATATCTAGACCCACAGCTGGATGAGACATAAGGGTGGACACTCTTGGGGCTGAGAGTTTGGGTGAGCAAACGCAGACCCTTTAAAGTAATACTGCGTGATACCCATCCCATGGGTCCCAAATCTCCAGGTTCAAGGGCATCTTCCTACATCGAAAACATGCATGAGAAACTCAGAAGATGGTACACCGTGTGATTTTGAAAGGTTTCTAAAACACACCCCATTTCTCATCTCCTTGTGCTCGGGTTCGCCTTTCCAGCTACTTTACTAGCATTCAACTTACTTGGAGAATCAGCACCTTTAACCTCCTGTTCCCTACAGGTTGCAATTTGTCCTGAGGATGAACGGGAAGAGGGGCAACCAATGAGAGACTAGATCTAGGTGTTGGGACAGGCACAGGTCACTCTATTTTCCCATCAGGAAGAAGAATTAATCACAGGCTCAGCCTGCCGACCAGAAGCACAATAGGGCCTGAGGCAATCCCGCGCTTTTGCGGCCAGCTCCCAAGAAAGCGAGTTGAAAAATGGAGCTCAGGGACACTGCAATTCACAAACCCGCAGAGTTATAAATGATAACTCTCATCCACAGATATATTGAGGGAAGGCAACGAAGAGGATTTGAAAGCAAGGCAGAATTGCAGGAAACAGATTTCAGGAGGTAGATTCGAATCGCCTGTAAAGCACATGAAAAGCGGCAAAACGTCGACAATGATGCCCTTGGCCAAGAAGGGCGTATGCGTTTTTTCCTGAATATATTCAGGAAAAAACGCATACGCCCTTTTTGGCCAACCAAGCAACCTGGAAAGGCAAATCAGCGCTACAAAGAAGTCTCGCTTCCCATCGGTCAAAAGGGCCATGCTGCAAAAAGTGTCAAAACCAGAAATGCAGGACAGGCCATGGAGAAATGGCAGCCTTGCTACGCTGATGGGCGGGATGTAAATTGCCAACAGCCACACTGGAGAAGTGTACGGTGTGTCCTGAAACATCGAAAAAACACAGCTTAGGGAGCATAGGGCACGTCCACTCATGGGCGTATAAATTGGGAAAACTAAAAATCAGCAAGACACAGGCACCCCAAAGTTTGGGGCAGCTCTGTTGACAAGAACCTCCACTTCATGACACCTTAAATATCCCAGGAAATAGAAAAATGCATAAAGAAGTTGTGGTCCTTATGTACAATGCAATATCACTCAGACATGAAATCAATGTCATAAGGCTAGTAGAAGCAAGATGAGTGGACTTAGGTACGACGATTCTAAGTGAAATAAGTCACACAGAAAAAGACACTTATCATAAGCTATCACTTATAGAGGGAATGTAAAAACCGCTACACTTGAACTGAATTACAGAACAGAACAGAATCACACGTTTAGAAAACACACTATGGCTGCTTAACGGGAAAGGTGAGGTGGGGTGATGCATAAAACAAGGGGTTCAAATTCGCTCAGATACAGTTCCATACACCCAATATGTAATAGACAAGACCTACTCCTTGCTCAGTGAACTGGACTCAACACGCCCTATTCACCGCACAAGAATATATGTGACTAGTAACAATCTTAAAACCTATGTATTGATATCTGTCTGGAAGTGAGTCAAGTGGGTGTAAATCCGCATAAACACAGCCGTGAAAAGCAGCTAAACCCCATTATAAAAATAAATTACTTTTAAAAAGCCGTAAAACAAAGACAGTGAAAGAGAGAGAAATTCTTACAAAATTCGTTCAGAGGCTGTGATGCAACCTGGATTGACCATATCTACACGCACAGCTGGATGAGACATAAGGGTGGACAGTCTTGGGGCTGAAAGGTTGGGTTAGGTTGGGTGAGCAAACGCAGACCCTTTAAAGTAATACTGCGTGGTACCCATCCCATGGGTCCCAAGTCTCCAGGTTCAAGGGCATCTTCCTACATCGAAAACATGCATGAGGAACCCAGAAGAAGGTACACCGTGTGATTTTGAAAGGTTTCTAAAACGCACCTCATTTCTCATCTCCTTGTGCTCGGGTTCGCCATTCCAGCTACTTTACTAGCAATCTCCCTACTTGGAGAATCAGCACCTTTAACCTCCTGTTCCCTACAGGTTGCAATTTGTCCTGAGGATGAACGGGAAGAGGGGCAACCAATGAGAGACTAGATCTAGCTGTTGGGACAGGCACAGGTCACTCTATTTTCCCATCAGGAAGAAGAATTAACCACAGGCTCAGCCTGCTGCCAGGAACCAGAATAGGGCCTGAGGCAATCCCGTGCTTTTGCGGCCAGCTCTCAAAAAAGACAGTTGAAAAATGGAGCTCAGGGACACTGCAATTCACAAACCCGCAGAGTTATAAATGTTAACTCTCATCCACAGATATATTGAGGGAAGGCAACGAAGAGGATTTGAAAGCAAGGCAGAATTGCAGGAAACAGATTTCAGGAGGTAGATTCGAATCGCCTGTAAAGCACATGAAAAGCGGCAAAACGTCGACAATGATGCCCTTGGCCAAAAAGGGCGTATGCGTTTTTTCCTGAATATATTCAGGAAAAAACGCATACGCCCTTTTTGGCCAACCAAGCAACCTGGAAAGGCAAATCAGCGCTACAAAGAAGTCTCGCTTCCTAAGGGTCAAAAGGGCCATGCTGCAAAAAGTGTCAAAACCAGAAATGCAGGACAGGCCATGGAGAAATGGCAGCCTTGCTACGCTGATGGGCGTGATGTAAATTGCCAACAGCCACTCTGGAGAAGTGTACGGTGTGTCCTGAAACATCGAAAAAACACAGCTTAGTGAGCATAGGGCACGTCCACTCATGGGCGTATAAATTGGGAAAACTAAAAATCAGCAAGACACAGGCACCCCAAAGTTTGGGGCTGCTCTGTTGACAAGAACCTCCACTTCATGACACCTTAAATATCCCAGGAAAGAGAAAAATGGATAAAAAAGTTGTGGTCCTTATGTACAATGGAATATCACTCAGACATGAAATCAATGTCATAAGGCTAGTAGAAGCAAGATGAGTGGACTTAGGTACGACGATTCTAAGTGAAATAAGTCACACAGAAAAAGACACTTATCATAAGCTATCACTTATAGAGGGAATGTAAAAACCGCTACACTTGAACTGAATTACAAAACAGAACAGAGTCACACGTTTAGAAAACACACTATGGCTGCTTAACGGGAAAGGTGAGGTGGGGTGATGCATAAAACAAGGGGTTCAAATTTGCTCAGATACCGTTCCATACACCCAATATGTAATAGACAAGACCTACTCCTTGCTCCGTGAACTGGACTCAACACCCCCTATTCACCGCACAAGAATATATGTGACTAGTAAGAATCTTAAAACCTATGTATTGATATCTGTCTGGAAGTGAGTCAAGTGGGTGTAAATCCGCATAAACACAGCCGTGAAAAGCAGCTAAACCCCATTATAAAAATAAATTACTTTTAAAAACCCGTAAAACAAAGACAGTGAAAGAGAGAGAAATTTTTACAAAATTCGTTCAGGGGCTGTGATGCCACCTGGATTGACCATATCTAGACCCACAGCTGGATGAGACATAAGGGTGGACACTCTTGGGGCTGAGAGGTTGGGTGAGCAAACGCAGACCCTTTAAAGTAATACTGCGTGATACCCATCCAATGGGTCCCAAATCTCCAGGTTCAAGGGCATCTTCCTACATCGAAAACATGCATGAGAAACTCAGAAGATGGTACACCGTGTGATTTTGAAAGGTTTCTAAAACACACCCCATTTCTCATCTCCTTGTGCTCGGGTTCACCTTTCCAGCTACTTTACTAGCAATCAACTTACTTGGAGAATCAGCACCTTTAACCTCCTGTTCGCTACAGGTTGCAATTTGTCCTGAGGATGAACGGGAAGAGGGGCAACCAATGAGAGACTAGATCTAGGAGTTGGGACAGGCACAGGTCACTCTATTTTCCCATCAGGAAGAAGAATTAATCACAGGCTCAGCCTGCCGCCCAGAAGCACAATAGGGCCTGAGGCAATCACGCGCTTTTGCGGCCAGCTCCCAAAAAAGCGAGTTGAAAAATGGAGCTCAGGGACACTGCAATTCACAAACCCGCAGAGTTATAAATGATAACTCTCATCCACAGATATATTGAGGGAAGGCAACGAAGAGGATTTGAAAGCAAGGCAGAATTGCAGGAAACAGATTTCAGGAGGTAGATTCGAATCGCCTGTAAAGCACATGAAAAGCGGCAAAGCGTCGACAATGATGCCCTTGGCCAAAAAGGGCGTATGCGTTTTTTCCTGAATATATTCAGGAAAAAACGCATACGCCCTTTTTGGCCAACCAAGCAACCTGGAAAGGCAAATCAGCGCTACAAAGAAGTCTCGCTTCCCATCGGTCAAAATGGCCATGCTGCAAAAAGTGTCAAAACCAGAAATGCAGGACAGGCCATGGAGAAATGGCAGCCTTGCTACGCTGATGAGCGGGATGTAAGTTGCCAACAGCCACTCTGGAGAAGTGTACAGTGTGTCCTGAAACATCGAAAAAACACAGCTTAGGGAGCATAGGGCACGTCCACTCATGGGCGTATAAATTGGGAAAACTAAAAATCAGCAAGACACAGGCACCCCAAAGTTTAGGGCTGCTCTGTTGACAAGAACCTCCACTTCATGACACCTTAAATATCCCAGGAAAGAGAAAAATGGATAAAGAAGTTGTGGTCCTTATGTACAATGCAATATCACTCAGACATGAAATCAATGTCATAAGGCTATTGGAAGCAAGATGAGTGGACTTAGGTACGACGATTCTAAGTGAAATAAGTCACACAGAAAAAGACACTTATCATAAGCTATCACTTATAGAGGGAATGTAAAAACCGCTACACTTGAACTGAATTACAGAACAGAACAGAATCACACGTTTAGAAAACACACTATGGCTGCTTAACGGGAAAGGTGAGGTGGGGTGATGCATAAAACACGGGGTTCAAATTCGCTCAGATACCGTTCCATACACCCAATATGTAATAGACAAGACCTACTCCTTGCTCAGTGAACTGGACTCAACACGCCCTATTCACCGCACAAGAATATATGTGACTAGTAACAATCTTAAAACCTATGTATTGATATCTGTCTGGAAGTGAGTCAAGTGGGTGTAAATCCGCATAAACACAGCCGTGAAAAGCAGCTAAACCCCATTATAAAAATAAATTACTTTTAAAAACCCGTAAAACAAAGACAGTGAAAGAGAGAGAAATTCTTACAAAATTCGTTTAGGGGCTGTGATGCAACCTGGATTGACCATATCTACACGCACAGCTGGATGAGACATAAGGGTGGACACTCTTGGGGCTGAAAGGTTGGGTTAGGTTGGGTGAGCAAACGCAGACCCTTCAAAGTAATACTGCGTGGTACCCATCCCATGGGTCCCAAGTCTCCAGGTTCAAGGGCATCTTCCTACATCGAAAACATGCATGAGAAACGCAGAAGATGGTACACCGTGTGATTTTGAAAGGTTTCTAAAACGCACCTCATTTCTCATCTCCTTGTGCTCGGGTTCGCCATTCCAGCTACTTTACTAGCAATCTCCCTACTTGGAGAATCAGCACCTTTAACCTCCTGTTCCCTACAGGTTGCAATTTGTCCTGAGGATGAACGGGAAGAGGGGGAACCAATGAGAGACTAGATCTAGCTGTTGGGACAGGCACAGGTCACTCTATTTTCCCATCAGGAAGAAGAATTAACCACAGGCTCAGCCTGCTGCCAGGAACCAGAATAGGGCCTGAGGCAATCCCGTGCTTTTGCGGCCAGCTCTCAAAAAAGACAGTTGAAAAATGGAGCTCAGGGACACTGCAATTCACAAACCCGCAGAGTTATAAGTGATAACTCTCATCCACAGATATATTGAGGGAAGGCAACGAAGAGGATTTGAAAGCAAGGCAGAATTGCAGGAAACAGATTTCAGGAGGTAGATTCGAATCGCCTTTAAGGCACATGAAAAGCGGCAAAACGTCGAGAATGATGCCCTTGGCCAAAAAGGGCGTATGCGTTTTTTCCTGAATATATTCAGGAAAAAACGCATACGCCCTTTTTGGCCAACCAAGCAACCTGGAAAGGCAAATCAGCGCTAAAAAGAAGTCTCGCTTCCCATCGGCCAAAAGGGACATGCTGCAAAAAGTGTCAAAACCAGAAATGCAGGACAGGCCATGGAGAAATGGCAGCCTTGCTACGCTGATGGGCGGGATGTAAATTGCCAACAGCCACTCTGGAGAAGTGTACGGTGTGTCCTGAAACATCGAAAAAACACAGCTTAGGGAGCATAGGGCACGTCAACTCATGGGCGTATAAATTGGGAAAACTAAAAATCAGCAAGACACAGGCACCCCAAAGTTTAGGGCTGCTCTGTTGACAAGAACCTCCACTTCATGACACCTTAAATATCCCAGGAAAGAGAAAAATGGATAAAGAAGTTGTGGTCCTTATGTACAATGGAATATCACTCAGACATGAAATCAATGTCATAAGGCTAGTAGAAGCAAGATGAGTGGACTTAGGTACGACGATTCTAAGTGAAATAAGTCACACAGAAAAAGACACTTATCATAAGCTATCACTTATAGAGGGAATGTAAAAACCGCTACACTTGAACTGAATTACAAAACAGAACAGAGTCATACGTTTAGAAAACACACTATGGCTGCTTAACGGGAAAGGTGAGGTGGGGTGATGCATAAAACAAGGGGTTCAAATTCGCTCAGATACCGTTCCATACACCCTATATGTAATACACAAGACCTACTCCTTGCTCAGTGAACTGGACTCAACACCCCCTATTCACCGCACAAGAATATATATGACTAGTAACAATCTTAAAACCTATGTATTGATATCTGTCTGGAAGTGAGTCAAGTGGGTGTAAATCCGCATAAACACAGCCGTGAAAAGCAGCTAAACCCCATTATAAAAATAAATTACTTTTAAAAACCCGTAAAACAAAGACAGTGAAAGAGAGAGAAATTCTTACTAAATTCGATCAGGGGCTGAGATGCAACCTGGATTGACCATATCTAGACACACAGCTGGATGAGACATAAGGGTGGACACTCTTGGGGCTGAGAGGTTGGGTGAGCAAACGCAGACCCTTTAAAGTAGTACTGCGTGGTAACCATCCCATGGGTCCCAAATCTCCAGGTTCAAGGGCATCTTCCTACATCGAAAACATGCATGAGAAACTCAGAAGATGGTACACCGTGTGATTTTGAAAGGGTTTAAAACACACCCCATTTCTCATCTCCTTGTGCTCGGGTTCGCCTTTCCAGCTACTTTACTAGCAATCAACTTACTTGGAGAATCAGCACCTTTAACCTCCTGTTCCCTACAGGTTGCAATTTGTCCTGAGTATGAACGGGAAGAGGGGCAACCAATGAGAGACTAGATCTAGGTGTTGGGACAGGCACAGGTCACTCTATTTTCCCATCAGGAAGAAGAATTAACCACAGGCTCAGCCTGCTGCCAGGAACCAGAATAGGGCCTGAGGCAATCCCGTGCTTTTGCGGCCAGCTCCCAAAAAAGCGAGTTGAAAAATGGAGCTCAGGGACACTGCAATTCACAAACCCGCATTGTTATAAGTGATAACTCTCATCCACAGATATATTGAGGGAAGGCAACGACGAGGATTTGAAAGCAAGGCAGAATTGCAGGAAACAGATTTCAGGAGGTAGATTCGAATCGCCTGTAAAGCACATGAAAAGCGGCAAAACGTCGACAATGATGCCCTTGGCCAAAAAGGGCGTATGCGTGTTTTCCTGAATATATTCAGGAAAAAACGCATACGCCCTTTTTGGCCAACCAAGCAACCTGGAAAGGCAAATCAGCGCTACAAAGAAGTCTCGCTTCCCATCGGTCAAAAGGGCCATGCTGCAAAAAGTGTCAAAACCAGAAATGCAGGACAGGCCATGGAGAAATGGCAGCCTTGCTACGCTGATGGGCGGGATGTAAATTGCCAACAGCCACTCTGGAGAAGTGTACGGTGTGTCCTGAAACATCGAAAAAACACAGCTTAGGGAGCATAGGGCACGTCCACTCATGGGCGTATAAATTGGGAAAATTAAAAATCAGCAAGACACAGGCACCCCAAAGTTTAGGGCTGCTCTGTTGACAAGAACCTCCACTTCATGACACCTTAAATATCCCAGGAAAGAGAAAAATGGATAAAGAAGTTGTGGTCCTTATGTACAATGGAATATCACTCAGACATGAAATCAATGTCATAAGGCTAGTAGAAGCAAGATGAGTGGACTTAGGTACGACGATTCTAAGTGAAATAAGTCACACAGAAAAAGACACTTATCATAAGCTATCACTTATAGAGGGAATGTAAAAACCGCTACACTTGAACTGAATTACAAAACAGAACAGAGTCACACGTTTAGAAAACACACTATGGCTGCTTAACGGGAAAGGTGAGGTGGGGTGATGCATAAAACAAGGGGTTCAAATTCGCTCAGATACCGTTCCATACACCCAATATGTAATAGACAAGACCTACTCCTTGCTCAGTGAACTGGACTCAACACCCCCTTTTCACCGCACAAGAATATATGTGACTAGTAACAATCTTAAAACCTATGTATTGATATCTGTCTGGAAGTGAGTCAAGTGGGTGTAAATCCGCATAAACACAGCCGTGAAAAGCAGCTAAACCCCATTATAAAAATAAATTACTTTTAAAAACCCGTAAAACAAAGACAGTGAAAGAGAGAGAAATTCTTACAAAATTCGTTCAGTGGCTGTGATGCAACCTGGATTGACCATATCTAGACCCACAGCTGGATGAGACATAAGGGTGGACACTCTTGGGGCTGAGAGTTTGGGTGAGGTTGGGTGAGCAAACGCAGACCCTTTAAATAATACTGCATGGTACCCATCCCATTGGTCCCAAATCTCCAGGTTCAAGGGCATCTTCCTACATCGAAAACTTGCATGAGGAATCCAGAAGAAGGTACACCGTGTGATTTTGAAAGGTTTCTAAATCGCACCTCATTTCTCATCTCCTTGTGCTCGGGTTCGCCATTCCAGCTACTTCACTAGCAATCTCCCTACTTGGAGAATCAGCACCTTTAACCTCCTGTTCTGTACAGGTTGCAATTTGTCCTGAGGATGAACGGGAAGAGGGGAAACCAATGAGAGAATAGATCTAGGTGTTGGGACAGGCACAGGTCACTCTATTTTCCCATCAGGAAGAACAATTAACCACAGGCTCAGCCTGCCGCCGGGAACCAGAATAGGGCCTGAGGCAATCCCGTGCTTTTGCGGCCAGCTCCCAAAAAAGACAGTTGAAAAATGGAGCTTAGGGGGACTGCCATTCACAAACCTGCTGAGTTATAAATGATAACTCTCGTCCACAAATATATTGAGGGAAGGCAACAAAGAGGATTTGAAAGCAAGGCAGAATTGCAGGAAACAGGTTTCAGGAGGTAGATTCGAATCGCCTGTAAAGCACATGAAAAGCGGCAAAGCGTCGACAATGATGCCCTTGGTCAAAAAGGGCGTATGCGTTTTTTCCTGAATATATTCAGGAAAAAACGCATACGCCCTTTTTGGCCAACCAAGCAACCTGGAAAGGCAAATCAGCGCTACAAAGAAGTCTCGCTTCCCATCGGTGAAAATGGCCATGCTGCAAAAAGTGTCAAAACCAGAAATGCAGGACAGGCCATGGAGAAATGGCAGCCTTGCTACGCTGATGAGCGGGATGTAAGTTGCCAACAGCCACTCTGGAGAAGTGTACGGTGTGTCCTGAAACATCGAAAAAACACAGCTTAGGGAGCATAGGGCACGTCCACTCATGGGCGTATAAATTGGGAAAACTAAAAATCAGCAAGACACAGGCACCCCAAAGTTTAGGGCTGCTCTGTTGACAAGAACCTCCACTTCATGACACCTTAAATATCCCAGGAAAGAGAAAAATGGATAAAGAAGTTGTGGTCCTTATGTACAATGCAATATCACTCAGACATGAAATCAATGTCATAAGGCTAGTGGAAGCAAGATGAGTGGACTTAGGTACGACGATTCTAAGTGAAATAAGTCACACAGAAAAAGACACTTATCATAAGCTATCACTTATAGAGGGAATGTAAAAACCGCTACACTTGAACTGAATTACAAAACAGAACAGAGTCATACGTTTAGAAAACACACTATGGCTGCTTAACGGGAAAGGTGAGGTGGGGTGATGCATAAAACAAGGGGTTCAAATTCGCTCAGATACCGTTCCATACACCCTATATGTAATACACAAGACCTACTCCTTGCTCAGTGAACTGGACTCAACACCCCCTATTCACCGCACAAGAATATATATGACTAGTAACAATCTTAAAACCTATGTATTGATATCTGTCTGGAAGTGAGTCAAGTGGGTGTAAATCCGCATAAACACAGCCGTGAAAAGCAGCTAAACCCCATTATAAAAATAAATTACTTTTAAAAACCCGTAAAACAAAGACAGTGAAAGAGAGAGAAATTCTTACTAAATTCGATCAGGGGCTGAGATGCAACCTGGATTGACCATATCTAGACACACAGCTGGATGAGACATAAGGGTGGACACTCTTGGGGCTGAGAGGTTGGGTGAGCAAACGCAGACCCTTTAAAGTAGTACTGCGTGGTAACCATCCCATGGGTCCCAAATCTCCAGGTTCAAGGGCATCTTCCTACATCGAAAACATGCATGAGAAACTCAGAAGATGGTACACCGTGTGATTTTGAAAGGGTTTAAAACACACCCCATTTCTCATCTCCTTGTGCTCGGGTTCGCCTTTCCAGCTACTTTACTAGCAATCAACTTACTTGGAGAATCAGCACCTTTAACCTCCTGTTCCCTACAGGTTGCAATTTGTCCTGAGTATGAACGGGAAGAGGGGCAACCAATGAGAGACTAGATCTAGGTGTTGGGACAGGCACAGGTCACTCTATTTTCCCATCAGGAAGAAGAATTAACCACAGGCTCAGCCTGCTGCCAGGAACCAGAATAGGGCCTGAGGCAATCCCGTGCTTTTGCGGCCAGCTCCCAAAAAAGCGAGTTGAAAAATGGAGCTCAGGGACACTGCAATTCACAAACCCGCATTGTTATAAGTGATAACTCTCATCCACAGATATATTGAGGGAAGGCAACGACGAGGATTTGAAAGCAAGGCAGAATTGCAGGAAACAGATTTCAGGAGGTAGATTCGAATCGCCTGTAAAGCACATGAAAAGCGGCAAAACGTCGACAATGATGCCCTTGGCCAAAAAGGGCGTATGCGTGTTTTCCTGAATATATTCAGGAAAAAACGCATACGCCCTTTTTGGCCAACCAAGCAACCTGGAAAGGCAAATCAGCGCTACAAAGAAGTCTCGCTTCCCATCGGTCAAAAGGGCCATGCTGCAAAAAGTGTCAAAACCAGAAATGCAGGACAGGCCATGGAGAAATGGCAGCCTTGCTACGCTGATGGGCGGGATGTAAATTGCCAACAGCCACTCTGGAGAAGTGTACGGTGTGTCCTGAAACATCGAAAAAACACAGCTTAGGGAGCATAGGGCACGTCCACTCATGGGCGTATAAATTGGGAAAATTAAAAATCAGCAAGACACAGGCACCCCAAAGTTTAGGGCTGCTCTGTTGACAAGAACCTCCACTTCATGACACCTTAAATATCCCAGGAAAGAGAAAAATGGATAAAGAAGTTGTGGTCCTTATGTACAATGGAATATCACTCAGACATGAAATCAATGTCATAAGGCTAGTAGAAGCAAGATGAGTGGACTTAGGTACGACGATTCTAAGTGAAATAAGTCACACAGAAAAAGACACTTATCATAAGCTATCACTTATAGAGGGAATGTAAAAACCGCTACACTTGAACTGAATTACAAAACAGAACAGAGTCACACGTTTAGAAAACACACTATGGCTGCTTAACGGGAAAGGTGAGGTGGGGTGATGCATAAAACAAGGGGTTCAAATTCGCTCAGATACCGTTCCATACACCCAATATGTAATAGACAAGACCTACTCCTTGCTCAGTGAACTGGACTCAACACCCCCTTTTCACCGCACAAGAATATATGTGACTAGTAACAATCTTAAAACCTATGTATTGATATCTGTCTGGAAGTGAGTCAAGTGGGTGTAAATCCGCATAAACACAGCCGTGAAAAGCAGCTAAACCCCATTATAAAAATAAATTACTTTTAAAAACCCGTAAAACAAAGACAGTGAAAGAGAGAGAAATTCTTACAAAATTCGTTCAGTGGCTGTGATGCAACCTGGATTGACCATATCTAGACCCACAGCTGGATGAGACATAAGGGTGGACACTCTTGGGGCTGAGAGTTTGGGTGAGGTTGGGTGAGCAAACGCAGACCCTTTAAATAATACTGCATGGTACCCATCCCATTGGTCCCAAATCTCCAGGTTCAAGGGCATCTTCCTACATCGAAAACTTGCATGAGGAATCCAGAAGAAGGTACACCGTGTGATTTTGAAAGGTTTCTAAATCGCACCTCATTTCTCATCTCCTTGTGCTCGGGTTCGCCATTCCAGCTACTTCACTAGCAATCTCCCTACTTGGAGAATCAGCACCTTTAACCTCCTGTTCTGTACAGGTTGCAATTTGTCCTGAGGATGAACGGGAAGAGGGGAAACCAATGAGAGAATAGATCTAGGTGTTGGGACAGGCACAGGTCACTCTATTTTCCCATCAGGAAGAACAATTAACCACAGGCTCAGCCTGCCGCCGGGAACCAGAATAGGGCCTGAGGCAATCCCGTGCTTTTGCGGCCAGCTCCCAAAAAAGACAGTTGAAAAATGGAGCTTAGGGGGACTGCCATTCACAAACCTGCTGAGTTATAAATGATAACTCTCGTCCACAAATATATTGAGGGAAGGCAACAAAGAGGATTTGAAAGCAAGGCAGAATTGCAGGAAACAGGTTTCAGGAGGTAGATTCGAATCGCCTGTAAAGCACATGAAAAGCGGCAAAGCGTCGACAATGATGCCCTTGGTCAAAAAGGGCGTATGCGTTTTTTCCTGAATATATTCAGGAAAAAACGCATACGCCCTTTTTGGCCAACCAAGCAACCTGGAAAGGCAAATCAGCGCTACAAAGAAGTCTCGCTTCCCATCGGTGAAAATGGCCATGCTGCAAAAAGTGTCAAAACCAGAAATGCAGGACAGGCCATGGAGAAATGGCAGCCTTGCTACGCTGATGAGCGGGATGTAAGTTGCCAACAGCCACTCTGGAGAAGTGTACGGTGTGTCCTGAAACATCGAAAAAACACAGCTTAGGGAGCATAGGGCACGTCCACTCATGGGCGTATAAATTGGGAAAACTAAAAATCAGCAAGACACAGGCACCCCAAAGTTTAGGGCTGCTCTGTTGACAAGAACCTCCACTTCATGACACCTTAAATATCCCAGGAAAGAGAAAAATGGATAAAGAAGTTGTGGTCCTTATGTACAATGCAATATCACTCAGACATGAAATCAATGTCATAAGGCTAGTGGAAGCAAGATGAGTGGACTTAGGTACGACGATTCTAAGTGAAATAAGTCACACAGAAAAAGACACTTATCATAAGCTATCACTTATAGAGGGAATGTAAAAACCGCTACACTTGAACTGAATTACAGAACAGAACAGAATCACACGTTTAGAAAACACACTATGGCTGCTTAACGGGAAAGGTGAGGTGGGGTGATGCATAAAACACGGGGTTCAAATTCGCTCAGATACCGTTCCATACACCCAATATGTAATAGACAAGACCTACTCTTTGCTCAGTGAACTGGACTCAACACGCCCTATTCACCGCACAAGAATATATGTGACTAGTAACAATCTTAAAACCTATGTATTGATATCTGTCTGGAAGTGAGTCAAGTGGGTGTAAATCCGCATAAACACAGCCGTGAAAAGCAGCTAAACCCCATTATAAAAATAAATTACTTTTAAAAACCCGTAAAACAAAGACAGTGAAAGAGAGAGAAATTCTTACAAAATTCGTTTAGGGGCTGTGATGCAACCTGGATTGACCATATCTACACGCACAGCTGGATGAGACATAAGGGTGGACACTCTTGGGGCTGAAAGGTTGGGTTAGGTTGGGTGAGCAAACGCAGACCCTTCAAAGTAATACTGCGTGG
Source organism: Eschrichtius robustus (assembly GCF_028021215.1). Classification (NCBI taxonomy): domain Eukaryota; kingdom Metazoa; phylum Chordata; class Mammalia; order Artiodactyla; family Eschrichtiidae; genus Eschrichtius; species Eschrichtius robustus. The sequence goes on from NW_027175183.1 coordinate 419,409, forward strand.
TACCCATCCCATGGGTCCCAAGTCTCCAGGTTCAAGGGCATCTTCCTACATCGAAAACATGCATGAGAAACTCAGAAGATGGTACACCGTGTGATTTTGAAAGGTTTCTAAAACGCACCTCATTTCTCATCTCCTTGTGCTCGGGTTCGCCATTCCAGCTACTTTACTAGCAATCTCCCTACTTGGAGAATCAGCACCTTTAACCTCCTCTTCCCTACAGGTTGCAATTTGTCCTGAGGATGAACGGGAAGAGGGGGAACCAATGAGAGACTAGATCTAGCTGTTGGGACAGGCACAGGTCACTCTATTTTCCCATCAGGAAGAAGAATTAACCACAGGCTCAGCCTGCTGCCAGGAACCAGAATAGGGCCTGAGGCAATCCCGTGCTTTTGCGGCCAGCTCTCAAAAAAGACAGTTGAAAAATGGAGCTCAGGGACACTGCAATTCACAAACCCGCAGAGTTATAAGTGATAACTCTCATCCACAGATATATTGAGGGAAGGCAACGAAGAGGATTTGAAAGCAAGGCAGAATTGCAGGAAACAGATTTCAGGAGGTAGATTCGAATCGCCTTTAAGGCACATGAAAAGCGGCAAAACGTCGAGAATGATGCCCTTGGCCAAAAAGGGCGTATGCGTTTTTTCATGAATATATTCAGGAAAAAACGCATACGCCCTTTTTGGCCAACCAAGCAACCTGGAAAGGCAAATCAGCGCTAAAAAGAAGTCTCGCTTCCCATCGGCCAAAAGGGACATGCTGCAAAAAGTGTCAAAACCAGAAATGCAGGACAGGCCATGGAGAAATGGCAGCCTTGCTACGCTGATGGGCGGGATGTAAATTGCCAACAGCCACTCTGGAGAAGTGTACGGTGTGTCCTGAAACATCGAAAAAACACAGCTTAGGGAGCATAGGGCACGTCAACTCATGGGCGTATAAATTGGGAAAACTAAAAATCAGCAAGACACAGGCACCCCAAAGTATAGGGCTGCTCTGTTGACAAGAACCTCCACTTCATGACACCTTAAATATCCCAGGAAAGAGAAAAATGGATAAAGAAGTTGTGGTCCTTATGTACAATGGAATATCACTCAGACATGAAATCAATGTCATAAGGCTAGTAGAAGCAAGATGAGTGGACTTAGGTACGACGATTCTAAGTGAAATAAGTCACACAGAAAAAGACACTTATCATAAGCTATCACTTATAGAGGGAATGTAAAAACCGCTACACTTGAACTGAATTACAAAACAGAACAGAGTCATACGTTTAGAAAACACACTATGGCTGCTTAACGGGAAAGGTGAGGTGGGGTGATGCATAAAACAAGGGGTTCAAATTCGCTCAGATACCGTTCCATACACCCTATATGTAATACACAAGACCTACTCCTTGCTCAGTGAACTGGACTCAACACCCCCTATTCACCGCACAAGAATATATATGACTAGTAACAATCTTAAAACCTATGTATTGATATCTGTCTGGAAGTGAGTCAAGTGGGTGTAAATCCGCATAAACACAGCCGTGAAAAGCAGCTAAACCCCATTATAAAAATAAATTACTTTTAAAAACCCGTATAACAAAGACAGTGAAAGAGAGAGAAATTCTTACTAAATTCGATCAGGGGCTGAGATGCAACCTGGATTGACCATATCTAGACACACAGCTGGATGAGACATAAGGGTGGACACTCTTGGGGCTGAGAGGTTTGGTGAGCCAACGCAGACCCTTTAAAGTAGTACTGCGTGGTAACCATCCCATGGGTCCCAAATCTCCAGGTTCAAGGGCATCTTCCTACATCGAAAACATGCATGAGAAACTCAGAAGATGGTACACCGTGTGATTTTGAAAGGGTTTAAAACACACCCCATTTCTCATCTCCTTGTGCTCGGGTTCGCCTTTCCAGCTACTTTACTAGCAATCAACTTACTTGGAGAATCAGCACCTTTAACCTCCTGTTCCCTACAGGTTGCAATTTGTCCTGAGTATGAACGGGAAGAGGGGCAACCAATGAGAGACTAGATCTAGGTGTTGGGACAGGCACAGGTCACTCTATTTTCCCATCAGGAAGAAGAATTAACCACAGGCTCAGCCTGCTGCCAGGAACCAGAATAGGGCCTGAGGCAATCCCGTGCTTTTGCGGCCAGCTCCCAAAAAAGCGAGTTGAAAAATGGAGCTCAGGGACACTGCAATTCACAAACCCGCATTGTTATAAGTGATAACTCTCATCCACAGATATATTGAGGGAAGGCAACGACGAGGATTTGAAAGCAAGGCAGAATTGCAGGAAACAGATTTCAGGAGGTAGATTCGAATCGCCTGTAAAGCACATGAAAAGCGGCAAAACGTCGACAATGATGCCCTTGGCCAAAAAGGGCGTATGCGTGTTTTCCTGAATATATTCAGGAAAAAACGCATACGCCCTTTTTGGCCAACCAAGCAACCTGGAAAGGCAAATCAGCGCTACAAAGAAGTCTCGCTTCCCATCGGTCAAAAGGGCCATGCTGCAAAAAGTGTCAAAACCAGAAATGCAGGACAGGCCATGGAGAAATGGCAGCCTTGCTACGCTGATGGGCGGGATGTAAATTGCCAACAGCCACTCTGGAGAAGTGTACGGTGTGTCCTGAAACATCGAAAAAACACAGCTTAGGGAGCATAGGGCACGTCCACTCATGGGCGTATAAATTGGGAAAACTAAAAATCAGCAAGACACAGGCACCCCAAAGTTTAGGGCTGCTCTGTTGACAAGAACCTCCACTTCATGACACCTTAAATATCCCAGGAAAGAGAAAAATGGATAAAGAAGTTGTGGTCCTTATGTACAATGGAATATCACTCAGACATGAAATCAATGTCATAAGGCTAGTAGAAGCAAGATGAGTGGACTTAGGTACGATGATTCTAAGTGAAATAAGTCACACAGAAAAAGACACTTATCATAAGCTATCACTTATAGAGGGAATGTAAAAACCGCTACACTTGAACTGAATTACAAAACAGAACAGAGTCACACGTTTAGAAAACACACTATGGCTGCTTAACGGGAAAGGTGAGGTGGGGTGATGCATAAAACAAGGGGTTCAAATTCGCTCAGATACCGTTCCATACACCCAATATGTAATAGACAAGACCTACTCCTTGCTCAGTGAACTGGACTCAACACCCCCTTTTCACCGCACAAGAATATATGTGACTAGTAACAATCTTAAAACCTATGTGTTGATATCTGTCTGGAAGTGAGTCAAGTGGGTGTAAAGCCGCATAAACACAGCCGTGAAAAGCAGCTAAACCCCATTATAAAAATAAATTACTTTTAAAAACCCGTAAAACAAAGACAGTGAAAGAGAGAGAAATTCTTACAAAATTCGTTCAGTGGCTGTGATGCAACCTGGATTGACCATATCTAGACCCACAGCTGGATGAGACATAAGGGTGGACACTCTTGGGGCTGAGAGTTTGGGTGAGGTTGGGTGAGCAAACGCAGACCCTTTAAATAATACTGCATGGTACCCATCCCATTGGTCCCAAATCTCCAGGTTCAAGGGCATCTTCCTACATCGAAAACTTGCATGAGGAATCCAGAAGAAGGTACACCGTGTGATTTTGAAAGGTTTCTAAATCGCACCTCATTTCTCATCTCCTTGTGCTCGGGTTCGCCATTCCAGCTACTTCACTAGCAATCTCCCTACTTGGAGAATCAGCACCTTTAACCTCCTGTTCTGTACAGGTTGCAATTTGTCCTGAGGATGAACGGGAAGAGGGGAAACCAATGAGAGAATAGATCTAGGTGTTGGGACAGGCACAGGTCACTCTATTTTCCCATCAGGAAGAACAATTAACCACAGGCTCAGCCTGCCGCCGGGAACCAGAATAGGGCCTGAGGCAATCCCGTGCTTTTGCGGCCAGCTCCCAAAAAAGACAGTTGAAAAATGGAGCTCAGGGGGACTGCCATTCACAAACCTGCTGAGTTATAAATGATAACTCTCGTCCACAAATATATTGAGGGAAGGCAACAAAGAGGATTTGAAAGCAAGGCAGAATTGCAGGAAACAGGTTTCAGGAGGTAGATTCGAATCGCCTTTAAAGAACATGAAAAGCGGCAAAACGTCGACAATGATGCCCTTGGCCAAAAAGGGCGTATGCATTTTTTCCTGAATATATTCAGGAAAAAACGCATACGCCATTTTTGGCCAACCAAGCAACCTGGAAAGGCAAATCAGTGCTACAAAGAAGTCTCGCTTCCCATCGGTCAAAAGGGTCATGCTGCAAAAAGTGTCAAAACCAGAAATGCAGGACAGGCCATGGAGAAATGGCAGCCTTGCTACGCTGATGGGCGGGATGTTATTTGCCAACAGCCACTCTGGAGAAGTGTACGGTGTGTCCTGAAACATCGAAAAAACACAGCTTACGGAGCATAGGGCACGTCCACTCACGGGCGTATAAATTGGGAAAACTAAAAATCAGCAAGACACAGGCACCCCAAAGTTTAGGGCTGCTCTGTTGACAAGAACCTCCACTTCATGACACCTTAAATATCCCAGGAAAGAGAAAAATGGATAAAGAAGTTGTGGTCCTTATGTACAATGGAATATCACTCAGACATGAAATCAATGTCATAAGGCTAGTAGAAGCAAGATGAGTGGACTTAGGTACGACGATTCTAAGTGAAATAAGTCACACAGAAAAAGACACTTATCATAAGCTATCACTTATAGAGGGAATGTAAAAACCGCTACACTTGAACTGAATTACAGAACAGAACAGAATCACACGTTTAGAAAACACACTATGGCTGCTTAACGGGAAAGGTGAGGTGGGGTGATGCATAAAACAAGGGTTTCAAATTCTCTCAGATACCGTTCCATACACCCAATATGTAATAGACAAGACCTACTCCTTGCCCAGTGAACTGGACTCAACACTCCCTATTCACCGCACAAGAATATATGTGACTAGTAACAATCTTAAAACCTATGTATTGATATCTGTCTGGAAGTGAGTCAAGTGGGTGTAAATCCGCATATACACAGCCGTGAAAAGCCTCTAAACCCCATTATAAAAATAAATTACTTTTAAAAACCCGTAAAACAAAGACAGTGAAAGAGAGAGAAATTCTTACAAAATTCGTTCAGAGGCTGTGATGCAACCTGGATTGACCATATCTACACGCACAGCTGGATGAGACATAAGGGTGGACAGTCTTGGGGCTGAAAGGTTGGGTTAGGTTGGGTGAGCAATCGCAGACCCTTTAAAGTAATACTGCGTGGTACCCATCCCATGGGTCCCAAGTCTCCAGGTTCAAGGGCATCTTCCTACATCGAAAACATGCATGAGAAACTCAGAAGATGGTACACCGTGTGATTTTGAAAGGTTTCTAAAACGCACCTCATTTCTCATCTCCTTGTGCTCGGGTTCGCCATTCCAGCTACTTTACTAGCAATCTCCCTACTTGGAGAATCAGCATCTTTAACCTCCTGTTCCCTACAGGTTGCAATTTGTCCTGAGGATGAACGGGAAGAGGGGCAACCAATGAGAGACTAGATCTAGGTGTTGGGACAGGCACAGGTCACTCTATTTTCCCATCAGGAAGAAGAATTAACCACAGGCTCAGCCTGCTGCCAGGAACCAGAATAGGGCCTGAGGCAATCCCGTGCTTTTGCGGCCAGCTCTCAAAAAAGACAGTTGAAAAATGGAGCTCAGGGACACTGCAATTCACAAACCCACAGAGTTATAAGTGATAACTCTCATCCACAGATATATTGAGGGAAGTCAACGAAGAGGATTTGAAAGCAAGGCAGAATTGCAGGAAACAGATTTCAGGAGGTAGATTCGAATCGCCTTTAAGGCACATGAAAAGCGGCAAAACGTCGACAATGATGCCCTTGGCCAAAAAGGGCGTATGCGTTTTTTCCTGAATATATTCAGGAAAAAACGCATACGCCCTTTTTGGTCAACCAAGCAACCTGGAAAGGCAAATCAGCGCTACAAAGAAGTCTCGCTTCCTATGGGTCAATAGGGCCATGCTGCAAAAAGTGTCAAAACCAGAAATGCACGACAGGCCATGGAGAAATGGCAGCCTTGCTACGCTGATGGGCGGGATGTAAATTGCCAACAGCCACTCTGGAGAAGTGTACGGTGTGTCCTGAAACATCGAAAAAACACAGCTTAGTGAGCATAGGGCACGTCCACTCATGGGCGTATAAATTGGGAAAACTAAAAATCAGCAAGACACAGGCACCCCAAAGTTTGGGGCTGCTCTGTTGACAAGAACCTCCACTTCATGACACCTTAAATATCCCAGGAAAGAGAAAAATGGATAAAAAAGTTGTGGTCCTTATGTACAATGGAATATCACTCAGACATGAAATCAATGTCATAAGGCTAGTAGAAGCAAGATGAGTGGACTTAGGTACGACGATTCTAAGTGAAATAAGTCACACAGAAAAAGACACTTATCATAAGCTATCACTTATGGAGGGAATGTAAAAACCGCTACACTTGAACTGAATTACAAAACAGAACAGAGTCACACGTTTAGAAAACACACTATGGCTGCTTAACGGGAAAGGTGAGGTGGGGTGATGCATAAAACAAGGGGTTCAAATTTGCTCAGATACCGTTCCATACACCCAATATGTAATAGACAAGACCTACTCCTTGCTCCGTGAACTGGACTCAACACCCCCTATTCACCGCACAAGAATATATGTGACTAGTAACAATCTTAAAACCTATGTATTGATATCTGTCTGGAAGTGAGTCAAGTGGGTGTAAATCCGCATAAACACAGCCGTGAAAAGCAGCTAAACCCCATTATAAAAATAAATTATTTTTAAAAACCCGTAAAACAAAGACAGTGAAAGAGAGAGAAATTTTTACAAAATTCGTTCAGGGGCTGTGATGCCACCTGGATTGACCATATCTAGACCCACAGCTGGATGAGACATAAGGGTGGACACTCTTGGGGCTGAGAGGTTGGGTGAGCAAACGCAGACCCTTTAAAGTAATACTGCGTGATACCCATCCCATGGGTCCCAAATCTCCAGGTTCAAGGGCATCTTCCTACATCGAAAACATGCATGAGAAACTCAGAAGATGGTACACCGTGTGATTTTGAAAGGTTTCTAAAACACACCCCATTTCTCATCTCCTTGTGCTCGGGTTCGCCTTTCCAGCTACTTTACTAGCAATCAACATACTTGGAGAATCAGCACCTTTAACCTCCTGTTCCCTACAGGTTGCAATTTGTCCTGAGGATGAACGGGAAGAGGGGCAACCAATGAGAGACTAGATCTAGGTGTTGGGACAGGCACAGGTCACTCTATTTTCCCATCAGGAAGAAGAATTAATCACAGGCTCAGCCTGCCGCCCAGAAGCACAATAGGGCCTGAGGCAATCCCGCGCTTTTGCGGCCAGCTCCCAAAAAAGCGAGTTGAAAAATGGAGCTCAGGGACACTGCAATTCACAAACCCGCAGAGTTATAAATGATAACTCTCATCCACAGATATATTGAGGGAAGGCAACGAAGAGGATTTGAAAGCAAGGCAGAATTGCAGGAAACAGATTTCAGGAGGTAGATTCGAATCGCCTGTAAAGCACATGAAAAGCGGCAAAACGTCGACAATGATGCCCTTGGCCAAGAAGGGCGTATGCATTTTTTCCTGAATATATTCAGGAAAAAACGCATACGCACTTTTTGGCCAACCAAGCAACCTGGAAAGGCAAATCAGCGCTACAAAGAAGTCTCGCTTCCCATCGGTCAAAAGGGCCATGCTACAAAAAGTGTCAAAACCAGAAATGCAGGACAGGCCATGGAGAAATGGCAGCCATGCTACGCTGATGGGCGGGCTGTAAGTTGCCAACAGCCACTCTGGAGAAGTGTACGGTGTGTCCTGAAACATCGAAAAAACACAGCTTAGGGAGCATAGGGCACGTCCACTCATGGGCGTATAAATTGGGAAAACTAAAAATCAGCAAGACACAGGCACCCCAAAGTTAAGGGCTGCTCTGTTGACAAGAACCTCCACTTCATGACACCTTAAATATCCCAGGAAAGAGAAAAATGGATAAAGAAGTTGTGGTCCTTATGTACAATGGAATATCACTCAGACATGAAATCAATGTCATAAGGCTAGTAGAAGCAAGATGAGTGGACTTAGGTACGACGATTCTAAGTGAAATAAGTCACACAGAAAAAGACACTTATCATAAGCTATCACTTACAGAGGGAATGTAAAAACCGCTACACTTGAACTGAATTACAGAACAGAACAGAATCACACGTTTAGAAAACACACTATGGCTGCTTAACGGGAAAGGTGAGGTGTGGTGATGCATAAAACAAGGGGTTCAAATTCGCTCAGATACCGTTCCATACACCCAATATGTAATAGACAAGACCTACTCCTTGCTCAGTGAACTGGACTCAACACCCCCTATTCACCGCACAAGAATATATGTGACTAGTAACAATCTTAAAACCTATGTATTGATATCTGTCTGGAAGTGAGTCAAGTGGGTGTAAAGCCGCATAAACACAGCCGTGAAAAGCAGCTAAACCCCATTATAAAAATAAATTACTTTTAAAAACCCGTAAAACAAAGACAGTGAAAGAGAGAGAAATTCTTACAAAATTCGTTCAGGGGCTGTGATGCAACCTGGATTGACCATATCTAGACCCACAGCTGGATGAGACATAAGGGTGGACACTCTTGGGGCTGAGAGGTTGGGTGAGGTTGGGTGAGCAAACACAGACCCTTTAAAGTAATACTGCATGGTACCCATCCCATGGGTCCCAAATCTCCAGGTTCAAGGGCATCTTCCTACATCGAAAACTTGCATGAGGAACCCAGAAGAAGGTACACCGTGTGATTTTGAAAGGTTTCTAAAACGCACCTCATTTCTCATCTCCTTGTGCTCGGGTTCGCCATTCCAGCTACTTCACTAGCAATCTCCCTACTTGGAGAATCAGCACCTTTAACCTCCTGTTCTGTACAGGTTGCAATTTGTCCTGAGGATGAACGGGAAGAGGGGAAAGCAATGAGAGAATAGATCTAGGTGTTGGGACAGGCACAGGTCACTCTATTTTCCCATCAGGAAGAAGAATTAACCACAGTCTCAGCCTGCCGCCGGGAACCAGAAAAGGGCCTGAGGCAATCCCGTGCTTTTGCGGCCAGCTCCCAAAAAAGACAGTTGAAAAATGGAGCTCAGGGGGACTGCCATTCACAAACCTGCTGAGTTATAAGTGATAACTCTCGTCCACAAATATATTGAGGGAAGGCAACGAAGAGGATTTGAAAGGAAGGCAGAATTGCAGGAAACAGGTTTCAGGAGGTAGATTCGAATCGCCTTTAAAGCACATGAAAAGCGGCAAAACGTCGACAATGATGCCCTTGGCCAAAAAGGGCGTATGCGTTTTTTCCTGAATATATTCAGGAAAAAATGCATACGCCCTTTTTGGCCAACCAAGCAACCTGGAAAGGCAAATCAGTGCTACAAAGAAGTCTCGCTTCCCATCGGTCAAAAGGGTCATGCTGCAAAAAGTGTCAAAACCAGAAATGCAGGACAGGCCATGGAGAAATGGCAGCCTTGCTACGCTGATGGGCGGGATGTTAATTGCCAACAGCCACGCTGGAGAAGTGTACGGTGTGTCCTGAAACATCGAAAAAACACAGCTTAGGGAGCATAGGGCACGTCCACTCATGGGCGTATAAATTGGGAAAACTAAAAATGAGCAAGACACAGCACCCCAAAGTTTGGGGCTGCTCTGTTGACAAGAACCTCCACTTCATGACACCTTAAATATCCCAGGAAAGAGAAAAATGGATAAAGAAGTTGTGGTCCTTATGTACAATGGAATATCACTCAGACATGAAATCAATGTCATAAGGCTAGTAGAAGCAAGATGATTGGACTTAGGTACGACGATTCTAAGTGAAATAAGTCACACAGAAAATGACACTTATCATAAGCTATCACTTATAGAGGGAATGTAAAAACCGCTACACTTGAACTGAATTACAGAACAGAACAGAATCACACGTTTAGAAAACACACTATGGCTGTTTAACGGGAAAGGTGAGGTGGGGTGATGCATAAAACAATGGTTTCAAATTCGCTCAGATACCGTTCCATACACCCAATATGTAATAGACAAGACCTACTCCTTGCTCAGTGAACTGGACTCAACACCCCCTATTCAGCGCACAAGAATATATGTGACTAGTAACAATCTTAAAACCTATGTATTGATATCTGTCTGGAAGTGAGTCAAGTGGGTGTAAATCCGCATAAACACAGCCGTGAAAAGCAGCTAAACCCCATTATAAAAATAAATTACTTTTAAAAACCCGTAAAATAAAGACAGTGAAAGAGAGAGAAATTCTTACAAAATTCGTTCAGGGGCTGTGATGCAACCTGGATTGACCATATCTACACGCACAGCTGGATGAGACATAAGGGTGGAAAGTCTTGGGGCTGAAAGGTTGGGTTAGGTTGGGTGAGCAAACGCAGACCCTTTAAAGTAATACTGCGTGGTACCCATCGAATGGGTCCCAAGTCTCAAGGTTCAAGGGCATCTTCCTACATCGAAAACATGCATGAGAAACTCAGAAGATGGTACACCGTGTGATTTTGAAAGGTTTCTAAAACGCACCTCATTTCTCATCTCCTTGTGCTCGGGTTCGCCATTCCAGCTACTTTACTAGCAATCTCCCTACTTGGAGAATCAGCATCTTTAACCTCCTGTTCCCTACAGGTTGCAATTTGTCCTGAGGATGAACGGGAAGAGGGGCAACCAATGAGAGACTAGATCTAGGTGTTGGGACAGGCACAGGTCACTCTATTTTCCCATCAGGAAGAAGAATTAACCACAGGCTCAGCCTGCTGCCAGGAACCAGAATAGGGCCTGAGGCAATCCCGTGCTTTTGCGGCCAGCTCTCAAAAAAGACAGTTGAAAAATGGAGCTCAGGGACACTGCAATTCACAAACCCACAGAGTTATAAGTGATAACTCTCATCCACAGATATATTGAGGGAAGTCAACGAAGAGGATTTGAAAGCAAGGCAGAATTGCAGGAAACAGATTTCAGGAGGTAGATTCGAATCGCCTTTAAGGCACATGAAAAGCGGCAAAACGTCGACAATGATGCCCTTGGCCAAAAAGGGCGTATGCGTTTTTTCCTGAATATATTCAGGAAAAAACGCATACGCCCTTTTTGGTCAACCAAGCAACCTGGAAAGGCAAATCAGCGCTACAAAGAAGTCTCGCTTCCTATGGGTCAATAGGGCCATGCTGCAAAAAGTGTCAAAACCAGAAATGCACGACAGGCCATGGAGAAATGGCAGCCTTGCTACGCTGATGGGCGGGATGTAAATTGCCAACAGCCACTCTGGAGAAGTGTACGGTGTGTCCTGAAACATCGAAAAAACACAGCTTAGTGAGCATAGGGCACGTCCACTCATGGGCGTATAAATTGGGAAAACTAAAAATCAGCAAGACACAGGCACCCCAAAGTTTGGGGCTGCTCTGTTGACAAGAACCTCCACTTCATGACACCTTAAATATCCCAGGAAAGAGAAAAATGGATAAAAAAGTTGTGGTCCTTATGTACAATGGAATATCACTCAGACATGAAATCAATGTCATAAGGCTAGTAGAAGCAAGATGAGTGGACTTAGGTACGACGATTCTAAGTGAAATAAGTCACACAGAAAAAGACACTTATCATAAGCTATCACTTATGGAGGGAATGTAAAAACCGCTACACTTGAACTGAATTACAAAACAGAACAGAGTCACACGTTTAGAAAACACACTATGGCTGCTTAACGGGAAAGGTGAGGTGGGGTGATGCATAAAACAAGGGGTTCAAATTTGCTCAGATACCGTTCCATACACCCAATATGTAATAGACAAGACCTACTCCTTGCTCCGTGAACTGGACTCAACACCCCCTATTCACCGCACAAGAATATATGTGACTAGTAACAATCTTAAAACCTATGTATTGATATCTGTCTGGAAGTGAGTCAAGTGGGTGTAAATCCGCATAAACACAGCCGTGAAAAGCAGCTAAACCCCATTATAAAAATAAATTATTTTTAAAAACCCGTAAAACAAAGACAGTGAAAGAGAGAGAAATTTTTACAAAATTCGTTCAGGGGCTGTGATGCCACCTGGATTGACCATATCTAGACCCACAGCTGGATGAGACATAAGGGTGGACACTCTTGGGGCTGAGAGGTTGGGTGAGCAAACGCAGACCCTTTAAAGTAATACTGCGTGATACCCATCCCATGGGTCCCAAATCTCCAGGTTCAAGGGCATCTTCCTACATCGAAAACATGCATGAGAAACTCAGAAGATGGTACACCGTGTGATTTTGAAAGGTTTCTAAAACACACCCCATTTCTCATCTCCTTGTGCTCGGGTTCGCCTTTCCAGCTACTTTACTAGCAATCAACATACTTGGAGAATCAGCACCTTTAACCTCCTGTTCCCTACAGGTTGCAATTTGTCCTGAGGATGAACGGGAAGAGGGGCAACCAATGAGAGACTAGATCTAGGTGTTGGGACAGGCACAGGTCACTCTATTTTCCCATCAGGAAGAAGAATTAATCACAGGCTCAGCCTGCCGCCCAGAAGCACAATAGGGCCTGAGGCAATCCCGCGCTTTTGCGGCCAGCTCCCAAAAAAGCGAGTTGAAAAATGGAGCTCAGGGACACTGCAATTCACAAACCCGCAGAGTTATAAATGATAACTCTCATCCACAGATATATTGAGGGAAGGCAACGAAGAGGATTTGAAAGCAAGGCAGAATTGCAGGAAACAGATTTCAGGAGGTAGATTCGAATCGCCTGTAAAGCACATGAAAAGCGGCAAAACGTCGACAATGATGCCCTTGGCCAAGAAGGGCGTATGCATTTTTTCCTGAATATATTCAGGAAAAAACGCATACGCACTTTTTGGCCAACCAAGCAACCTGGAAAGGCAAATCAGCGCTACAAAGAAGTCTCGCTTCCCATCGGTCAAAAGGGCCATGCTACAAAAAGTGTCAAAACCAGAAATGCAGGACAGGCCATGGAGAAATGGCAGCCATGCTACGCTGATGGGCGGGCTGTAAGTTGCCAACAGCCACTCTGGAGAAGTGTACGGTGTGTCCTGAAACATCGAAAAAACACAGCTTAGGGAGCATAGGGCACGTCCACTCATGGGCGTATAAATTGGGAAAACTAAAAATCAGCAAGACACAGGCACCCCAAAGTTAAGGGCTGCTCTGTTGACAAGAACCTCCACTTCATGACACCTTAAATATCCCAGGAAAGAGAAAAATGGATAAAGAAGTTGTGGTCCTTATGTACAATGGAATATCACTCAGACATGAAATCAATGTCATAAGGCTAGTAGAAGCAAGATGAGTGGACTTAGGTACGACGATTCTAAGTGAAATAAGTCACACAGAAAAAGACACTTATCATAAGCTATCACTTACAGAGGGAATGTAAAAACCGCTACACTTGAACTGAATTACAGAACAGAACAGAATCACACGTTTAGAAAACACACTATGGCTGCTTAACGGGAAAGGTGAGGTGTGGTGATGCATAAAACAAGGGGTTCAAATTCGCTCAGATACCGTTCCATACACCCAATATGTAATAGACAAGACCTACTCCTTGCTCAGTGAACTGGACTCAACACCCCCTATTCACCGCACAAGAATATATGTGACTAGTAACAATCTTAAAACCTATGTATTGATATCTGTCTGGAAGTGAGTCAAGTGGGTGTAAAGCCGCATAAACACAGCCGTGAAAAGCAGCTAAACCCCATTATAAAAATAAATTACTTTTAAAAACCCGTAAAACAAAGACAGTGAAAGAGAGAGAAATTCTTACAAAATTCGTTCAGGGGCTGTGATGCAACCTGGATTGACCATATCTAGACCCACAGCTGGATGAGACATAAGGGTGGACACTCTTGGGGCTGAGAGGTTGGGTGAGGTTGGGTGAGCAAACACAGACCCTTTAAAGTAATACTGCATGGTACCCATCCCATGGGTCCCAAATCTCCAGGTTCAAGGGCATCTTCCTACATCGAAAACTTGCATGAGGAACCCAGAAGAAGGTACACCGTGTGATTTTGAAAGGTTTCTAAAACGCACCTCATTTCTCATCTCCTTGTGCTCGGGTTCGCCATTCCAGCTACTTCACTAGCAATCTCCCTACTTGGAGAATCAGCACCTTTAACCTCCTGTTCTGTACAGGTTGCAATTTGTCCTGAGGATGAACGGGAAGAGGGGAAAGCAATGAGAGAATAGATCTAGGTGTTGGGACAGGCACAGGTCACTCTATTTTCCCATCAGGAAGAAGAATTAACCACAGTCTCAGCCTGCCGCCGGGAACCAGAAAAGGGCCTGAGGCAATCCCGTGCTTTTGCGGCCAGCTCCCAAAAAAGACAGTTGAAAAATGGAGCTCAGGGGGACTGCCATTCACAAACCTGCTGAGTTATAAGTGATAACTCTCGTCCACAAATATATTGAGGGAAGGCAACGAAGAGGATTTGAAAGGAAGGCAGAATTGCAGGAAACAGGTTTCAGGAGGTAGATTCGAATCGCCTTTAAAGCACATGAAAAGCGGCAAAACGTCGACAATGATGCCCTTGGCCAAAAAGGGCGTATGCGTTTTTTCCTGAATATATTCAGGAAAAAATGCATACGCCCTTTTTGGCCAACCAAGCAACCTGGAAAGGCAAATCAGTGCTACAAAGAAGTCTCGCTTCCCATCGGTCAAAAGGGTCATGCTGCAAAAAGTGTCAAAACCAGAAATGCAGGACAGGCCATGGAGAAATGGCAGCCTTGCTACGCTGATGGGCGGGATGTTAATTGCCAACAGCCACGCTGGAGAAGTGTACGGTGTGTCCTGAAACATCGAAAAAACACAGCTTAGGGAGCATAGGGCACGTCCACTCATGGGCGTATAAATTGGGAAAACTAAAAATGAGCAAGACACAGCACCCCAAAGTTTGGGGCTGCTCTGTTGACAAGAACCTCCACTTCATGACACCTTAAATATCCCAGGAAAGAGAAAAATGGATAAAGAAGTTGTGGTCCTTATGTACAATGGAATATCACTCAGACATGAAATCAATGTCATAAGGCTAGTAGAAGCAAGATGATTGGACTTAGGTACGACGATTCTAAGTGAAATAAGTCACACAGAAAATGACACTTATCATAAGCTATCACTTATAGAGGGAATGTAAAAACCGCTACACTTGAACTGAA
The DNA here is from genome assembly GCF_028021215.1 of Eschrichtius robustus. Lineage (NCBI taxonomy): Eukaryota > Metazoa > Chordata > Mammalia > Artiodactyla > Eschrichtiidae > Eschrichtius > Eschrichtius robustus. The sequence continues at coordinate 434,696 of NW_027175183.1, forward strand.
TTACAGAACAGAACAGAATCACACGTTTAGAAAACACACTATGGCTGTTTAACAGGAAAGGTGAGGTGGGGTGATGCATAAAACAATGGTTTCAAATTCGCTCAGATACCGTTCCATACACCCAATATGTAATAGACAAGACCTACTCCTTGCTCAGTGAACTGGACTCAACACCCCCTATTCAGCGCACAAGAATATATGTGACTAGTAACAATCTTAAAACCTATGTATTGATATCTGTCTGGAAGTGAGTCAAGTGGGTGTAAATCCGCATAAACACAGCCGTGAAAAGCAGCTAAACCCCATTATAAAAATAAATTACTTTTAAAAACCCGTAAAATAAAGACAGTGAAAGAGAGAGAAATTCTTACAAAATTCGTTCAGGGGCTGTGATGCAACCTGGATTGACCATATCTACACGCACAGCTGGATGAGACATAAGGGTGGAAAGTCTTGGGGCTGAAAGGTTGGGTTAGGTTGGGTGAGCAAACGCAGACCCTTTAAAGTAATACTGCGTGGTACCCATCGAATGGGTCCCAAGTCTCAAGGTTCAAGGGCATCTTCCTACATCGAAAACATGCATGAGAAACTCAGAAGATGGTACACCGTGTGATTTTGAAAGGTTTCTAAAACGCACCTCATTTGTCATCTCCTTGTGCTCGGGTTCGCCATTCCAGCTACTTTACTAGCAATCTCCCTATTTGGAGAATCAGCACCTTTAACCTCCTGTTCCCTACAGGTTGCAATTTGTCCTGAGGATGAACGGGAAGAGGGGCAACCAATGAGACACTAGATCTAGCTGTTGGGACAGGCACAGGTCACTCTATTTTCCCATCAGGAAGAAGAATTAACCACAGGCTCAGCCTGCTGCCAGGAACCAGAATAGGGCCTGAGGCAATCCCGTGCTTTTGCGGCCAGCTCTCAAAAAAGACAGTTGAAAAATGGAGCTCAGGGACACTGCAATTCACAAACCCGCAGAGTTATAAGTGATAACTCTCATCCACAGATATATTGAGGGAAGGCAACGAAGAGGATTTGAAAGCAAGGCAGAATTGCAGGAAACAGATTTCAGGAGGTAGATTCGAATCGCCTTTAAGGCACATGAAAAGCGGCAAAACGTCGACAATGATGCCCTTGGCCAAAAAGGGCGTATGCGTTTTTTCCTGAATATATTCAGGAAAAAACGCATACGCCCTTTTTGGACAACCAAGCAACCTGGAAAGGCAAATCAGCGCTACAAAGAAGTCTCGCTTCCTATGGGTCAAAAGGGCCATGCTGCAAAAAGTGTCAAAACCAGAAATGCAGGACAGGCCATGGAGAAATGGCAGCCTTGCTACGCTGATGGGCGGGATGTAAATTGCCAACAGCCACTCTGGAGAAGTGTACGGTGTGTCCTGAAACATCGAAAAAACACAGCTTAGTGAGCATAGGGCACGTCCACTCATGGGCGTATAAATTGGGAAAACTAAAAATCAGCAAGACACAGGCACCCCAAAGTTTGGGGCTGCTCTGTTGACAAGAACCTCCACTTCATGACACCTTAAATATCCCAGGAAAGAGAAAAATGGATAAAAAAGTTGTGGTCCTTATGTACAATGGAACATCACTCAGACATGAAATCAATGTCATAAGGCTAGTAGAAGCAAGATGAATGGACTTAGGTACGACGATTCTAAGTGAAATAAGTCACACAGAAAAAGACACTTATCATAAGCTATCACTTATAGAGGGAATGTAAAAACCGCTACACTTGAACTGAATTACAAAACAGAACAGAGTCACACGTTTAGAAAACACACTATGGCTGCTTAACGGGAAAGGTGAGGTGGGGTGATGCATAAAACAAGGGGTTCAAATTTGCTCAGATACCGTTCCATACACCCAATATGTAATAGACAAGACCTACTCCTTGCTCCGTGAACTGGACTCAACACCCCCTATTCACCGCACAAGAATATATGTGACTAGTAACAATCTTAAAACCTATGTATTGATATCTGTCTGGAAGTGAGTCAAGTGGGTGTAAATCCGCATAAACACAGCCGTGAAAAGCAGCTAAACCCCATTATAAAAATAAATTACTTTTAAAAACCCGTAAAACAAAGACAGTGAAAGAGAGAGAAATTCTTACAAAATTCGTTCAGGGGCTGTGATGCCACCTGGATTGACCATATCTAGACCCACAGCTGGATGAGACATAAGGGTGGACACTCTTGGGGCTGAGAGGTTGGGTGAGCAAACGCAGACCCTTTAAAGTAATACTGCGTGATACCCATCCCATGGGTCCCAAATCTCCAGGTTCAAGGGCATCTTCCTACATCGAAAACATGCATGAGAAACTCAGAAGATGGTACACCGTGTGATTTTGAAAGGTTTCTAAAACACACCCCATTTCTCATCTCCTTGTGCTCGGGTTCGCCTTTCCAGCTACTTTACTAGCAATCAACTTACTTGGAGAATCAGCACCTTTAACCTCCTGTTCCCTACAGGTTGCAATTTGTCCTGAGGATGAACGGGAAGAGGGGCAACCAATGAGAGACTAGATCTAGGAGTTGGGACAGGCACAGGTCACTCTATTTTCCCATCAGGAAGAAGAATTAATCACAGGCTCAGCCTGCCGCCCAGAAGCACAATAGGGCCTGAGGCAATCCCGCGCTTTTGCGGCCAGCTCCCAAAAAAGCGAGTTGAAAAATGGAGCTCAGGGACACTGCAATTCACAAACCCGCAGAGTTATAAATGATAACTCTCATCCACAGATATATTGAGGGAAGGCAACGAAGAGGATTTGAAAGCAAGGCAGAATTGCAGGAAACAGATTTCAGGAGGTAGATTCGAATGGCCTGTAAAGCACATGAAAAGCGGCAAAACGTCGACAATGATGCCCTTGGCCAAGAAGGGCGTATGCGTTTTTTCCTGAATATATTCAGGAAAAAACGCATACGCACTTTTTGGCCAACCAAGCAACCTGGAAAGGCAAATCAGCGCTACAAAGAAGTCTCGCTTCCCATCGGTCAAAAGGGCCATGCTGCAAAAAGTGTCAAAACCAGAAATGCAGGACAGGCCATGGAGAAATGGCAGCCTTGCTACGCTGATGGGCGGGATGTAAGGTGCCAACAGCCACTCTGGAGAAGTGTACGGTGTGTCCTGAAACATCGAAAAAACACAGCTTAGGGAGCATAGGGCACGTCCACTCATGGGCGTATAAATTGGGAAAACTAAAAATCAGCAAGACACAGGCACCCCAAAGTTTAGGGCTGCTCTGTTGACAAGAATCTCCACTTCATGACACCTTAAATATCCCAGGAAAGAGAAAAATGGATAAAGAAGTTGTGGTCCTTATGTACAATGGAATATCACTCAGACATGAAATCAATGTCACAAGGCTAGTAGAAGCAAGATGAGTGGACTTAGGTACGACGATTCTAAGTGAAATAAGTCACACAGAAAAAGACACTTATCATAAGCTATCACTTATAGAGGGAATGTAAAAACCGCTACACTTGAACTGAATTACAGAACAGAACAGAATCACACGTTTAGAAAACACACTATGGCTGCTTAACGGGAAAGGTGAGGTGGGGTGATGCATAAAACAAGGGGTTCAAATTCGCTCAGATACCGTTCCATACACCCAATATGTAATAGACAAGACCTACTCCTTGCTCAGTGAACTGGACTCAACACCCCCTATTCACCGCACAAGAATATATGTGACTAGTAACAATCTTAAAACCTATGTATTGATATCTGTCTGGAAGTGAGTCAAGTGGGTGTAAATCCGCATAAACACAGCCGTGAAAAGCAGCTAAACCCCATTATAAAAATAAATTACTTTTAAAAACCCGTAAAACAAAGACAGTGAAAGAGAGAGAAATTCTTACAAAATTCGTTCATGGGCTGTGATGCAACCTGGATTGACCATATCTAGACCCACAGCTGGATGAGACATAAGGGTGGACACTCTTGGGGCTGAGAGGTTGGGTGAGCAAACGCAGACCCTTTAAAGTAATACTGCATGGTACCCAACCAATGGGTCCCAAATCTCCAGGTTCAAGGGCATCTTCCTACATCGAAAACTTGCATGAGGAACCCAGAAGAAGGTACACCGTGTGATTTTGAAAGGTTTCTAAAACGCACCCCATTTCTCATCTCCTTGTGCTCGGGTTCGCCTTTCCAGCTACTTTACTAGCAATCAACTTACTTGGAGAATCAGCACCTTTAACCTCCTGTTCCCTACAGGTTGCAATTTGTCCTGAGGATGAACGGGAAGAGGGGCAACCAATGAGAGACTAGATCTAGGTGTTGGGACAGGCACAGGTCACTCTATTTTCCCATCAGGAAGAAGAATTAATCACAGGCTCAGCCTGCCGCCCAGAAGCACAATAGGGCCTGAGGCAATCCCGCCCTTTTGCGGCCAGCTCCCAAAAAAGCGAGTTGAAAAATGGAGCTCAGGGACACTGCAATTCACAAACCCGCAGAGTTATAAATGATAACTCTCATCCACAGATATATTGAGGGAAGGCAACGAAGAGGATTTGAAAGCAAGGCAGAATTGCAGGAAACAGATTTCAGGAGGTAGATTCGAATCGCCTGTAAAGCACATGAAAAGCGGCAAAACGTCGACAATGATGCCCTTGGCCAAGAAGGGCGTATGCGTTTTTTCCAGAATATATTCAGGAAAAAACGCATACGCACTTTTTGGCCAACCAAGCAACCTGGAAAGGCAAATCAGCGCTACAAAGAAGTCTCGCTTCCCATCGGTCAAAAGGGCCATGCTGCAAAAAGTGTCAAAACCAGAAATGCAGGACAGGCCATGGAGAAATGGCAGCCTTGCTACGCTGATGGGCGGGATGTAAGGTGCCAACAGCCACTCTGGAGAAGTGTACGGTGTGTCCTGAAACATCGAAAAAACACAGCTTAGGGAGCATAGGGCACGTCCACTCATGGGCGTATAAATTGGGAAAACTAAAAATCAGCAAGACACAGGCACCCCAAAGTTTAGGGCTGCTCTGTTGACAAGAATCTCCACTTCATGACACCTTAAATATCCCAGGAAAGAGAAAAATGGATAAAGAAGTTGTGGTCCTTATGTACAATGGAATATCACTCAGACATGAAATCAATGTCATAAGGCTAGTAGAAGCAAGATGAGTGGACTTAGGTACGACGATTCTAAGTGAAATAAGTCACACAGAAAAAGACACTTATCATAAGCTATCACTTATAGAGGGAATGTAAAAACCGCTACACTTGAACTGAATTACAGAACAGAACAGAATCACACGTTTAGAAAACACACTATGGCTGCTTAACGGGAAAGGTGAGGTGGGGTGATGCATAAAACAATGGTTTCAAATTCGCTCAGATACCGTTCCATACACCCAATATGTAATAGACAAGACCTACTCCTTGCTCAGTGAACTGGACTCAACACCCCCTATTCAGCGCACAAGAATATATGTGACTAGTAACAATCTTAAAACCTATGTATTGATATCTGTCTGGAAGTGAGTCAAGTGGGTGTAAAGCCGCATAAACACAGCTGTGAAAAGCAGCTAGACCCCATTATAAAAATAAATTACTTTTAAAAACCCGTAAAACAAAGACAGTGAAAGAGAGAGAAATTCTTACACAATTCGTTCAGGGGCTGTGATGCAACCTGGATTGACCATATCTAGACCCACAGCTGGATGAGACATAAGGGTGGACACTCTTGGGGCTGAGAGGTTGGGTGAGGTTGGGTGAGCAAACGCAGACCCTTTAAAGTAATACTGCATGGTACCCAACCCATGGGTCCCAAATCTCCAGGTTCAAGGGCATCTTCCTACATCGAAAACTTGCATGAGGAACCCAGAAGAAGGTACACCGTGTGATTTTGAAAGGTTTCTAAAACGCACCTCATTTCTCATCTCCTTGTGCTCGGGTTCGCCATTCCAGCTACTTCACTAGCAATCTCCCTACTTGGAGAATCAGCACCTTTAACCTCCTGTTCTGTACAGGTTGCAATTTGTCCTGAGGATGAACGGGAAGAGGGGAAAACAATGAGAGAATAGATCTAGGTGTTGGGACAGGCAGAGGTCACTCTATTTTCCCATCAGGAAGAAGAATTAACCACAGGCTCAGCCTGCCGCCGGGAACCAGAGTAGGGCCTGAGGCAATCCCGTGCTTTTGCGGCCAGCTCCCAAAACAGACAGTTGAAAAATGGAGCTCAGGGGGACTGCCATTCACAAACCTGCTGAGTTATAAATGATAACTCTCGTCCACAAATATATTGAGGGAAGGCAACGAAGAGGATTTGAAAGCAAGGCAGAATTGCAGGAAACAGGTTTCAGGAGGTAGATTCGAATCGCCTTTAAAGCACATGAAAAGCGGCAAAACGTCGACAATGATGCCCTTGGCCAAAAAGGGCGTATGCGTTTTTTCCTGAATATATTCAGGAAAAAACGCATACGCCCTTTTTGGCCAACCAAGCAACCTGGAAATGCAAATCAGTGCTACAAAGAAGTCTCGCTTCCCATCGGTCAAAAGGGTCATGCTGCAAAAAGTGTCAAAACCAGAAATGCAGGACAGGCCATGGAGAAATGGCAGCCTTGCTACGCTGATGGGCGGGATGTTAATTGCCAACAGCCACTCTGGAGAAGTGTACGGTGTGTCCTGAAACATCGAAAAAACACAGCTTAGTGAGCATAGGGCACGTCCACTCATGGGCGTATAAATTGGGAAAACCAAAAATCAGCAAGACACAGGCACCCCAAAGTTTAGGGCTGCTCTGTTGACAAGAACCTCCACTTCATGACACCTTAAATATCCCAGGAAAGAGAAAAATGGATAAAGAAGTTGTGGTCCTTATGTACAATGCAATATCACTCAGACATGAAATCAATGTCATAAGGCTAGTAGAAGCAAGATGAGTGGACTTAGGTACGACGATTCTAAGTGAAATAAGTCACACAGAAAAAGACACTTATCATAAGCTATCACTTATAGAGGGAATGTAAAAACCGCTACACTTGAACTGAATTACAGAACAGAACAGAATCACACGTTTAGAAAACACACTATGGCTGTTTAACGGGAAAGGTGAGGTGGGGTGATGCATAAAACAAGGGTTTCAAATTCGCTCAGATACCATTCCATACACCCAATATGTAATAGACAAGACCTACTCCTTGCTCAGTGAACTGGACTCAACACCCCCTATTCACCGCACAAGAATATATGTGACTAGTAACAATCTTAAAACCTATGTATTGATATCTGTCTGGAAGTGAGTCAAGTGGGTGTAAATCCGCATAAACACAGCCGTGAAAAGCAGCTAAACCCCATTATAAAAATAAATTACTTTTAAAAACCCGTAAAATAAAGACAGTGAAAGAGAGAGAAATTCTTACAAAATTCGATCAGGGGCTGTGATGCAACCTGGATTGACCATATCTACACGCACAGCTGGATGAGACATAAGGGTGGACAGTCTTGGGGCTGAAAGGTTAGGTTAGGTTGGGTGAGCAAACGCAGACCCTTTAAAGTAATACTGCGTGGTACCCATCGAATGGGTCCCAAGTCTCCAGGTTCAAGGGCATCTTCCTACATCGAAAACATGCATGAGAAACTCAGAAGATGGTACACCGTGTGATTTTGAAAGGTTTCTAAAACGCACCTCATTTCTCATCTCCTTGTGCTCGGGTTCGCCATTCCAGCTACTTTACTAGCAATCTCCCTACTTGGAGAATCAGCACCTTTAACCTCCTGTTCCCTACAGGTTGCAATTTGTCCTGAGGATGAACGGGAAGAGGGGCAACCAATGAGAGACTAGATCTAGCTGTTGGGACAGGCACAGGTCACTCTATTTTCCCATCAGGAAGAAGAATTAACCACAGGCTCAGCCTGCTGCCAGGAACCAGAATAGGGCCTGAGGCAATCCCGTGCTTTTGCGGCCAGCTCTCAAAAAAGACAGTTGAAAAATGGAGCTCAGGGACACTGCAATTCACAAACCCGCAGAGTTATAAGTGATAACTCGCATCCACAGATATATTGAGGGAAGGCAACGAAGAGGATTTGAAAGCAAGGCAGAATTGCAGGAAACAGATTTCAGGAGGTAGATTCGAATCGCCTGTAAAGCACATGAAAAGCGGCAAAACGTCGACAATGATGCCCTTGGCCAAGAAGGGCGTATGCGTTTTTTCCTGAATATATTCAGGAAAAAACGCATACGCCCTTTTTGGCCAACCAAGCAACCTGGAAAGGCAAATCAGCGCTACAAAGAAGTCTCGCTTCCCATGGGTCAAAAGGGCCATGCTGCAAAAAGTGTCAAAACCAGAAATGCAGGACAGGCCATGGAGAAATGGCAGCCTTGCTACGCTGATGGGCGGGATGTAAATTGCCAACAGCCACTCTGGAGAAGTGTACGGTGTGTCCTGAAACATCGAAAAAACACAGCTTAGTGAGCATAGGGCACGTCCACTCATGGTCGTATAAATTGGGAAAACTAAAAATCAGCAAGACACAGGCACCCCAAAGTTTGGGGCTGCTCTGTTGACAAGAACCTCCACTTCATGACACCTTAAATATCCCAGGAAAGAGAAAAATAGATAAAAAAGTTGTGGTCCTTATGTACAATGGAATATCACTCAGACATGAAATCAATGTCATAAGGCTAGTAGAAGCAAGATGAGTGGACTTAGGTACGACGATTCTAAGTGAAATAAGTCACACAGAAAAAGACACTTATCATAAGCTATCACTTATAAAGGGAATGTAAAAACCGCTACACTTGAACTGAATTACAAAACAGAACAGAGTCACACGTTTACAAAACACACTATGGCTGCTTAACGGGAAAGGTGAGGTGGGGTGATGCATAAAAAAAGGGGTTCAAATTTGCTCAGATACCGTTCCATACACCCAATATGTAATAGACAAGACCTACTCCTTGCTCCGTGAACTGGACTCAACACCCCCTATTCACCGCACAAGAATATATGTGACTAGTAACAATCTTAAAACCTATGTATTGATATCTGTCTGGAAGTGAGTCAAGTGGGTGTAAATCCGCATAAACACAGCCGTGAAAAGCAGCTAAACCCCATTATAAAAATAAATTACTTTTAAAAACCCGTAAAACAAAGACAGTGAAAGAGAGAGAAATTCTTACAAAATTCGTTCAGGGGCTGTGATGCCACCTGGATTGACCATATCTAGACCCACAGCTGGATGAGACATAAGGGTGGACACTCTTGGGGCTGAGAGGTTGGGTGAGCAAACGCAGACCCTTTAAAGTAATACTGCGTGATACCCATCCCATGGGACCCAAATCTCCAGGTTCAAGGGCATCTTCCTACATCGAAAACATGCATGAGAAACTCAGAAGATGGTACACCGTGTGATTTTGAAAGGTTTCTAAAACACACCCCATTTCTCATCTCCTTGTGCTCGGGTTTGCCTTTCCAGCTACTTTACTAGCAATCAACTTACTTGGAGAATCAGCACCTTTAACCTCCTGTTCCCTACAGGTTGCAATTTGTCCTGAGGATGAACGGGAAGAGGGGCAACCAATGAGAGACTAGATATAGGTGTTGGGACAGGCACAGGTCACTCTATTTTCCCATCAGGAAGAAGAATTAATCACAGGCTCAGCCTGCCGCCCAGAAGCACAATAGGGCCTGAGGCAATCCCGCGCTTTTGCGGCCAGCTCCCAAAAAAGCGAGTTGAAAAATGGAGCTCAGGGACACTGCAATTCACAAACCCGCAGAGTTATAAATGATAACTCTCATCCACAGATATATTGAGGGAAGGCAACGAAGAGGATTTGAAAGCAAGGCAGAATTGCAGGAAACAGATTTCAGGAGGTAGATTCGAATCGCCTGTAAAGCACATGAAAAGCGGCAAAACGTCGACAATGATGCCCTTGGCCAAAAAGGGCGTATGCGTTTTTTCCTGAATATATTCAGGAAAAAACGCATACGCCCTTTTTGGCCAACCAAGCAACCTGGAAAGGCAAATCAGCGCTACAAAGAAGTCTCGCTTCCCATCGGTCAAAAGGGCCATGCTGCAAAAAGTGTCAAAACCAGAAATGCAGGACAGGCCATGGAGAAATGGCAGCCTTCCTACGCTGATGGGTGGGATGTAAGTTGCCAACAGCCACTCTGGAGAAGTGTACGGTGTGTCCTGAAACATCGAAAAAACACAGCTTAGGGAGCATAGGGCACGTCCACTCATGGGCGTATAAATTGGGAAAACTAAAAAGCAGCAAGACACAGGCACCCCAAAGTTTAGGGCTGCTCTGTTGACAAGAACCTCCACTTCATGACACCTTAAATATCCCAGGAAAGAGAAAAATGGATAAAGAAGTTGTGGTCCTTATGTACAATGCAATATCACTCAGACATGAAATCAATGTCATAAGGCTAGTAGAAGCAAGATGAGTGGACTTAGGTACGACGATTCTAAGTGAAATAAGTCACACAGAAAAAGACACTTATCATAAGCTATCACTTATAGAGGGAATGTAAAAACCGCTACACTTGAACTGAATTACAGAACAGAACAGAATCACACGTTTAGAAAACACACTATGGCTGCTTAACGGGAAAGGTGAGGTGGGGTGATGCATAAAACAAGGGGGTCAAATTCGCTCAGATACCGTTCCATACACCCAATATGTAATAGACAAGACCTACTCCTTGCTCAGTGAACTGGACTCAACACGCCCTATTCACCGCACAAGAATATATGTGACTAGTAACAATCTTAAAACCTATGTATTGATATCTGTCTGGAAGTGAGTCAAGTGGGTGTAAATCTGCATAAACACAGCCGTGAAAAGCAGCTAAACCCCATTATAAAAATAAATTACTTTTAAAAACACGTAAAACAAAGACAGTGAAAGAGAGAGAAATTCTTACAAAATTCGTTCAGAGGCTGTGATGCAACCTGGATTGACCATATCTACACGCACAGCTGGATGAGACATAAGGGTGGACAGTCTTGGGGCTGAAAGGTTGGGTTAGTTTGGGTGAGCAAACGCAGACCCTTTAAAGTAATACTGCGTGGTACCCATCCCATGGGTCCCAAGTCTCCAGGTTCAAGGGCATCTTCCTACATCGAAAACATGCATGAGAAACCCAGAAGATGGTACACCGTGTGATTTTGAAAGGTTTCTAAAACGCACCTCATTTCTCATCTCCTTGTGCTCGGGTTCGCCATTCCAGCTACTTTACTAGCAATCTCCCTACTTGGAGAATCAGCACCTTTAACCTCCTGTTCCCTACAGCTTGCAATTTGTCCGGAGGATGAACGGGAAGAGGGGCAACCAATGAGAGACTAGATCTAGCTGTTGGGACAGGCACAGGTCACTCTATTTTCCCATCAGGAAGAAGAATTAACCACAGGCTCAGCCTGCTGCAAGGAACCACAATAGGGCCTGAGGCAATCCCGTGCTTTTGCGGCCAGCTCTCAAAAAAGACAGTTGAAAAATGGAGCTCAGGGACACTGCAATTCACAAACCCGCAGAGTTATAAGTGATAAGTCTCATCCACAGATATATTGAGGGAAGTCAACGAAGAGGATTTGAAAGCAAGGCAGAATTGCAGGAAACAGATTTCAGGAGGTAGATTCGAATCGCCTTTAAGGCACATGAAAAGCGGCAAAACGTCGACAATGATGCCCTTGGCCAAAAAGGGCGTATGCGTTTTTTCCTGAATATATTCAGGAAAAAACGCATACGCCCTTTTTGGACAACCAAGCAACATGGAAAGGCAAATCAGCGCTACAAAGAAGTCTCGCTTCCCATGGGTCAAAAGGGCCATGCTGCAAAAAGTGTCAAAACCAGAAATGCAGGACAGGCCATGGAGAAATGGCAGCCTTGCTACGCTGATGGGCGGGATGTAAATTGCCAACAGCCACTCTGGAGAAGTGTACGGTGTGTCCTGAAACATGGAAAAAACACAGCTTAGTGAGCATAGGGCACGTCCACTCATGGGCGTATAAATTGGGAAAACTAAAAATCAGCAAGACACAGGCACCCCAAAGTTTGGGGCTGCTCTGTTGACAAGAACGTCCACTTCATGACACCTTAAATATCCCAGGAAAGAGAAAAATGTATAAAAAAGTTGTGGTCCTTATGTACAATGGAATATCACTCAGACATGAAATCAATGTCATAAGGCTAGTAGAAGCAAGATGAGTGGACTTAGGTACGACGATTCTAAGTGAAAAAAGTCACACAGAAAAAGACACTTATCATAAGCTATCACTTATAGAGGGAATGTAAAAACCGCTACACTTGAACTGAATTACAAAACAGAACAGAGTCACACGTTTAGAAAACACACTATGGCTGCTTAACGGGAAAGGTGAGGTGGGGTGATACATAAAACAAGGGGTTCAAATTTGCTCAGATACCGTTCCATACACCCAATATGTAATAGACAAGACCTACTCCTTGCTCAGTGAACTGGACTCAACACCCCCTATTCACCGCACAAGAATATATGTGACTAGTAACAATCTTAAAACCTATGTATTGATATCTGTCTGGAAGTGAGTCAAGTGGGTGTAAATCCGCATAAACACAGCCGTGAAAAGCAGCTAAACCCCATTATAAAAATAAATTACCTTTAAAAACCCGTAAAACAAAGACAGTGAAAGAGAGAGAAATTCTTACAAAATTCGTTCAGAGGCTGTGATGCCACCTGGATTGACCATATCTAGACCCACAGCTGGATGAGACATAAGGGTGGACACTCTTGGGGCTGAGAGGTTGGGTGAGCAAACGCAGACCCTTTAAAGTAATACTGCGTGATACCCATGCAATGGGTCCCAAATCTCCAGGTTCAAGGGCATCTTCCTACATCGAAATCATGCATGAGAAACTCAGAAGATGGTACACCATGTGATTTTGAAAGGTTTCTAAAACACACCCCATTTCTCATCTCCTTGTGCTCGGGTTCGCCTTTCCAGCTACTTTACTAGCAATCAACTTACTTGGAGAATCAGCACCTTTAACCTCCTGTTCCCTACAGGTTGCAATTTGTCCTGAGGATGAACGGGAAGAGGGGCAACCAATGAGAGACTAGATCTAGGTTTTGGGACAGGCACAGGTCACTCTATTTTCCCAAGAGGAAGAAGAATTAATCACAGGCTCAGCCTGCCGCCCAGAAGCACAATAGGGCCTGAGGCAATCCCGCGCTTTTGCGGCCAGCCCCCAAAAAAGCGACTTGAAAAATGGAGCTCAGGGACACTGCAATTCACAAACCCGCAGAGTTATAAATGATAACTCTCATCCACAGATATATTGAGGGAAGGCAACGAAGAGGATTTGAAAGCAAGGCAGAATTGCAGGAAACAGATTTCAGGAGGTAGATTCGAATCGCCTGTAAAGCACATGAAAAGCGGCAAAACGTCGACAATGATGCCCTTGGCCAAGAAGGGCGTATGCGTTTTTTCCTGAATATATTCAGGAAAAAACGCATACGCCCTTTTTGGCCAACCAAGCAAACTGGAAAGGCAAATCAGCGCTACAAAGAAGTCTCGCTTCCCATCGGTCAAAAGGGCCATGCTGCAAAAAGTGTCAAAACCAGAAATGCAGGACAGGCCATGGAGAAATGGCAGCCTTGCTACGCTGATGGGCGGGATGTAAATTGCCAACAGCCACTCTGGAGAAGTGTACGGTGTGTCCTGAAACATCGAAAAAACACAGCTTAGGGAGCATAGGGCACGTCCACTCATGGGCGTACAAATTGGGAAAACTAAAAATCAGCAAGACACAGGCACCCCAAAGTTTAGGGCTGCTCTGTTGACAAGAACCTCCACTTCATGACACCTTAAATATCCCAGGAAAGAGAAAAATGGATAAAGAAGTTGTGGTCCTTATGTACAATGCAATATCACTCAGACATGAAATCAATGTCATAAGGCTAGTAGAAGCAAGATGAGTGGACTTAGGTACGACGATTCTAAGTGAAATAAGTCACACAGAAAAAGACACTTATCATAAGGTATCACTTATAGAGGGAATGTAAAAACCGCTACACTTGAACTGAATTACAGAACAGAACAGAATCACACGTTTAGAAAACACACTATGGTTGCTTAACGGGAAAGGTGAGGTGGGGTGATGCATAAAACAAGGGGTTCAAATTCGCTCAGATACCGTTCCATACACCCAATATGTAATAGACAAGACCTACTCCTTGCTCAGTGAACTGGACTCAACACGCCCTATTCACCGCACAAGAATATATGTGACTAGTAACAATCTTAAAACCTATGTATTGATATCTGTCTGGAAGTGAGTCAAGTGGGTGTAAATCCGCATAAACACAGCCGTGAAAAGCAGCTAAACCCCATTATAAAAATAAATTACTTTTAAAAAGCCGTAAAACAAAGACAGTGAAAGAGAGAGAAATTCTTACAAAATTCGTTCAGAGGCTGTGATGCAACCTGGATTGACCATATCTACACGCACAGCTGGATGAGACATAAGGGTGGACAGTCTTGGGGCTGAAAGGTTGGGTTAGGTTGGGTGAGCAAACGCAGACCCTTTAAAGTAATACTGCGTGGTACCCATCCCATGGGTCCCAAGTCTCCAGGTTCAAGGGCATCTTCCTACATCGAAAACATGCATGAGGAACCCAGAAGAAGGTACACCGTGTGATTTTGAAAGGTTTCTAAAACGCACCTCATTTCTCATCTCCTTGTGCTCGGGTTCGCCATTCCAGCTACTTTACTAGCAATCTCCCTACTTGGAGAATCAGCACCTTTAACCTCCTGTTCCCTACAGGTTGCAATTTGTCCTGAGGATGAACGGGAAGAGGGGCAACCAATGAGAGACTAGATCTAGCTGTTGGGACAGGCACAGGTCACTCTATTTTCCCATCAGGAAGAAGAATTAACCACAGGCTCAGCCTGCTGCCAGGAACCAGAATAGGGCCTGAGGCAATCCCGTGCTTTTGCGACCAGCTCTCAAAAAAGACAGTTGAAAAATGGAGCTCAGGGACACTGCAATTCACAAACCCGCAGAGTTATAAGTGATAACTCTCATCCACAGATATATTGAGGGAAGTCAACGAAGAGGATTTGAAAGCAAGGCAGAATTGCAGGAAACAGATTTCAGGAGGTAGATTCGAATCGCCTTTAAGGCACATGAAAAGCGGCAAAACGTCGACAATGATGCCCTTGGCCAAAAAGGGCGTATGCGTTTTTTCCTGAATATATTCAGGAAAAAACGCATACGCCCTTTTTGGCCAACCAAGCAACCTGGAAAGGCAAATCAGCGCTACAAAGAAGTCTCGCTTCCTAAGGGTCAAAACGGCCATGCTGCAAAAAGTGTCAAAACCAGAAATGCAGGACAGGCCATGGAGAAATGGCAGCCTTGCTACGCTGATGGGCGGGATGTAAATTGCCAACAGCCACTCTGGAGAAGTGTATGGTGTGTCCTGAAACATCGAAAAAACACAGCTTAGTGAGCATAGGGCACGTCCACTCATGGGCGTATAAATTGGGAAAACTAAAAATCAGCAAGACACAGGCACCCCAAAGTTTGGGGCTGCTCTGTTGACAAGAACGTCCACTTCATGACACCTTAAATATCCCAGGAAAGAGAAAAATGGATAAAAAAGTTGTGGTCCTTATGTACAATGGAATATCACTCAGACATGAAATCAATGTCATAAGGCTAGTAGAAGCAAGATGAGTGGACTTAGGTATGACGATTCTAAGTGAAAAAAGTCACACAGAAAAAGACACTTATCATAAGCTATCACTTATAAAGGGAATGTAAAAACCGCTACACTTGAACTGAATTACAAAACAGAACAGAGTCACACGTTTAGAAAACACACTATGGCTGCTTAACGGGAAAGGTGAGGTGGGGTGATGCATAAAAAAAGGGGTTCAAATTTGCTCAGATACCGTTCCATACACCCAATATGTAATAGACAAGACCTACTCCTTGCTCCGTGAACTGGACTCAACACCCCCTATTCACCGCACAAGAATATATGTGACTAGTAACAATCTTAAAACCTATGTATTGATATCTGTCTGGAAGTGAGTCAAGTGGGTGTAAATCCGCATAAACACAGCCGTGAAAAGCAGCTAAACCCCATTATAAAAATAAATTACCTTTAAAAACCCGTAAAACAAAGACAGTGAAAGAGAGAGAAATTCTTACAAAATTCGTTCAGGGGCTGTGATGCCACCTGGATTGACCATATCTAGACCCACAGCTGGATGAGACATAAGGGTGGACACTCTTGGGGCTGAGAGGTTGGGTGAGCAAACGCAGACCCTTTAAAGTAATACTGCGTGGTACCCATGCAATGGGTCCCAAATCTCCAGGTTCAAGGGCATCTTCCTACATCGAAATCATGCATGAGAAACTCAGAAGATGGTACACCGTGTGATTTTGAAAGGTTTCTAAAACGCACCTCATTTCTCATCTCCTTGTGCTCGGGTTCGCCATTCCAGCTACTTTACTAGCAATCTCCCTACTTGGAGAATCAGCACCTTTAACCTCCTGTTCCCTACAGGTTGCAATTTGTCCGGAGGATGAACGGGAAGAGGGGCAACCAATGAGAGACTAGATCTAGCTGTTGGGACAGGCACAGGTCACTCTATTTTCCCATCAGGAAGAAGAATTAACCACAGGCTCAGCCTGCTGCCAGGAACCAGAATAGGGCCTGAGGCAATCCCGTGCTTTTGCGGCCAGCTCTCAAAAAAGACAGTTGAAAAATGGAGCTCAGGGACACTGCAATTCACAAACCCGCAGAGTTATAAGTGATAACTCTCATCCACAGATATATTGAGGGAAGGCAACGAAGAGGATTTGAAAGCAAGGCAGAATTGCAGGAAACAGATTTCAGGAGGTAGATTCGAATCGCCTGTAAAGCACATGAAAAGCGGCAAAACGTCGACAATGATGCCCTTGGCCAAGAAGGGCGTATGCGTTTTTTCCTGAATATATTCAGGAAAAAACGCATACGCCCTTTTTGGCCAACCAAGCAAACTGGAAAGGCAAATCAGCGCTACAAAGAAGTCTCGCTTCCCATCGGTCAAAAGGGCCATGCTGCAAAAAGTGTCAAAACCAGAAATGCAGGACAGGCCATGGAGAAATGGCAGCCTTGCTACGCTGATGGGCGGGATGTAAATTGCCAACAGCCACTCTGGAGAAGTGTACGGTGTGTCCTGAAACATCGAAAAAACACAGCTTAGGGAGCATAGGGCACGTCCACTCATGGGCGTACAAATTGGGAAAACTAAAAATCAGCAAGACAGAGGCACCCCAAAGTTTAGGGCTGCTCTGTTGACAAGAACCTCCACTTCATGACACCTTAAATATCCCAGGAAAGAGAAAAATGGATAAAGAAGTTGTGGTCCTTATGTACAATGCAATATCACTCAGACATGAAATCAATGTCATAAGGCTAGTAGAAGCAAGATGAGTGGACTTAGGTACGACGATTCTAAGTGAAATAAGTCACACAGAAAAAGACACTTATCATAAGGTATCACTTATAGAGGGAATGTAAAAACCGCTACACTTGAACTGAATTACAGAACAGAACAGAATCACACGTTTAGAAAACACACTATGGTTGCTTAACGGGAAAGGTGAGGTGGGGTGATGCATAAAACAAGGGGTTCAAATTCGCTCAGATACCGTTCCATACACCCAATATGTAATAGACAAGACCTACTCCTTGCTCAGTGAACTGGACTCAACACGCCCTATTCACCGCACAAGAATATATGTGACTAGTAACAATCTTAAAACCTATGTATTGATATCTGTCTGGAAGTGAGTCAAGTGGGTGTAAATCCGCATAAACACAGCCGTGAAAAGCAGCTAAACCCCATTATAAAAATAAATTACTTTTAAAAAGCCGTAAAACAAAGACAGTGAAAGAGAGAGAAATTCTTACAAAATTCGTTCAGAGGCTGTGATGCAACCTGGATTGACCATATCTACACGCACAGCTGGATGAGACATAAGGGTGGACAGTCTTGGGGCTGAAAGGTTGGGTTAGGTTGGGTGAGCAAACGCAGACCCTTTAAAGTAATACTGCGTGGTACCCATCCCATGGGTCCCAAGTCTCCAGGTTCAAGGGCATCTTCCTACATCGAAAACATGCATGAGGAACCCAGAAGAAGGTACACCGTGTGATTTTGAAAGGTTTCTAAAACGCACCTCATTTCTCATCTCCTTGTGCTCGGGTTCGCCATTCCAGCTACTTTACTAGCAATCTCCCTACTTGGAGAATCAGCACCTTTAACCTCCTGTTCCCTACAGGTTGCAATTTGTCCTGAGGATGAACGGGAAGAGGGGCAACCAATGAGAGACTAGATCTAGCTGTTGGGACAGGCACAGGTCACTCTATTTTCCCATCAGGAAGAAGAATTAACCACAGGCTCAGCCTGCTGCCAGGAACCAGAATAGGGCCTGAGGCAATCCCGTGCTTTTGCGACCAGCTCTCAAAAAAGACAGTTGAAAAATGGAGCTCAGGGACACTGCAATTCACAAACCCGCAGAGTTATAAGTGATAACTCTCATCCACAGATATATTGAGGGAAGTCAACGAAGAGGATTTGAAAGCAAGGCAGAATTGCAGGAAACAGATTTCAGGAGGTAGATTCGAATCGCCTTTAAGGCACATGAAAAGCGGCAAAACGTCGACAATGATGCCCTTGGCCAAAAAGGGCGTATGCGTTTTTTCCTGAATATATTCAGGAAAAAACGCATACGCCCTTTTTGGCCAACCAAGCAACCTGGAAAGGCAAATCAGCGCTACAAAGAAGTCTCGCTTCCCATCGGTCAAAAGGGCCATGCTGCAAAAAGTGTCAAAACCAGAAATGCAGGACAGGCCATGGAGAAATGGCAGCCTTGCTACGCTGATGGGCGGGATGTAAATTGCCAACAGCCACTCTGGAGAAGTGTATGGTGTGTCCTGAAACATCGAAAAAACACAGCTTAGTGAGCATAGGGCACGTCCACTCATGGGCGTATAAATTGGGAAAACTAAAAATCAGCAAGACACAGGCACCCCAAAGTTTGGGGCTGCTCTGTTGACAAGAACCTCCACTTCATGACACCTTAAATATCCCAGGAAAGAGAAAAATGGATAAAAAAGTTGTGGTCCTTATGTACAATGGAATATCACTCAGACATGAAATCAATGTCATAAGGCTAGTAGAAGCAAGATGAGTGGACTTAGGTATGACGATTCTAAGTGAAATAAGTCACACAGAAAAAGACACTTATCATAAGCTATCACTTATAGAGGGAATGTAAAAACCGCTACACTTGAACTGAATTACAAAACAGAACAGAGTCACACGTTTAGAAAACACACTATGGCTGCTTAACGGGAAAGGTGAGGTGGGGTGATGCATAAAACAAGGGGTTCAAATTTGCTCAGATACCGTTCCATACACCCAATATGTAATAGACAAGACCTACTCCTTGCTCCGTGAACTGGACTCAACACCCCCTATTCACCGCACAAGAATATATGTGACTAGTAACAATCTTAAAACCTATGTATTGATATCTGTCTGGAAGTGAGTCAAGTGGGTGTAAATCCGCATAAACACAGCCGTGAAAAGCAGCTAAACCCCATTATAAAAATAAATTACTTTTAAAAACCCGTAAAACAAAGACAGTGAAAGAGAGAGAAATTCTTACAAAATTCGTTCAGGGGCTGTGATGCCACCTGGATTGACCATATCTAGACCCACAGCTGGATGAGACATAAGGGTGGACACTCTTGGGGCTGAGAGGTTGGGTGAGCAAACGCAGACCCTTTAAAGTAATACTGCGTGATACCCATCCCATGGGTCCCAAATCTCCAGGTTCAAGGGCATCTTCCTACATCGAAAACATGCATGAGAAACTCAGAAGATGGTACACCGTGTGATTTTGAAAGGTTTCTAAAACACACCCCATTTCTCATCTCCTTGTGCTCGGGTTCGCCTTTCCAGCTACTTTACTAGCAATCAACTTACTTGGAGAATCAGCACCTTTAACCTCCTGTTCCCTACAGGTTGCAATTTCTCCGGAGGATGAACGGGAAGAGGGGCAACCAATGAGAGACTAGATCTAGGTGTTGGGACAGGCACAGGTCACTCTATTTTCCCATCAGGAAGAAGAATTAATCACAGGCTCAGCCTGCCGCCCAGAAGCACAATAGGGCCTGAGGCAATCACGCGCTTTTGCGGCCAGCTCCCAAAAAAGCGAGTTGAAAAATGGAGCTCAGGGACACTGCAATTCACAAACCCGCAGAGTTATAAATGATAACTCTCATCCACAGATATATTGAGGGAAGGCAACGAAGAGGATTTGAAAGCAAGGCAGAATTGCAGGAAACAGATTTCAGGAGGTAGATTCGAATCGCCTGTAAAGCACATGTAAAGCGGCAAAACGTCGACAATGTTGCCCTTGGCCAAGAAGGACGTATGCGTTTTTTCATGAATATATTCAGGAAAAAACGCATACGCCCTTTTTGGCCAACCAAGCAACCTGGAAAGGCAAATCAGCGCTACAAAGAAGTCTCGCTTCCCATCGGTCAAAAGCTCCATGCTGCAAAAAGTGTCAAAACCAGAAATGCAGGACAGGCCATGGAGAAATGGCAGCCTTGCTACGCTGATGAGCGGGATGTAAGTTGCCAACAGCCACTCTGGAGAAGTGTACGGTGTGTCCTGAAACATCGAAAAAACACAGCTTAGGGAGCATAGGGCACGTCCACTCATGGGCGTATAAATTGGGAAAACTAAAAATCAGCAAGACACAGGCACCCCAAAGTTTAGGGCTGCTCTGTTGACAAGAACCTCCACTTCATGACACCTTAAATATCCCAGGAAAGAGAAAAATGGATAAAGAAGTTGTGGTCCTTATGTACAATGCAATATCACTCAGACATGAAATCAATGTCATAAGGCTAGTAGAAGCAAGATGAGTGGACTTAGGTACGACGATTCTAAGTGAAATAAGTCACACAGAAAAAGACACTTATCATAAGCTATCACTTATAGAGGGAATGTAAAAACCGCTACACTTGAACTGAATTACAGAACAGAACAGAATCACACGTTTAGAAAACACACTATGGCTGCTTAACGGGAAAGGTGAGGTGGGGTGATGCATAAAACAAGGGGTTCAAATTCGCTCAGATACCGTTCCATACACCCAATATGTAATAGACAAGACCTACTCCTTGCTCAGTGAACTGGACTCAACACGCCCTATTCACCGCACAAGAATATATGTGACTAGTAACAATCTTAAAACCTATGTATTGATATCTGTCTGGAAGTGAGTCAAGTGGGTGTAAATCTGCATAAACACAGCCGTGAAAAGCAGCTAAAACCCATTATAAAAATAAATTACTTTTAAAAACACGTAAAACAAAGACAGTGAAAGAGAGAGAAATTCTTACAAAATTCGTTCAGAGGCTGTGATGCAACCTGGATTGACCATATCTACACGCACAGCTGGATGAGACATAAGGGTGGACAGTCTTGGGGCTGAAAGGTTGGGTTAGTTTGGGTGAGCAAACGCAGACCCTTTAAAGTAATACTGCGTGGTACCCATCCCATGGGTCCCAAGTCTCCAGGTTCAAGGGCATCTTCCTACATCGAAAACATGCATGAGGAACCCAGAAGATGGTACACCGTGTGATTTTGAAAGGTTTCTAAAACGCACCTCATTTCTCATCTCCTTGTGCTCGGGTTCGCCATTCCAGCTACTTTACTAGCAATCTCCCTACTTGGAGAATCAGCACCTTTAACCTCCTGTTCCCTACAGGTTGCAATTTGTCCGGAGGATGAACGGGAAGAGGGGCAACCAATGAGAGACTAGATCTAGCTGTTGGGACAGGCACAGGTCACTCTATTTTCCCATCAGGAAGAAGAATTAACCACAGGCTCAGCCTGCTGCCAGGAACCAGAATAGGGCCTGAGGCAATCCCGTGCTTTTGCGGCCAGCTCTCAAAAAAGACAGTTGAAAAATGGAGCTCAGGGACACTGCAATTCACAAACCCGCAGAGTTATAAGTGATAACTCTCATCCACAGATATATTGAGGGAAGTCAACGAAGAGGATTTGAAAGCAAGGCAGAATTGCAGGAAACAGATTTCAGGAGGTAGATTCGAATCGCCTTTAAGGCACATGAAAAGCGGCAAAACGTCGACAATGATGCCCTTGGCCAAAAAGGGCGTATGCGTTTTTTCCTGAATATATTCAGGAAAAAACGCATACGCCCTTTTTGGACAACCAAGCAACATGGAAAGGCAAATCAGCGCTACAAAGAAGTCTCGCTTCCCATGGGTCAAAAGGGCCATGCTGCAAAAAGTGTCAAAACCAGAAATGCAGGACAGGCCATGGAGAAATGGCAGCCTTGCTACGCTGATGGGCGGGATGTAAATTGCCAACAGCCACTCTTGGGAAGTGTACGGTGTGTCCTGAAACATGGAAAAAACACAGCTTAGTGAGCATAGGGCACGTCCACTCATGGGCGTATAAATTGGGAAAACTAAAAATCAGCAAGACACAGGCACCCCAAAGTTTGGGGCTGCTCTGTTGACAAGAACGTCCACTTCATGACACCTTAAATATCCCAGGAAAGAGAAAAATGTATAAAAAAGTTGTGGTCCTTATGTACAATGGAATATCACTCAGACATGAAATCAATGTCATAAGGCTAGTAGAAGCAAGATGAGTGGACTTAGGTACGACGATTCTAAGTGAAAAAAGTCACACAGAAAAAGACACTTATCATAAGCTATCACTTATAGAGGGAATGTAAAAACCGCTACACTTGAACTGAATTACAAAACAGAACAGAGTCACACGTTTAGAAAACACACTATGGCTGCTTAACGGGAAAGGTGAGGTGGGGTGATGCATAAAACAAGGGGTTCATATTTGCTCAGATACCGTTCCATACACCCAATATGTAATAGACAAGACCTACTCCTTGCTCAGTGAACTGGACTCAACACCCCCTATTCACCGCACAAGAATATATGTGACTAGTAACAATCTTAAAACCTATGTATTGATATCTGTCTGGAAGTGAGTCAAGTGGGTGTAAATCCGCATAAACACAGCCGTGAAAAGCAGCTAAACCCCATTATAAAAATAAATTACCTTTAAAAACCCGTAAAACAAAGACAGTGAAAGAGAGAGAAATTCTTACAAAATTCGTTCAGAGGCTGTGATGCCACCTGGATTGACCATATCTAGACCCACAGCTGGATGAGACATAAGGGTGGACACTCTTGGGGCTGAGAGGTTGGGTGAGCAAACGCAGACCCTTTAAAGTAATACTGCGTGATACCCATGCAATGGGTCCCAAATCTCCAGGTTCAAGGGCATCTTCCTACATCGAAATCATGCATGAGAAACTCAGAAGATGGTACACCATGTGATTTTGAAAGGTTTCTAAAACACACCCCATTTCTCATCTCCTTGTGCTCGGGTTCGCCTTTCCAGCTACTTTACTAGCAATCAACTTACTTGGAGAATCAGCACCTTTAACCTCCTGTTCCCTACAGGTTGCAATTTGTCCTGAGGATGAACGGGAAGAGGGGCAACCAATGAGAGACTAGATCTAGGTTTTGGGACAGGCACAGGTCACTCTATTTTCCCAACAGGAAGAAGAATTAATCACAGGCTCAGCCTGCCGCCCAGAAGCACAATAGGGCCTGAGGCAATCCCGCGCTTTTGCGGCCAGCTCCCAAAAAAGCGACTTGAAAAATGGAGCTCAGGGACACTGCAATTCACAAACCCGCAGAGTTATAAATGATAACTCTCATCCACAGATATATTGAGGGAAGGCAACGAAGAGGATTTGAAAGCAAGGCAGAATTGCAGGAAACAGATTTCAGGAGGTAGATTCGAATCGCCTGTAAAGCACATGAAAAGCGGCAAAACGTCGACAATGATGCCCTTGGCCAAGAAGGGCGTATGCGTTTTTTCCTGAATATATTCAGGAAAAAACGCATACGCCCTTTTTGGCCAACCAAGCAACCTGGAAAGGCAAATCAGCGCTACAAAGAAGTCTCGCTTCCCATCGGTCAAAAGGGCCATGCTGCAAAAAGTGTCAAAACCAGAAATGCAGGACAGGCCATGGAGAAATGGCAGCCTTGCTACGCTGATGGGCGGGATGTAAATTGCCAACAGCCACTCTGGAGAAGTGTACGGTGTGTCCTGAGACATCGAAAAAACACAGCTTAGGGAGCATAGGGCACGTCCACTCATGGGCGTATAAATTGGGAAAACTAAAAATCAGCAAGACACAGGCACCCCAAAGTTTAGGGCTGCTCTGTTGACAAGAACCTCCACTTCATGACACCTTAAATATCCCAGGAAAGAGAAAAATGGATAAAGAAGTTGTGGTCCTTATGTACAATGCAATATCACTCAGACATGAAATCAATGTCATAAGGCTAGTAGAAGCAAGATGAGTGGACTTAGGTACGACGATTCTAAGTGAAATAAGTCACACAGAAAAAGACACTTATCATAAGGTATCACTTATAGAGGGAATGTAAAAACCGCTACACTTGAACTGAATTACAGAACAGAACAGAATCACACGTTTAGAAAACACACTATGGTTGCTTAACGGGAAAGGTGAGGTGGGGTGATGCATAAAACAAGGGGTTCAAATTCGCTCAGATACCGTTCCATACACCCAATATGTAATAGACAAGACCTACTCCTTGCTCAGTGAACTGGACTCAACACGCCCTATTCACCGCACAAGAATATATGTGACTAGTAACAATCTTAAAACCTATGTATTGATATCTGTCTGGAAGTGAGTCAAGTGGGTGTAAATCCGCATAAACACAGCCGTGAAAAGCAGCTAAACCCCATTATAAAAATAAATTACTTTTAAAAAGCCGTAAAACAAAGACAGTGAAAGAGAGAGAAATTCTTACAAAATTCGTTCAGAGGCTGTGATGCAACCTGGATTGAAAATATCTACACGCACAGCTGGATGAGACATAAGGGTGGACAGTCTTGGGGCTGAAAGGTTGGGTTAGGTTGGGTGAGCAAACGCAGACCCTTTAAAGTAATACTGCGTGGTACCCATCCCATGGGTCCCAAGTCTCCAGGTTCAAGGGCATCTTCCTACATCGAAAACATGCATGAGGAACCCAGAAGAAGGTACACCGTGTGATTTTGAAAGGTTTCTAAAACGCACCTCATTTCTCATCTCCTTGTGCTCGGGTTCGCCATTCCAGCTACTTTACTAGCAATCTCCCTACTTGGAGAATCAGCACCTTTAACCTCCTGTTCCCTACAGGTTGCAATTTGTCCTGAGGATGAACGGGAAGAGGGGCAACCAATGAGAGACTAGATCTAGCTGTTGGGACAGGCACAGGTCACTCTATTTTCCCATCAGGAAGAAGAATTAACCACAGGCTCAGCCTGCTGCCAGGAACCAGAATAGGGCCTGAGGCAATCCCGTGCTTTTGCGACCAGCTCTCAAAAAAGACAGTTGAAAAATGGAGCTCAGGGACACTGCAATTCACAAACCCGCAGAGTTATAAGTGATAACTCTCATCCACAGATATATTGAGGGAAGTCAACGAAGAGGATTTGAAAGCAAGGCAGAATTGCAGGAAACAGATTTCAGGAGGTAGATTCGAATCGCCTTTAAGGCACATGAAAAGCGGCAAAACGTCGACAATGATGCCCTTGGCCAAAAAGGGCGTATGCGTTTTTTCCTGAATATATTCAGGAAAAAACGCATACGCCCTTTTTGGCCAACCAAGCAACCTGGAAAGGCAAATCAGCGCTACAAAGAAGTCTCGCTTCCTAAGGGTCAAAACGGCCATGCTGCAAAAAGTGTCAAAACCAGAAATGCAGGACAGGCCATGGAGAAATGGCAGCCTTGCTACGCTGATGGGCGGGATGTAAATTGCCAACAGCCACTCTGGAGAAGTGTATGGTGTGTCCTGAAACATCGAAAAAACACAGCTTAGTGAGCATAGGGCACGTCCACTCATGGGCGTATAAATTGGGAAAACTAAAAATCAGCAAGACACAGGCACCCCAAAGTTTGGGGCTGCTCTGTTGACAAGAACCTCCACTTCATGACACCTTAAATATCCCAGGAAAGAGAAAAATGGATAAAAAAGTTGTGGTCCTTATGTACAATGGAATATCACTCAGACATGAAATCAATGTCATAAGGCTAGTAGAAGCAAGATGAGTGGACTTAGGTATGACGATTCTAAGTGAAATAAGTCACACAGAAAAAGACACTTATCATAAGCTATCACTTATAGAGGGAATGTAAAAACCGCTACACTTGAACTGAATTACAAAACAGAACAGAGTCACACGTTTAGAAAACACACTATGGCTGCTTAACGGGAAAGGTGAGGTGGGGTGATGCATAAAACAAGGGGTTCAAATTTGCTCAGATACCGTTCCATACACCCAATATGTAATAGACAAGACCTACTCCTTGCTCCGTGAACTGGACTCAACACCCCCTATTCACCGCACAAGAATATATGTGACTAGTAACAATCTTAAAACCTATGTATTGATATCTGTCTGGAAGTGTGTCAAGTGGGTGTAAATCCACATAAACACAGCCGTGAAAAGCAGCTAAACCCCATTATAAAAATAAATTACTTTTAAAAACCCGTAAAACAAAGACAGTGAAAGAGAGAGAAATTCTTACAAAATTCGTTCAGGGGCTGTGATGCCACCTGGATTGACCATATCTAGACCCACAGCTGGATGAGACATAAGGGTGGACACTCTTGGGGCTGAGAGGTTGGGTGAGCAAACGCAGACCCTTTAAAGTAATACTGCGTGATACCCATCCCATGGGTCCCAAATCTCCAGGTTCAAGGGCATCTTCCTACATCGAAAACATGCATGAGAAACTCAGAAGATGGTACACCGTGTGATTTTGAAAGGTTTCTAAAACACACCCCATTTCTCATCTCCTTGTGCTCGGGTTCGCCTTTCCAGCTACTTTACTAGCAATCAACTTACTTGGAGAATCAGCACCTTTAACCTCCTGTTCCCTACAGGTTGCAATTTCTCCGGAGGATGAACGGGAAGAGGGGCAACCAATGAGAGACTAGATCTAGGTGTTGGGACAGGCACAGGTCACTCTATTTTCCCATCAGGAAGAAGAATTAATCACAGGCTCAGCCTGCCGCCCAGAAGCACAATAGGGCCTGAGGCAATCACGCGCTTTTGCGGCCAGCTCCCAAAAAAGCGAGTTGAAAAATGGAGCTCAGGGACACTGCAATTCACAAACCCGCAGAGTTATAAATGATAACTCTCATCCACAGATATATTGAGGGAAGGCAACAAAGAGGATTTGAAAGCAAGGCAGAATTGCAGGAAACAGATTTCAGGAGGTAGATTCGAATCGCTTGTAAAGCACATGTAAAGCGGCAAAACGTCGACAATGTTGCCCTTGGCCAAGAAGGACGTATGTGTTTTTTCATGAATATATTCAGGAAAAAACGCATACGCCCTTTTTGGCCAACCAAGCAACCTGGAAAGGCAAATCAGCGCTACAAAGAAGTCTCGCTTCCCATCGGTCAAAAGCTCCATGCTGCAAAAAGTGTCAAAACCAGAAATGCAGGACAGGCCATGGAGAAATGGCAGCCTTGCTACGCTGATGAGCGGGATGTAAGTTGCCAACAGCCACTCTGGAGAAGTGTACGGTGTGTCCTGAAACATCGAAAAAACACAGCTTAGGGAGCATAGGGCACGTCCACTCATGGGCGTATAAATTGGGAAAACTAAAAATCAGCAAGACACAGGCACCCCAAAGTTTAGGGCTGCTCTGTTGACAAGAACCTCCACTTCATGACACCTTAAATATCCCAGGAAAGAGAAAAATGGATAAAGAAGTTGTGGTCCTTATGTACAATGCAATATCACTCAGACATGAAATCAATGTCATAAGGCTAGTAGAAGCAAGATGAGTGGACTTAGGTACGACGATTCTAAGTGAAATAAGTCACACAGAAAAAGACACTTATCATAAGCTATCACTTATAGAGGGAATGTAAAAACCGCTACACTTGAACTGAATTACAAAACAGAACAGAGTCACACGTTTAGAAAACACACTATGGCTGCTTAACGGGAAAGGTGAGGTGGGGTGATGCATAAAACAAGGGGTTCAAATTCGCTCAGATACCGTTCCATACACCCAATATGTAATAGACAAGACCTACTCCTTGCTCAGTGAACTGGACTCAACACGCCCTATTCACCGCACAAGAATATATGTGACTAGTAACAATCTTAAAACCTATGTATTGATATCTGTCTGGAAGTGAGTCAAGTGGGTGTAAATCTGCATAAACACAGCCGTGAAAAGCAGCTAAACCCCATTATAAAAATAAATTACTTTTAAAAACCCGTAAAACAAAGACAGTGAAAGAGAGAGAAATTCTTTCAAAATTCGTTCAGAGGCTGTGATGCAACCTGGATTGACCATATCTACACGCACAGCTGGATGAGACATAAGGGTGGACAGTCTTGGGGCTGAAAGGTTGGGTTAGTTTGGGTGAGCAAACGCAGACCCTTTAAAGTAATACTGCGTGGTACCCATCCCATGGGTCCCAAGTCTCCAGGTTCAAGGGCATCTTCCTACATCGAAAACATGCATGAGAAACCCAGAAGATGGTACACCGTGTGATTTTGAAAGGTTTCTAAAACGCACCTCATTTCTCATCTCCTTGTGCTCGGGTTCGCCATTCCAGCTACTTTACTAGCAATCTCCCTACTTGGAGAATCAGCACCTTTAACCTCCTGTTCCCTACAGGTTGCAATTTGTCCGGAGGATGAACGGGAAGAGGGGCAACCAATGAGAGACTAGATCTAGCTGTTGGGACAGGCACAGGTCACTCTATTTTCCCATCAGGAAGAAGAATTAACCACAGGCTCAGCCTGCTGCCAGGAACCAGAATAGGGCCTGAGGCAATCCCGTGCTTTTGCGGCCAGCTCTCAAAAAAGACAGTTGAAAAATGGAGCTCAGGGACACTGCAATTCACAAACCCGCAGAGTTATAAGTGATAACTCTCATCCACAGATATATTGAGGGAAGTCAACGAAGAGGATTTGAAAGCAAGGCAGAATTGCAGGAAACAGATTTCAGGAGGTAGATTCGAATCGCCTTTAAGGCACATGAAAAGCAGCAAAACGTCGACAATGATGCCCTTGGCCAAAAAGGGCGTATGCGTTTTTTCCTGAATATATTCAGGAAAAAACGCATACGCCCTTTTTGGACAACCAAGCAACATGGAAAGGCAAATCAGCGCTACAAAGAAGTCTCGCTTCCCATGGGTCAAAAGGGCCATGCTGCAAAAAGTGTCAAAACCAGAAATGCAGGACAGGCCATGGAGAAATGGCAGCCTTGCTACGCTGATGGGCGGGATGTAAATTGCCAACAGCCACTCTGGAGAAGTGTACGGTGTGTCCTGAAACATCGAAAAAACACAGCTTAGTGAGCATAGGGCACGTCCACTCATGGGCGTATAAATTGGGAAAACTAAAAATCAGCAAGACACAGGCACCCCAAAGTTTGGGGCTGCTCTGTTGACAAGAACCTCCACTTCATGACACCTTAAATATCCCAGGAAAGAGAAAAATGGATAAAAAAGTTGTGGTCCTTATGTACAATGGAATATCACTCAGACATGAAATCAATGTCATAAGGCTAGTAGAAGCAAGATGAGTGGACTTAGGTACGACGATTCTAAGTGAAAAAAGTCACACAGAAAAAGACACTTATCATAAGCTATCACTTATAGAGGGAATGTAAAAACCGCTACACTTGAACTGAATTACAAAACAGAACAGAGTCACACGTTTAGAAAACACACTATGGCTGCTTAACGGGAAAGGTGAGGTGGGGTGATGCATAAAACAAGGGGTTCAAATTCGCTCAGATACCGTTCCATACACCCAATATGTAATAGACAAGACCTACTCCTTGCTCAGTGAACTGGACTCAACACGCCCTATTCACCGCACAAGAATATATGTGACTAGTAACAATCTTAAAACCTATGTATTGATATCTGTCTGGAAGTGAGTCAAGTGGGTGTAAATCCGCATAAACACAGCCGTGAAAAGCAGCTAAACCCCATTATAAAAATAAATTACTTTTAAAAACCCGTAAAACAAAGACAGTGAAAGAGAGAGAAATTCTTACAAAATTCGTTCAGGGGCTGTGATGCCACCTGGATTGACCATATCTAGACCCACAGCTGGATGAGACATAAGGGTGGACAGTCCTGGGGCTGAAAGGTTGGGTTAGGTTGGGTGAGCAAACGCAGACCCTTTAAAGTAATACTGCGTGGTACCCATCCCATGGGTCCCAAGTCTCCAGGTTCAAGGGCATCTTCCTACATCGAAAACATGCATGAGGAACCCAGAAGAAGGTACACCGTGTGATTTTGAAAGGTTTCTAAAACGCACCTCATTTCTCATCTCCTTGTGCTCGGGTTCGCCATTCCAGCTACTTTACTAGCAATCTCCCTACTTGGAGAATCAGCACCTTTAACCTCCTGTTCCCTACAGGTTGCAATTTGTCCTGAGGATGAACGGGAAGAGGGGCAACCAATGAGAGACTAGATCTAGCTGTTGGGACAGGCACAGGTCACTCTATTTTCCCATCAGGAAGAAGAATTAACCACAGGCTCAGCCTGCTGCCAGGAACCAGAATAGGGCCTGAGGCAATCCCGTGCTTTTGCGGCCAGCTCTCAAAAAAGACAGTTGAAAAATGGAGCTCAGGGACACTGCAATTCACAAACCCGCAGAGTTATAAGTGATAACTCTCATCCACAGATATATTGAGGGAAGTCAACGAAGAGGATTTGAAAGCAAGGCAGAATTGCAGGAAACAGATTTCAGGAGGTAGATTCGAATCGCCTTTAAGGCACATGAAAAGCGGCAAAACGTCGACAATGATGCCCTTGGCCAAAAAGGGCGTATGCGTTTTTTCCTGAATATATTCAGGAAAAAACGCATACGCACTTTTTGGCCAACCAAGCAACCTGGAAAGGCAAATCAGCGCTACAAAGAAGTCTCGCTTCCTAAGGGTCAAAGGGCCATGCTGCAAAAAGTGTCAAAACCAGAAATGCAGGACAGGCCATGGAGAAATGGCAGCCTTGCTACGCTGATGGGCGGGATGTGAATCCCAACAGCCACTCTGGAGAAGTGTATGGTGTGTCCTGAAACATCGAAAAAACACAGCTTAGTGAGCATAGGGTACGTCCACTCATGGGCGTATAAATTGGGAAAACTAAAAATCAGCAAGACACAGGCACCCCAAAGTTTGGGGCTGCTCTGTTGACAAGAACCTCCACTTCATGACACCTTAAATATCCCAGGAAAGAGAAAAATGGATAAAGAAGTTGTGGTCCTTATGTACAATGCAATATCACTCAGACATGAAATCAATGTCATAAGGCTAGTAGAAGCAAGATGAGTGGACTTAGGTACGACGATTCTAAGTGAAATAAGTCACACAGAAAAAGACACTTATCATAAGCTATCACTTATAGAGGGAATGTAAAAACCGCTACACTTGAACTGAATTACAGAACAGAACAGAATCACACGTTTAGAAAACACACTATGGCTGCTTAACGGGAAAGGTGAGGTGGGGTGATGCATAAAACACGGGGTTCAAATTCGCTCAGATACCGTTCCATACACCCAATATGTAATAGACATGACCTACTCCTTGCTCAGTGAACTGGACTCAACACGCCCTATTCACCGCACAAGAATATATGTGACTAGTAACAATCTTAAAACCTATGTATTGATATCTGTCTGGAAGTGAGTCAAGTGGGTGTAAATCCGCATAAACACAGCCGTGAAAAGCAGCTAAACCCCATTATAAAAATAAATTACTTTTAAAAACCCGTAAAACAAAGACAGTGAAAGAGAGAGAAATTCTTACAAAATTCGTTCAGGGGCTGTGATGCCACCTGGATTGACCATATCTAGACCCACAGCTGGATGAGACATAAGGGTGGACACTCTTGGGGCTGAGAGGTTGGGTGAGCAAACGCAGACCCTTTAAAGTAATACTGCGTGATACCCATCCCATGGGTCCCAAATCTCCAGGTTCAAGGGCATCTTCCTACATCGAAAACATGCATGAGAAACTCAGAAGATGGTACACCGTGTGATTTTGAAAGGTTTCTAAAACACACCCCATTTCTCATCTCCTTGTGCTCGGGTTCGCCTTTCCAGCTACTTTACTAGCAATCAACTTACTTGGAGAATCAGCACCTTTAACCTCCTGTTCCCTACAGGTTGCAATTTCTCCGGAGGATGAACGGGAAGAGGGGCAACCAATGAGAGACTAGATCTAGGTGTTGGGACAGGCACAGGTCACTCTATTTTCCCATCAGGAAGAAGAATTAATCACAGGCTCAGCCTGCCGCCCAGAAGCACAATAGGGCCTGAGGCAATCACGCGCTTTTGCGGCCAGCTCCCAAAAAAGCGAGTTGAAAAATGGAGCTCAGGGACACTGCAATTCACAAACCCGCAGAGTTATAAATGATAACTCTCATCCACAGATATATTGAGGGAAGGCAACAAAGAGGATTTGAAAGCAAGGCAGAATTGCAGGAAACAGATTTCAGGAGGTAGATTCGAATCGCCTGTAAAGCACATGTAAAGCGGCAAAACGTCGACAATGTTGCCCTTGGCCAAGAAGGACGTATGCGTTTTTTCCTGAATATATTCAGGAAAAAACGCATACGCCCTTTTTGGCCAACCAAGCAACCTGGAAAGGCAAATCAGCGCTACAAAGAAGTCTCGCTTCCCATCGGTCAAAAGCTCCATGCTGCAAAAAGTGTCAAAACCAGAAATGCAGGACAGGCCATGGAGAAATGGCAGCCTTGCTACGCTGATGAGCGGGATGTAAGTTGCCAACAGCCACTCTGGAGAAGTGTACGGTGTGTCCTGAAACATCGAAAAAACACAGCTTAGGGAGCATAGGGCACGTCCACTCATGGGCGTATAAATTGGGAAAACTAAAAATCAGCAAGACACAGGCACCCCAAAGTTTAGGGCTGCTCTGTTGACAAGAACCTCCACTTCATGACACCTTAAATATCCCAGGAAAGAGAAAAATGGATAAAGAAGTTGTGGTCCTTATGTACAATGCAATATCACTCAGACATGAAATCAATGTCATAAGGCTAGTAGAAGCAAGATGAGTGGACTTAGGTACGACGATTCTAAGTGAAATAAGTCACACAGAAAAAGACACTTATCATAAGCTATCACTTATAGAGGGAATGTAAAAACCGCTACACTTGAACTGAATTACAGAACAGAACAGAATCACACGTTTAGAAAACACACTATGGCTGCTTAACGGGAAAGGTGAGGTGGGGTGATGCATAAAACAAGGGGTTCAAATTCGCTCAGATACCGTTCCATACACCCAATATGTAATAGACAAGACCTACTCCTTGCTCAGTGAACTGGACTCAACACGCCCTATTCACCGCACAAGAATATATGTGACTAGTAACAATCTTAAAACCTATGTATTGATATCTGTCTGGAAGTGAGTCAAGTGGGTGTAAATCTGCATAAACACAGCCGTGAAAAGCAGCTAAACCCCATTATAAAAATAAATTACTTTTAAAAACCCGTAAAACAAAGACAGTGAAAGAGAGAGAAATTCTTTCAAAATTCGTTCAGAGGCTGTGATGCAACCTGGATTGACCATATCTACACGCACAGCTGGATGAGACATAAGGGTGGACAGTCTTGGGGCTGAAAGGTTGGGTTAGTTTGGGTGAGCAAACGCAGACCCTTTAAAGTAATACTGCGTGGTACCCATCCCATGGGTCCCAAGTCTCCAGGTTCAAGGGCATCTTCCTACATCGAAAACATGCATGAGAAACCCAGAAGATGGTACACCGTGTGATTTTGAAAGGTTTCTAAAACGCACCTCATTTCTCATCTCCTTGTGCTCGGGTTCGCCATTCCAGCTACTTTACTAGCAATCTCCCTACTTGGAGAATCAGCACCTTTAACCTCCTGTTCCCTACAGGTTGCAATTTGTCCGGAGGATGAACGGGAAGAGGGGCAACCAATGAGAGACTAGATCTAGCTGTTGGGACAGGCACAGGTCACTCTATTTTCCCATCAGGAAGAAGAATTAACCACAGGCTCAGCCTGCTGCCAGGAACCAGAATAGGGCCTGAGGCAATCCCGTGCTTTTGCGGCCAGCTCTCAAAAAAGACAGTTGAAAAATGGAGCTCAGGGACACTGCAATTCACAAACCCGCAGAGTTATAAGTGATAACTCTCATCCACAGATATATTGAGGGAAGTCAACGAAGAGGATTTGAAAGCAAGGCAGAATTGCAGGAAACAGATTTCAGGAGGTAGATTCGAATCGCCTTTAAGGCACATGAAAAGCGGCAAAACGTCGACAATGATGCCCTTGGCCAAAAAGGGCGTATGCGTTTTTTCCTGAATATATTCAGGAAAAAACGCATACGCCCTTTTTGGACAACCAAGCAACATGGAAAGGCAAATCAGCGCTACAAAGAAGTCTCGCTTCCCATGGGTCAAAAGGGCCATGCTGCAAAAAGTGTCAAAACCAGAAATGCAGGACAGGCCATGGAGAAATGGCAGCCTTGCTACGCTGATGGGCGGGATGTAAATTGCCAACAGCCACTCTGGAGAAGTGTACGGTGTGTCCTGAAACATCGAAAAAACACAGCTTAGTGAGCATAGGGCACGTCCACTCATGGGCGTATAAATTGGGAAAACTAAAAATCAGCAAGACACAGGCACCCCAAAGTTTGGGGCTGCTCTGTTGACAAGAACCTCCACTTCATGACACCTTAAATATCCCAGGAAAGAGAAAAATGGATAAAAAAGTTGTGGTCCTTATGTACAATGGAATATCACTCAGACATGAAATCAATGTCATAAGGCTAGTAGAAGCAAGATGAGTGGACTTAGGTACGACGATTCTAAGTGAAAAAAGTCACACAGAAAAAGACACTTATCATAAGCTATCACTTATAGAGGGAATGTAAAAACCGCTACACTTGAACTGAATTACAAAACAGAACAGAGTCACACGTTTAGAAAACACACTATGGCTGCTTAACGGGAAAGGTGAGGTGGGGTGATGCATAAAACAAGGGGTTCAAATTCGCTCAGATACCGTTCCATACACCCAATATGTAATAGACAAGACCTACTCCTTGCTCAGTGAACTGGACTCAACACGCCCTATTCACCGCACAAGAATATATGTGACTAGTAACAATCTTAAAACCTATGTATTGATATCTGTCTGGAAGTGAGTCAAGTGGGTGTAAATCCGCATAAACACAGCCGTGAAAAGCAGCTAAACCCCATTATAAAAATAAATTACTTTTAAAAACCCGTAAAACAAAGACAGTGAAAGAGAGAGAAATTCTTACAAAATTCGTTCAGGGGCTGTGATGCCACCTGGATTGACCATATCTAGACCCACAGCTGGATGAGACATAAGGGTGGACACTCTTGGGGCTGAGAGGTTGGGTGAGCAAACGCAGACCCTTTAAAGTAATACTGCGTGATACCCATCCCATGGGTCCCAAATCTCCAGGTTCAAGGGCATCTTCCTACATCGAAAACATGCATGAGAAACTCAGAAGATGGTACACCGTGTGATTTTGAAAGGTTTCTAAAACACACCCCATTTCTCATCTCCTTGTGCTCGGGTTCGCCTTTCCAGCTACTTTACTAGCAATCAACTTACTTGGAGAATCAGCACCTTTAACCTCCTGTTCCCTACAGGTTGCAATTTCTCCGGAGGATGAACGGGAAGAGGGGCAACCAATGAGAGACTAGATCTAGGTGTTGGGACAGGCACAGGTCACTCTATTTTCCCATCAGGAAGAAGAATTAATCACAGGCTCAGCCTGCCGCCCAGAAGCACAATAGGGCCTGAGGCAATCACGCGCTTTTGCGGCCAGCTCCCAAAAAAGCGAGTTGAAAAATGGAGCTCAGGGACACTGCAATTCACAAACCCGCAGAGTTATAAATGATAACTCTCATCCACAGATATATTGAGGGAAGGCAACAAAGAGGATTTGAAAGCAAGGCAGAATTGCAGGAAACAGATTTCAGGAGGTAGATTCGAATCGCCTGTAAAGCACATGTAAAGCGGCAAAACGTCGACAATGTTGCCCTTGGCCAAGAAGGACGTATGCGTTTTTTCATGAATATATTCAGGAAAAAACGCATACGCCCTTTTTGGCCAACCAAGCAACCTGGAAAGGCAAATCAGCGCTACAAAGAAGTCTCGCTTCCCATCGGTCAAAAGCTCCATGCTGCAAAAAGTGTCAAAACCAGAAATGCAGGACAGGCCATGGAGAAATGGCAGCCTTGCTACGCTGATGAGCGGGATGTAAGTTGCCAACAGCCACTCTGGAGAAGTGTACGGTGTGTCCTGAAACATCGAAAAAACACAGCTTAGGGAGCATAGGGCACGTCCACTCATGGGCGTATAAATTGGGAAAACTAAAAATCAGCAAGACACAGGCACCCCAAAGTTTAGGGCTGCTCTGTTGACAAGAACCTCCACTTCATGACACCTTAAATATCCCAGGAAAGAGAAAAATGGATAAAGAAGTTGTGGTCCTTATGTACAATGCAATATCACTCAGACATGAAATCAATGTCATAAGGCTAGTAGAAGCAAGATGAGTGGACTTAGGTACGACGATTCTAAGTGAAATAAGTCACACAGAAAAAGACACTTATCATAAGCTATCACTTATAGAGGGAATGTAAAAACCGCTACACTTGAACTGAATTACAGAACAGAACAGAATCACACGTTTAGAAAACACACTATGGCTGCTTAACGGGAAAGGTGAGGTGGGGTGATGCATAAAACAAGGGGTTCAAATTCGCTCAGATACCGTTCCATACACCCAATATGTAATAGACAAGACCTACTCCTTGCTCAGTGAACTGGACTCAACACGCCCTATTCACCGCACAAGAATATATGTGACTAGTAACAATCTTAAAACCTATGTATTGATATCTGTCTGGAAGTGAGTCAAGTGGGTGTAAATCTGCATAAACACAGCCGTGAAAAGCAGCTAAACCCCATTATAAAAATAAATTACTTTTAAAAACCCGTAAAACAAAGACAGTGAAAGAGAGAGAAATTCTTTCAAAATTCGTTCAGAGGCTGTGATGCAACCTGGATTGACCATATCTACACGCACAGCTGGATGAGACATAAGGGTGGACAGTCTTGGGGCTGAAAGGTTGGGTTAGTTTGGGTGAGCAAACGCAGACCCTTTAAAGTAATACTGCGTGGTACCCATCCCATGGGTCCCAAGTCTCCAGGTTCAAGGGCATCTTCCTACATCGAAAACATGCATGAGAAACCCAGAAGATGGTACACCGTGTGATTTTGAAAGGTTTCTAAAACGCACCTCATTTCTCATCTCCTTGTGCTCGGGTTCGCCATTCCAGCTACTTTACTAGCAATCTCCCTACTTGGAGAATCAGCACCTTTAACCTCCTGTTCCCTACAGGTTGCAATTTGTCCGGAGGATGAACGGGAAGAGGGGCAACCAATGAGAGACTAGATCTAGCTGTTGGGACAGGCACAGGTCACTCTATTTTCCCATCAGGAAGAAGAATTAACCACAGGCTCAGCCTGCTGCCAGGAACCAGAATAGGGCCTGAGGCAATCCCGTGCTTTTGCGGCCAGCTCTCAAAAAAGACAGTTGAAAAATGGAGCTCAGGGACACTGCAATTCACAAACCCGCAGAGTTATAAGTGATAACTCTCATCCACAGATATATTGAGGGAAGTCAACGAAGAGGATTTGAAAGCAAGGCAGAATTGCAGGAAACAGATTTCAGGAGGTAGATTCGAATCGCCTTTAAGGCACATGAAAAGCGGCAAAACGTCGACAATGATGCCCTTGGCCAAAAAGGGCGTATGCGTTTTTTCCTGAATATATTCAGGAAAAAACGCATACGCCCTTTTTGGACAACCAAGCAACATGGAAAGGCAAATCAGCGCTACAAAGAAGTCTCGCTTCCCATGGGTCAAAAGGGCCATGCTGCAAAAAGTGTCAAAACCAGAAATGCAGGACAGGCCATGGAGAAATGGCAGCCTTGCTACGCTGATGGGCGGGATGTAAATTGCCAACAGCCACTCTGGAGAAGTGTACGGTGTGTCCTGAAACATCGAAAAAACACAGCTTAGTGAGCATAGGGCACGTCCACTCATGGGCGTATAAATTGGGAAAACTAAAAATCAGCAAGACACAGGCACCCCAAAGTTTGGGGCTGCTCTGTTGACAAGAACCTCCACTTCATGACACCTTAAATATCCCAGGAAAGAGAAAAATGGATAAAAAAGTTGTGGTCCTTATGTACAATGGAATATCACTCAGACATGAAATCAATGTCATAAGGCTAGTAGAAGCAAGATGAGTGGACTTAGGTACGACGATTCTAAGTGAAAAAAGTCACACAGAAAAAGACACTTATCATAAGCTATCACTTATAGAGGGAATGTAAAAACCGCTACACTTGAACTGAATTACAAAACAGAACAGAGTCACACGTTTAGAAAACACACTATGGCTGCTTAACGGGAAAGGTGAGGTGGGGTGATGCATAAAACAAGGGGTTCAAATTCGCTCAGATACCGTTCCATACACCCAATATGTAATAGACAAGACCTACTCCTTGCTCAGTGAACTGGACTCAACACGCCCTATTCACCGCACAAGAATATATGTGACTAGTAACAATCTTAAAACCTATGTATTGATATCTGTCTGGAAGTGAGTCAAGTGGGTGTAAATCCGCATAAACACAGCCGTGAAAAGCAGCTAAACCCCATTATAAAAATAAATTACTTTTAAAAAGCCGTAAAACAAAGACAGTGAAAGAGAGAGAAATTCTTACAAAATTCGTTCAGAGGCTGTGATGCCACCTGGATTGACCATATCTACACGCACAGCTGGATGAGACATAAGGGTGGACAGTCCTGGGGCTGAAAGGTTGGGTTAGGTTGGGTGAGCAAACGCAGACCCTTTAAAGTAATACTGCGTGGTACCCATCCCATGGGTCCCAAGTCTCCAGGTTCAAGGGCATCTTCCTACATCGAAAACATGCATGAGGAACCCAGAAGAAGGTACACCGTGTGATTTTGAAAGGTTTCTAAAACGCACCTCATTTCTCATCTCCTTGTGCTCGGGTTCGCCATTCCAGCTACTTTACTAGCAATCTCCCTACTTGGAGAATCAGCACCTTTAACCTCCTGTTCCCTACAGGTTGCAATTTGTCCGGAGGATGAACGGGAAGAGGGGCAACCAATGAGAGACTAGATCTAGCTGTTGGGACAGGCACAGGTCACTCTATTTTCCCATCAGGAAGAAGAATTAACCACAGGCTCAGCCTGCTGCCAGGAACCAGAATAGGGCCTGAGGCAATCCCGTGCTTTTGCGGCCAGCTCTCAAAAAAGACAGTTGAAAAATGGAGCTCAGGGACACTGCAATTCACAAACCCGCAGAGTTATAAGTGATAACTCTCATCCACAGATATATTGAGGGAAGTCAACGAAGAGGATTTGAAAGCAAGGCAGAATTGCAGGAAACAGATTTCAGGAGGTAGATTCGAATCGCCTTTAAGGCA
Source organism: Eschrichtius robustus (assembly GCF_028021215.1). Taxonomy (NCBI): domain Eukaryota; kingdom Metazoa; phylum Chordata; class Mammalia; order Artiodactyla; family Eschrichtiidae; genus Eschrichtius; species Eschrichtius robustus. Next base: position 474,414 of record NW_027175183.1, read on the forward strand.
CATGAAAAGCGGCAAAACGTCGACAATGATGCCCTTGGCCAAAAAGGGCGTATGCGTTTTTTCCTGAATATATTCAGGAAAAAACGCATACGCCCTTTTTGGACAACCAAGCAACATGGAAAGGCAAATCAGCGCTACAAAGAAGTCTCGCTTCCCATGGGTCAAAAGGGCCATGCTGCAAAAAGTGTCAAAACCAGAAATGCAGGACAGGCCATGGAGAAATGGCAGCCTTGCTACGCTGATGGGCGGGATGTAAATTGCCAACAGCCACTCTGGAGAAGTGTACGGTGTGTCCTGAAACATCGAAAAAACACAGCTTAGTGAGCATAGGGCACGTCCACTCATGGGCGTATAAATTGGGAAAACTAAAAATCAGCAAGACACAGGCACCCCAAAGTTTGGGGCTGCTCTGTTGACAAGAACCTCCACTTCATGACACCTTAAATATCCCAGGAAAGAGAAAAATGGATAAAAAAGTTGTGGTCCTTATGTACAATGGAATATCACTCAGACATGAAATCAATGTCATAAGGCTAGTAGAAGCAAGATGAGTGGACTTAGGTACGACGATTCTAAGTGAAAAAAGTCACACAGAAAAAGACACTTATCATAAGCTATCACTTATAGAGGGAATGTAAAAACCGCTACACTTGAACTGAATTACAAAACAGAACAGAGTCACACGTTTAGAAAACACACTATGGCTGCTTAACGGGAAAGGTGAGGTGGGGTGATGCATAAAACAAGGGGTTCAAATTCGCTCAGATACCGTTCCATACACCCAATATGTAATAGACAAGACCTACTCCTTGCTCAGTGAACTGGACTCAACACGCCCTATTCACCGCACAAGAATATATGTGACTAGTAACAATCTTAAAACCTATGTATTGATATCTGTCTGGAAGTGAGTCAAGTGGGTGTAAATCCGCATAAACACAGCCGTGAAAAGCAGCTAAACCCCATTATAAAAATAAATTACTTTTAAAAAGCCGTAAAACAAAGACAGTGAAAGAGAGAGAAATTCTTACAAAATTCGTTCAGAGGCTGTGATGCAACCTGGATTGACCATATCTACACGCACAGCTGGATGAGACATAAGGGTGGACAGTCCTGGGGCTGAAAGGTTGGGTTAGGTTGGGTGAGCAAACGCAGACCCTTTAAAGTAATACTGCGTGGTACCCATCCCATGGGTCCCAAGTCTCCAGGTTCAAGGGCATCTTCCTACATCGAAAACATGCATGAGGAACCCAGAAAAAGGTACACCGTGTGATTTTGAAAGGTTTCTAAAACGCACCTCATTTCTCATCTCCTTGTGCTCGGGTTCGCCATTCCAGCTACTTTACTAGCAATCTCCCTACTTGGAGAATCAGCACCTTTAACCTCCTGTTCCCTACAGGTTGCAATTTGTCCGGAGGATGAACGGGAAGAGGGGCAACCAATGAGAGACTAGATCTAGCTGTTGGGACAGGCACAGGTCACTCTATTTTCCCATCAGGAAGAAGAATTAACCACAGGCTCAGCCTGCTGCCAGGAACCAGAATAGGGCCTGAGGCAATCCCGTGCTTTTGCGGCCAGCTCTCAAAAAAGACAGTTGAAAAATGGAGCTCAGGGACACTGCAATTCACAAACCCGCAGAGTTATAAGTGATAACTCTCATCCACAGATATATTGAGGGAAGTCAACGAAGAGGATTTGAAAGCAAGGCAGAATTGCAGGAAACAGATTTCAGGAGGTAGATTCGAATCGCCTTTAAGGCACATGAAAAGCGGCAAAACGTCGACAATGATGCCCTTGGCCAAAAAGGGCGTATGCGTTTTTTCCTGAATATATTCAGGAAAAAACGCATACGCCCTTTTTGGACAACCAAGCAACATGGAAAGGCAAATCAGCGCTACAAAGAAGTCTCGCTTCCCATGGGTCAAAAGGGCCATGCTGCAAAAAGTGTCAAAACCAGAAATGCAGGACAGGCCATGGAGAAATGGCAGCCTTGCTACGCTGATGGGCGGGATGTAAATTGCCAACAGCCACTCTGGAGAAGTGTACGGTGTGTCCTGAAACATCGAAAAAACACAGCTTAGTGAGCATAGGGCACGTCCACTCATGGGCGTATAAATTGGGAAAACTAAAAATCAGCAAGACACAGGCACCCCAAAGTTTGGGGCTGCTCTGTTGACAAGAACCTCCACTTCATGACACCTTAAATATCCCAGGAAAGAGAAAAATGGATAAAAAAGTTGTGGTCCTTATGTACAATGGAATATCACTCAGACATGAAATCAATGTCATAAGGCTAGTAGAAGCAAGATGAGTGGACTTAGGTACGACGATTCTAAGTGAAAAAAGTCACACAGAAAAAGACACTTATCATAAGCTATCACTTATAGAGGGAATGTAAAAACCGCTACACTTGAACTGAATTACAAAACAGAACAGAGTCACACGTTTAGAAAACACACTATGGCTGCTTAACGGGAAAGGTGAGGTGGGGTGATGCATAAAACAAGGGGTTCAAATTCGCTCAGATACCGTTCCATACACCCAATATGTAATAGACAAGACCTACTCCTTGCTCAGTGAACTGGACTCAACACGCCCTATTCACCGCACAAGAATATATGTGACTAGTAACAATCTTAAAACCTATGTATTGATATCTGTCTGGAAGTGAGTCAAGTGGGTGTAAATCCGCATAAACACAGCCGTGAAAAGCAGCTAAACCCCATTATAAAAATAAATTACTTTTAAAAAGCCGTAAAACAAAGACAGTGAAAGAGAGAGAAATTCTTACAAAATTCGTTCAGAGGCTGTGATGCAACCTGGATTGACCATATCTACACGCACAGCTGGATGAGACATAAGGGTGGACAGTCCTGGGGCTGAAAGGTTGGGTTAGGTTGGGTGAGCAAACGCAGACCCTTTAAAGTAATACTGCGTGGTACCCATCCCATGGGTCCCAAGTCTCCAGGTTCAAGGGCATCTTCCTACATCGAAAACATGCATGAGGAACCCAGAAGAAGGTACACCGTGTGATTTTGAAAGGTTTCTAAAACGCACCTCATTTCTCATCTCCTTGTGCTCGGGTTCGCCATTCCAGCTACTTTACTAGCAATCTCCCTACTTGGAGAATCAGCACCTTTAACCTCCTGTTCCCTACAGGTTGCAATTTGTCCTGAGGATGAACGGGAAGAGGGGCAACCAATGAGAGACTAGATCTAGCTGTTGGGACAGGCACAGGTCACTCTATTTTCCCATCAGGAAGAAGAATTAACCACAGGCTCAGCCTGTTGCCAGGAACCAGAATAGGGCCTGAGGCAATCCCGTGCTTTTGCGGCCAGCTCTCAAAAAAGACAGTTGAAAAATGGAGCTCAGGGACACTGCAATTCACAAACCCGCAGAGTTATAAGTGATAACTCTCATCCACAGATATATTGAGGGAAGTCAACGAAGAGGATTTGAAAGCAAGGCAGAATTGCAGGAAACAGATTTCAGGAGGTAGATTCGAATCGCCTTTAAGGCACATGAAAAGCGGCAAAACGTCGACAATGATGCCCTTGGCCAAAAAGGGCGTATGCGTTTTTTCCTGAATATATTCAGGAAAAAACGCATACGCCCTTTTTGGCCAACCAAGCAACCTGGAAAGGCAAATCAGCGCTACAAAGAAGTCTCGCTTCCTAAGGGTCAAAGGGCCATGCTGCAAAAAGTGTCAAAACCAGAAATGCAGGACAGGCCATGGAGAAATGGCAGCCTTGCTACGCTGATGGGCGGGATGTAAATTGCCAACAGCCACTCTGGAGAAGTGTATGGTGTGTCCTGAAACATCGAAAAAACACAGCTTAGTGAGCATAGGGCACGTCCACTCATGGGCGTATAAATTGGGAAAACTAAAAATCAGCAAGACACAGGCACCCCAAAGTTTGGGGCTGCTCTGTTGACAAGAACCTCCACTTCATGACACCTTAAATATCCCAGGAAAGAGAAAAATGGATAAAGAAGTTGTGGTCCTTATGTACAATGGAATATCACTCAGACATGAAATCAATGTCATAAGGCTAGTAGAAGCAAGATGAGTGGACTTAGCTATGACGATTCTAAGTGAAATAAGTCACACAGAAAAAGACACTTATCATAAGCTATCACTTATAGAGGGAATGTAAAAACCGCTACACTTCAACTGAATTACAGAACTGAACAGAATCACACGTTTAGAAAACACACTATGGCTGCTTAACGGGAAAGGTGAGGTGGGGTGATGCATAAAACAAGGGGTTCAAATTCGCTCAGATACCGTTCCATACACTCAATATGTAATAGACAAGACCTACTCCTTGCTCCGTGAACTGGACTCAACACCCCCTATTCACCGCACAAGAATATATGTGACTAGTAACAATCTTAAAACCTATGTATTGATATCTGTCTGGAAGTGAGTCAAGTGGGTGTAAATCCGCATAAACACAGCCGTGAAAAGCAGCTAAACCCCATTATAAAAATAAATTACTTTTAAAAACCCGTAAAACAAAGACAGTGAAAGAGAGAGAAATTCTTACAAAATTCGTTCAGGGGCTGTGATGCCACCTGGATTGACCATATCTAGACCCACAGCTGGATGAGACGTAAGGGTGGACACTCTTGGGGCTGAGAGTTTGGGTGAGCAAACGCAGACCCTTTAAAGGAATACTGCGTGATACCCATCGCATGGGTCCCAAATCTCCAGGTTCAAGGGCATCTTCCTACATCGAAAACATGCATGAGAAACTCAGAAGATGGTACACCGTGTGATTTTGAAAGGTTTCTAAAACACACCCCATTTCTCATCTCCTTGTGCTCGGGTTCGCCTTTCCAGCTACTTTACTAGCAATCAACTTACTTGGAGAATCAGCACCTTTAACCTCCTGTTCCCTACAGGTTGCAATTTGTCCTGAGGATGAACGGGAAGAGGGGCAACCAATGAGAGACTAGATCTAGGTGTTGGGACAGGCACAGGTCACTCTACTTTCCCATCAGGAAGAAGAATTAATCACAGGCTCAGCCTGCCGCCCAGAAGCACAATAGGGCCTGAGGCAATCCCGCGCTTTTGCGGCCAGCTCCCAAAAAAGCGAGTTGAAAAATGGAGCTCAGGGACACTGCAATTCACAAACCCGCAGAGTTATAAATGATAACTCTCATCCACAGATATATTGAGGGAAGGCAACGAAGAGGATTTGAAAGCAAGGCAGAATTGCAGGAAACAGATTTCAGGAGGTAGATTCGAATCGCCTGTAAAGCACATGAAAAGCGGCAAAACGTCGACAATGATGCCCTTGGCCAAAAAGGGCGTATGCGTTTTTTCCTGAATATATTCAGGAAAAAACGCATACGCCCTTTTTGGCCAACCAAGCAACCTGGAAAGGCAAATCAGCGCTACAAAGAAGTCTCGCTTCCCATCGGTCAAAAGGGCCATGCTGCAAAAACTGTCAAAACCAGAAATGCAGGACAGGCCATGGAGAAATGGCAGCCTTGCTACGTTGATGAGCGGGATGTAAGTTGCCAACAGCCACTCTGGAGAAGTGTACGGTGTGTCCTGAAACATCGAAAAAACACAGCTTAGGGAGCATAGGGCACGTCCACTCATGGGCGTATAAATTGGGAAAACTAAAAATCAGCAAGACACAGGCACCCCAAAGTTTAGGGCTCCTCTGTTGACAAGAGCCTACACTTCATGACAACTTAAATATCCCAGGAAAGAGAAAAATGGATAAAGAAGTTGTGGTCCTTATGTACAATGGAATATCACTCAGACATGAAATCAATGTCATAAGGCTAGTAGAAGCAAGATGAGTGGACTTAGGTACGACGATTCTAAGTGAAATAAGTCACACAGAAAAAGACACTTATCATAAGCTATCACTTATAGAGGGAATGTAAAAACCGCTACACTTGAAGTGAATTACAAAACAGAACAGAGTCACACGTTTAGAAAACACACTATGGCTGCTTAACGGGAAAGGTGAGGTGGGGTGATGCATAAAACAAGGGTTTCAAATTCGCTCAGATACCGTTCCATACACCCAATATGTAATAGACAAGACCTACTCCTTGCTCCGTGAACTGGACTCAACACCCCCTATTCACCGCACAAGAATATATGTGACTAGTAAGAATCTTAAAACCTATGTATTGATATCTGTCTGGAAGTGAGTCAAGTGGGTGTAAAGCCGCATAAACACAGCAGTGAAAAGCAGCTAAACCCCATTATAAAAATAAATTACTTTTAAAAACCCGTAAAACAAAGACAGTGAAAGAGAGAGAAATTCTTACAAAATTCGTTCAGGGGCTGTGATGCCACCTGGATTGACCATATCTAGACCCACAGCTGGATGAGACATAAGGGTGGACACTCTTGGGGCTGAGAGGTTGGGTGAGCAAACGCAGACCCTTTAAAGTAATACTGCGTGGTACCCATCCCATGGGTCCCAAGTCTCCAGGTTCAAGGGCATCTTCCTACATCGAAAACATGCATGAGAAACTCAGAAGATGGTACACCGTGTGATTTTGAAAGGTTTCTAAAACGCACCTCATTTCTCATCTCCTTGTGCTCGGGTTCGCCATTCCAGCTACTTTACTAGCAATCTCCCTACTTGGAGAATCAGCACCTTTAACCTCCTGTTCCCTACAGGTTGCAATTTGTCCGGAGGATGAACGGGAAGAGGGGCAACCAATGAGAGACGAGATCTAGCTGTTGGGACAGGCACAGGTCACTCTATTTTCCCATCAGGAAGAAGAATTAACCACAGGCTCAGACTGCTGCCAGGAACCAGAATAGGGCCTGAGGCAATCCCGTGCTTTTGCGGCCAGCTCTCAAAAAAGACAGTTGAAAAATGGAGCTCAGGGACACTGCAATTCACAAACCCGCAGAGTTATAAGTGATAACTCTCATCCACAGATATATTGAGGGAAGGCAACGAAGAGGATTTGAAAGCAAGGCAGAATTGCAGGAAACAGATTTCAGGAGGTAGATTCGAATGGCCTTTAAGGCACATGAAAAGCGGCAAAACGTCGAGAATGATGCCCTTGGCCAAAAAGGGCGTATGCGTTTTTTCCTGAATATATTCAGGAAAAAACGCATACGCCCTTTTTGGCCAACCAAGCAACCTGGAAAGCAAATCAGCGCTACAAAGAAGTCTCGCTTCCCATCGGCCAAAAGGGACATGCTGCAAAAAGTGTCAAAACCAGAAATGCAGGACAGGCCATGGAGAAATGGCAGCCTTGCTACGCTGATGGGCGGGATGTAAATTGCCAACAGCCACTCTGGAGAAGTGTACGGTGTGTCCTGAAACATCGAAAAAACACAGCTTAGGGAGCATAGGGCACGTCCACTCATGGGCGTATAAATTGGGAAAACTAAAAATCAGCAAGACACAGGCACCCCAAAGTTTGGGGCTGCTCTGTTGACAAGAACCTCCACTTCATGACACCTTAAATATCCCAGGAAAGAGAAAAATGGATATAAAATTTGTGGTCCTTATGTACAATGGAATATCACTCAGACATGAAATCAATGTCATAAGGCTAGTAGAAGCAAGATGAGTGGACTTAGGTACGACGATTCTAAGTGAAATAAGTCACACAGAAAAAGACACTTATCATAAGCTATCACTTATAGAGGGAACGTAAAAACCGCTACACTTGAACTGAATTACAAAACAGAAAAGAGTCACACGTTTAGAAAACACACTATGGCTGCTTAACGGGAAAGGTGAGGTGGGGTGATGCATAAAACAAGGGGTTCAAATTCGCTCAGATACCGTTCCATACACCCTATATGTAATACACAAGACCTACTCCTTGCTCAGTGAACTGGACTCAACACCCCCTATTCACCGCACAAGAATATATATGACTAGTAACAATCTTAAAACCTATGTATTGATATCTGTCTGGAAGTGAGTCAAGTGGGTGTAAATCCGCATAAACACAGCCGTGAAAAGCAGCTAAACCCCATTATAAAAATAAATTACTTTTAAAAACCCGTAAAACAAAGACAGTGAAAGAGAGAGAAATTCTTTCAAAATTCGTTCAGAGGCTGTGATGCAACCTGGATTGACCATATCTACACGCACAGCTGGATGAGACATAAGGGTGGACAGTCTTGGGGCTGAAAGGTTGGGTTAGTTTGGGTGAGCAAACGCAGACCCTTTAAAGTAATACTGCGTGGTACCCATCCCATGGGTCCCAAGTCTCCAGGTTCAAGGGCATCTTCCTACATCGAAAACATGCATGAGAAACCCAGAAGATGGTACACCGTGTGATTTTGAAAGGTTTCTAAAACGCACCTCATTTCTCATCTCCTTGTGCTCGGGTTCGCCATTCCAGCTACTTTACTAGCAATCTCCCTACTTGGAGAATCAGCACCTTTAACCTCCTGTTCCCTACAGGTTGCAAATTGTCCGGAGGATGAACGGGAAGAGGGGCAACCAATGAGAGACTAGATCTAGCTGTTGGGACAGGCACAGGTCACTCTATTTTCCCATCAGGAAGAAGAATTAACCACAGGCTCAGCCTGCTGCCAGGAACCAGAATAGGGCCTGAGGCAATCCCGTGCTTTTGCGGCCAGCTCTCAAAAAAGACAGTTGAAAAATGGAGCTCAGGGACACTGCAATTCACAAACCCGCAGAGTTATAAGTGATAACTCTCATCCACAGATATATTGAGGGAAGTCAACGAAGAGGATTTGAAAGCAAGGCAGAATTGCAGGAAACAGATTTCAGGAGGTAGATTCGAATCGCCTTTAAGGCACATGAAAAGCGGCAAAACGTCGACAATGATGCCCTTGGCCAAAAAGGGCGTATGCGTTTTTTCCTGAATATATTCAGGAAAAAACGCATACGCCCTTTTTGGACAACCAAGCAACATGGAAAGGCAAATCAGCGCTACAAAGAAGTCTCGCTTCCCATGGGTCAAAAGGGCCATGCTGCAAAAAGTGTCAAAACCAGAAATGCAGGACAGGCCATGGAGAAATGGCAGCCTTGCTACGCTGATGGGCGGGATGTAAATTGCCAACAGCCACTCTGGAAAAGTGTACGGTGTGTCCTGAAACATCGAAAAAACACAGCTTAGTGAGCATAGGGCACGTCCACTCATGGGCGTATAAATTGGGAAAACTAAAAATCAGCAAGACACAGGCACCCCAAAGTTTGGGGCTGCTCTGTTGACAAGAACCTCCACTTCATGACACCTTAAATATCCCAGGAAAGAGAAAAATGGATAAAAAAGTTGTGGTCCTTATGTACAATGGAATATCACTCAGACATGAAATCAATGTCATAAGGCTAGTAGAAGCAAGATGAGTGGACTTAGGTACGACGATTCTAAGTGAAAAAAGTCACACAGAAAAAGACACTTATCATAAGCTATCACTTATAGAGGGAATGTAAAAACCGCTACACTTGAACTGAATTACAAAACAGAACAGAGTCACACGTTTAGAAAACACACTATGGCTGCTTAACGGGAAAGGTGAGGTGGGGTGATGCATAAAACAAGGGGTTCAAATTCGCTCAGATACCGTTCCATACACCCAATATGTAATAGACAAGACCTACTCCTTGCTCAGTGAACTGGACTCAACACGCCCTATTCACCGCACAAGAATATATGTGACTAGTAACAATCTTAAAACCTATGTATTGATATCTGTCTGGAAGTGAGTCAAGTGGGTGTAAATCCGCATAAACACAGCCGTGAAAAGCAACTAAACCCCATTATAAAAATAAATTACTTTTAAAAAGCCGTAAAACAAAGACAGTGAAAGAGAGAGAAATTCTTACAAAATTCGTTCAGAGGCTGTGATGCAACCTGGATTGACCATATCTACACGCACAGCTGGATGAGACATAAGGGTGGACAGTCTTGGGGCTGAAAGTTTGGGTTAGGTTGGGTGAGCAAACGCAGACCCTTTAAAGTAATACTGCGTGGTACCCATCCCATGGGTCCCAAGTCTCCAGGTTCAAGGGCATCTTCCTACATCGAAAACATGCATGAGGAACCCAGAAGAAGGTACACCGTGTGATTTTGAAAGGTTTCTAAAACGCACCTCATTTCTCATCTCCTTGTGCTCGGGTTCGCCATTCCAGCTACTTTACTAGCAATCTCCCTACTTGGAGAATCAGCACCTTTAACCTCCTGTTCCCTACAGGTTGCAATTTGTCCTGAGGATGAACGGGAAGAGGGGCAACCAATGAGAGACTAGATCTAGCTGTTGGGACAGGCACAGGTCACTCTAGTTTCCCATCAGGAAGAAGAATTAACCACAGGCTCAGCCTGCTGCCAGGAACCAGAATAGGGCCTGAGGCAATCCCGTGCTTTTGCGGCCAGCTCTCAAAAAAGACAGTTGAAAAATGGAGCTCAGGGACACTGCAATTCACAAACCCGCAGAGTTATAAGTGATAACTCTCATCCACAGATATATTGAGGGAAGTCAACGAAGAGGATTTGAAAGCAAGGCAGAATTGCAGGAAACAGATTTCAGGAGGTAGATTCGAATCGCCTTTAAGGCACATGAAAAGCGGCAAAACGTCGACAATGATGCCCTTGGCCAAAAAGGGCGTATGCGTTTTTTCCTGAATATATTCAGGAAAAAACGCATACGCACTTTTTGGCCAACCAAGCAACCTGGAAAGGCAAATCAGCGCTACAAAGAAGTCTCGCTTCCCATCGGTCAAAAGGGCCATGCTGCAAAAACTGTCAAAACCAGAAATGCAGGACAGGCCATGGAGAAATGGCAGCCTTGCTACGTTGATGAGCGGGATGTAAGTTGCCAACAGCCACTCTGGAGAAGTGTACGGTGTGTCCTGAAACATCGAAAAAACACAGCTTAGGGAGCATAGGGCACGTCCACTCATGGGCGTATAAATTGGGAAAACTAAAAATCAGCAAGACACAGGCACCCCAAAGTTTAGGGCTCCTCTGTTGACAAGAGCCTACACTTCATGACAACTTAAATATCCCAGGAAAGAGAAAAATGGATAAAGAAGTTGTGGTCCTTATGTACAATGGAATATCACTCAGACATGAAATCAATGTCATAAGGCTAGTAGAAGCAAGATGAGTGGACTTAGGTACGACGATTCTAAGTGAAATAAGTCACACAGAAAAAGACACTTATCATAAGCTATCACTTATAGAGGGAATGTAAAAACCGCTACACTTGAAGTGAATTACAAAACAGAACAGAGTCACACGTTTAGAAAACACACTATGGCTGCTTAACGGGAAAGGTGAGGTGGGGTGATGCATAAAACAAGGGTTTCAAATTCGCTCAGATACCGTTCCATACACCCAATATGTAATAGACAAGACCTACTCCTTGCTCCGTGAACTGGACTCAACACCCCCTATTCACCGCACAAGAATATATGTGACTAGTAAGAATCTTAAAACCTATGTATTGATATCTGTCTGGAAGTGAGTCAAGTGGGTGTAAAGCCGCATAAACACAGCAGTGAAAAGCAGCTAAACCCCATTATAAAAATAAATTACTTTTAAAAACCCGTAAAACAAAGACAGTGAAAGAGAGAGAAATTCTTACAAAATTCGTTCAGGGGCTGTGATGCCACCTGGATTGACCATATCTAGACCCACAGCTGGATGAGACATAAGGGTGGACACTCTTGGGGCTGAGAGGTTGGGTGAGCAAACGCAGACCCTTTAAAGTAATACTGCGTGGTACCCATCCCATGGGTCCCAAGTCTCCAGGTTCAAGGGCATCTTCCTACATCGAAAACATGCATGAGAAACTCAGAAGATGGTACACCGTGTGATTTTGAAAGGTTTCTAAAACGCACCTCATTTCTCATCTCCTTGTGCTCGGGTTCGCCATTCCAGCTACTTTACTAGCAATCTCCCTACTTGGAGAATCAGCACCTTTAACCTCCTGTTCCCTACAGGTTGCAATTTGTCCGGAGGATGAACGGGAAGAGGGGCAACCAATGAGAGACGAGATCTAGCTGTTGGGACAGGCACAGGTCACTCTATTTTCCCATCAGGAAGAAGAATTAACCACAGGCTCAGACTGCTGCCAGGAACCAGAATAGGGCCTGAGGCAATCCCGTGCTTTTGCGGCCAGCTCTCAAAAAAGACAGTTGAAAAATGGAGCTCAGGGACACTGCAATTCACAAACCCGCAGAGTTATAAGTGATAACTCTCATCCACAGATATATTGAGGGAAGGCAACGAAGAGGATTTGAAAGCAAGGCAGAATTGCAGGAAACAGATTTCAGGAGGTAGATTCGAATGGCCTTTAAGGCACATGAAAAGCGGCAAAACGTCGAGAATGATGCCCTTGGCCAAAAAGGGCGTATGCGTTTTTTCCTGAATATATTCAGGAAAAAACGCATACGCCCTTTTTGGCCAACCAAGCAACCTGGAAAGCAAATCAGCGCTACAAAGAAGTCTCGCTTCCCATCGGCCAAAAGGGACATGCTGCAAAAAGTGTCAAAACCAGAAATGCAGGACAGGCCATGGAGAAATGGCAGCCTTGCTACGCTGATGGGCGGGATGTAAATTGCCAACAGCCACTCTGGAGAAGTGTACGGTGTGTCCTGAAACATCGAAAAAACACAGCTTAGGGAGCATAGGGCACGTCCACTCATGGGCGTATAAATTGGGAAAACTAAAAATCAGCAAGACACAGGCACCCCAAAGTTTGGGGCTGCTCTGTTGACAAGAACCTCCACTTCATGACACCTTAAATATCCCAGGAAAGAGAAAAATGGATATAAAATTTGTGGTCCTTATGTACAATGGAATATCACTCAGACATGAAATCAATGTCATAAGGCTAGTAGAAGCAAGATGAGTGGACTTAGGTACGACGATTCTAAGTGAAATAAGTCACACAGAAAAAGACACTTATCATAAGCTATCACTTATAGAGGGAACGTAAAAACCGCTACACTTGAACTGAATTACAAAACAGAAAAGAGTCACACGTTTAGAAAACACACTATGGCTGCTTAACGGGAAAGGTGAGGTGGGGTGATGCATAAAACAAGGGGTTCAAATTCGCTCAGATACCGTTCCATACACCCTATATGTAATACACAAGACCTACTCCTTGCTCAGTGAACTGGACTCAACACCCCCTATTCACCGCACAAGAATATATATGACTAGTAACAATCTTAAAACCTATGTATTGATATCTGTCTGGAAGTGAGTCAAGTGGGTGTAAATCCGCATAAACACAGCCGTGAAAAGCAGCTAAACCCCATTATAAAAATAAATTACTTTTAAAAACCCGTAAAACAAAGACAGTGAAAGAGAGAGAAATTCTTTCAAAATTCGTTCAGAGGCTGTGATGCAACCTGGATTGACCATATCTACACGCACAGCTGGATGAGACATAAGGGTGGACAGTCTTGGGGCTGAAAGGTTGGGTTAGTTTGGGTGAGCAAACGCAGACCCTTTAAAGTAATACTGCGTGGTACCCATCCCATGGGTCCCAAGTCTCCAGGTTCAAGGGCATCTTCCTACATCGAAAACATGCATGAGAAACCCAGAAGATGGTACACCGTGTGATTTTGAAAGGTTTCTAAAACGCACCTCATTTCTCATCTCCTTGTGCTCGGGTTCGCCATTCCAGCTACTTTACTAGCAATCTCCCTACTTGGAGAATCAGCACCTTTAACCTCCTGTTCCCTACAGGTTGCAAATTGTCCGGAGGATGAACGGGAAGAGGGGCAACCAATGAGAGACTAGATCTAGCTGTTGGGACAGGCACAGGTCACTCTATTTTCCCATCAGGAAGAAGAATTAACCACAGGCTCAGCCTGCTGCCAGGAACCAGAATAGGGCCTGAGGCAATCCCGTGCTTTTGCGGCCAGCTCTCAAAAAAGACAGTTGAAAAATGGAGCTCAGGGACACTGCAATTCACAAACCCGCAGAGTTATAAGTGATAACTCTCATCCACAGATATATTGAGGGAAGTCAACGAAGAGGATTTGAAAGCAAGGCAGAATTGCAGGAAACAGATTTCAGGAGGTAGATTCGAATCGCCTTTAAGGCACATGAAAAGCGGCAAAACGTCGACAATGATGCCCTTGGCCAAAAAGGGCGTATGCGTTTTTTCCTGAATATATTCAGGAAAAAACGCATACGCCCTTTTTGGACAACCAAGCAACATGGAAAGGCAAATCAGCGCTACAAAGAAGTCTCGCTTCCCATGGGTCAAAAGGGCCATGCTGCAAAAAGTGTCAAAACCAGAAATGCAGGACAGGCCATGGAGAAATGGCAGCCTTGCTACGCTGATGGGCGGGATGTAAATTGCCAACAGCCACTCTGGAAAAGTGTACGGTGTGTCCTGAAACATCGAAAAAACACAGCTTAGTGAGCATAGGGCACGTCCACTCATGGGCGTATAAATTGGGAAAACTAAAAATCAGCAAGACACAGGCACCCCAAAGTTTGGGGCTGCTCTGTTGACAAGAACCTCCACTTCATGACACCTTAAATATCCCAGGAAAGAGAAAAATGGATAAAAAAGTTGTGGTCCTTATGTACAATGGAATATCACTCAGACATGAAATCAATGTCATAAGGCTAGTAGAAGCAAGATGAGTGGACTTAGGTACGACGATTCTAAGTGAAAAAAGTCACACAGAAAAAGACACTTATCATAAGCTATCACTTATAGAGGGAATGTAAAAACCGCTACACTTGAACTGAATTACAAAACAGAACAGAGTCACACGTTTAGAAAACACACTATGGCTGCTTAACGGGAAAGGTGAGGTGGGGTGATGCATAAAACAAGGGGTTCAAATTCGCTCAGATACCGTTCCATACACCCAATATGTAATAGACAAGACCTACTCCTTGCTCAGTGAACTGGACTCAACACGCCCTATTCACCGCACAAGAATATATGTGACTAGTAACAATCTTAAAACCTATGTATTGATATCTGTCTGGAAGTGAGTCAAGTGGGTGTAAATCCGCATAAACACAGCCGTGAAAAGCAACTAAACCCCATTATAAAAATAAATTACTTTTAAAAAGCCGTAAAACAAAGACAGTGAAAGAGAGAGAAATTCTTACAAAATTCGTTCAGAGGCTGTGATGCAACCTGGATTGACCATATCTACACGCACAGCTGGATGAGACATAAGGGTGGACAGTCTTGGGGCTGAAAGTTTGGGTTAGGTTGGGTGAGCAAACGCAGACCCTTTAAAGTAATACTGCGTGGTACCCATCCCATGGGTCCCAAGTCTCCAGGTTCAAGGGCATCTTCCTACATCGAAAACATGCATGAGGAACCCAGAAGAAGGTACACCGTGTGATTTTGAAAGGTTTCTAAAACGCACCTCATTTCTCATCTCCTTGTGCTCGGGTTCGCCATTCCAGCTACTTTACTAGCAATCTCCCTACTTGGAGAATCAGCACCTTTAACCTCCTGTTCCCTACAGGTTGCAATTTGTCCTGAGGATGAACGGGAAGAGGGGCAACCAATGAGAGACTAGATCTAGCTGTTGGGACAGGCACAGGTCACTCTAGTTTCCCATCAGGAAGAAGAATTAACCACAGGCTCAGCCTGCTGCCAGGAACCAGAATAGGGCCTGAGGCAATCCCGTGCTTTTGCGGCCAGCTCTCAAAAAAGACAGTTGAAAAATGGAGCTCAGGGACACTGCAATTCACAAACCCGCAGAGTTATAAGTGATAACTCTCATCCACAGATATATTGAGGGAAGTCAACGAAGAGGATTTGAAAGCAAGGCAGAATTGCAGGAAACAGATTTCAGGAGGTAGATTCGAATCGCCTTTAAGGCACATGAAAAGCGGCAAAACGTCGACAATGATGCCCTTGGCCAAAAAGGGCGTATGCGTTTTTTCCTGAATATATTCAGGAAAAAACGCATACGCACTTTTTGGCCAACCAAGCAACCTGGAAAGGCAAATCAGCGCTACAAAGAAGTCTCGCTTCCTAAGGGTCAAAGGGCCATGCTGCAAAAAGTGTCAAAACCAGAAATGCAGGACAGGCCATGGAGAAATGGCAGCCTTGCTACGCTGATGGGCGGGATGTAAATTGCCAACAGCCACTCTGGAGAAGTGTATGGTGTGTCCTGAAACATCGAAAAAACACAGCTTAGTGAGCATAGGGCACGTCCACTCATGGGCGTATAAATTGGGAAAACTAAAAATCAGCAAGACACAGGCACCCCAAAGTTTGGGGCTGCTCTGTTGACAAGAACCTCCACTTCATGACACCTTAAATATCCCAGGAAAGAGAAAAATGGATAAAGAAGTTGTGGTCCTTATGTACAATGGAATATCACTCAGACATGAAATCAATGTCATAAGGCTAGTAGAAGCAAGATGAGTGGACTTAGGTATGACGATTCTAAGTGAAATAAGTCACACAGAAAAAGACACTTATCATAAGCTATCACTTATAGAGGGAATGTAAAAACCGCTACACTTGAACTGAATTACAAAACAGAACAGAGTCACACGTTTAGAAAACACACTATGGCTGCTTAACGGGAAAGGTGAGGTGGGGTGATGCATAAAACAAGGGGTTCAAATTCGCTCAGATACCGTTCCATACACCCAATATGTAATAGACAAGACCTACTCCTTGCTCCGTGAACTGGACTCAACACCCCCTATTCACCGCACAAGAATATATGTGACTAGTAACAATCTTAAAACCTATGTATTGATATCTGTCTGGAAGTGAGTCAAGTGGGTGTAAATCCGCATAAACACAGCCGTGAAAAGCAGCTAAACCCCATTATAAAAATAAATTACTTTTAAAAACCCGTAAAACAAAGACAGTGAAAGAGAGAGAAATTCTTACAAAATTCGTTCAGGGGCTGTGATGCCACCTGGATTGACCATATCTAGACCCACAGCTGGATGAGACGTAAGGGTGGACACTCTTGGGGCTGAGAGGTTGGGTGAGCAAACGCAGACCCTTTAAAGGAATACTGCGTGATACCCATCCCATGGGTCCCAAATCTCCAGGTTCAAGGGCATCTTCCTACATCGAAAACATGCATGAGAAACTCAGAAGATGGTACACCGTGTGATTTTGAAAGGTTTCTAAAACACACCCCATTTCTCATCTCCTTGTGCTCGGGTTCGCCTTTCCAGCTACTTTACTAGCAATCAACTTACTTGGAGAATCAGCACCTTTAACCTCCTGTTCCCTACAGGTTGCAATTTGTCCTGAGGATGAACGGGAAGAGGGGCAACCAATGAGAGACTAGATCTAGGTGTTGGGACAGGCACAGGTCACTCTACTTTCCCATCAGGAAGAAGAATTAATCACAGGCTCAGCCTGCCGCCCAGAAGCACAATAGGGCCTGAGGCAATCCCGCGCTTTTGCGGCCAGCTCCCAAAAAAGCGAGTTGAAAAATGGAGCTCAGGGACACTGCAATTCACAAACCCGCAGAGTTATAAATGATAACTCTCATCCACAGATATATTGAGGGAAGGCAACGAAGAGGATTTGAAAGCAAGGCAGAATTGCAGGAAACAGATTTCAGGAGGTAGATTCGAATCGCCTGTAAAGCACATGAAAAGCGGCAAAACGTCGACAATGATGCCCTTGGCCAAAAAGGGCGTATGCGTTTTTTCCTGAATATATTCAGGAAAAAACGCATACGCCCTTTTTGGCCAACCAAGCAACCTGGAAAGGCAAATCAGCGCTACAAAGAAGTCTCGCTTCCCATCGGTCAAAAGGGCCATGCTGCAAAAACTGTCAAAACCAGAAATGCAGGACAGGCCATGGAGAAATGGCAGCCTTGCTACGTTGATGAGCGGGATGTAAGTTGCCAACAGCCACTCTGGAGAAGTGTACGGTGTGTCCTGAAACATCGAAAAAACACAGCTTAGGGAGCATAGGGCACGTCCACTCATGGGCGTATAAATTGGGAAAACTAAAAATCAGCAAGACACAGGCACCCCAAAGTTTAGGGCTCCTCTGTTGACAAGAGCCTACACTTCATGACAACTTAAATATCCCAGGAAAGAGAAAAATGAATAAAGAAGTTGTGGTCTTTATGTACAATGGAATATCACTCAGACATGAAATCAATGTCATAAGGCTAGTAGAAGCAAGATGAGTGGACTTAGGTACGACGATTCTAAGTGAAATAAGTCACACAGAAAAAGACACTTATCATAAGCTATCACTTATAGAGGGAATGTAAAAACCGCTACACTTGAACTGAATTACAAAACAGAACAGAGTCACACGTTTAGAAAACACACTATGGCTGCTTAACGGGAAAGGTGAGGTGGGGTGATGCATAAAACAAGGGTTTCAAATTCGCTCAGATACCGTTCCATACACCCAATATGTAATAGACAAGACCTACTCCTTGCTCCGTGAACTGGACTCAACACCCCCTATTCACCGCACAAGAATATATGTGACTAGTAAGAATCTTAAAACCTATGTATTGATATCTGTCTGGAAGTGAGTCAAGTGGGTGTAAAGCCGCATAAACACAGCCGTGAAAAGCAGCTAAACCCCATTATAAAAATAAATTACTTTTAAAAACCCGTAAAACAAAGACAGTGAAAGAGAGAGAAATTCTTACAAAATTCGTTCAGAGGCTGTGATGCAACCTGGATTGACCATATCTACACGCACAGCTGGATGAGACATAAGGGTGGACACTCTTGGGGCTGAAAGGTTGGGTTAGGTTGGGTGAGCAAACGCAGACCCTTCAAAGTAATACTGCGTGGTACCCATCCCATGGGTCCCAAGTCTCCAGGTTCAAGGGCATCTTCCTACATCGAAAACATGCATGAGAAACTCAGAAGATGGTACACCGTGTGATTTTGAAAGGTTTCTAAAACGCACCTCATTTCTCATCTCCTTGTGCTCGGGTTCGCCATTCCAGCTACTTTACTAGCAATCTCCCTACTTGGAGAATCAGCACCTTTAACCTCCTGTTCCCTACAGGTTGCAAATTGTCCGGAGGATGAACGGGAAGAGGGGCAACCAATGAGAGACTAGATCTAGCTGTTGGGACAGGCACAGGTCACTCTATTTTCCCATCAGGAAGAAGAATTAACCACAGGCTCAGCCTGCTGCCAGGAACCAGAATAGGGCCTGAGGCAATCCCGTGCTTTTGTGGCCAGCTCTCAAAAAAGACAGTTGAAAAATGGAGCTCAGGGACACTGCAATTCACAAACCCGCAGAGTTATAAGTGATAACTCTCATCCACAGATATATTGAGGGAAGGCAACGAAGAGGATTTGAAAGCAAAGCAGAATTGCAGGAAACAGATTTCAGGAGGTAGATTCGAATGGCCTTTAAGGCACATGAAAAGCGGCAAAACGTCGACAATGATGCCCTTGGCCAAAAAGGGCGTATGCGTTTTTTCCTGAATATATTCAGGAAAAAACGCATACGCCCTTTTTGGCCAACCAAGCAACCTGGAAAGCAAATCAGCGCTACAAAGAAGTCTCGCTTCCCATCGGCCAAAAGGGACATGCTGTAAAAAGTGTCAAAACCAGAAATGCAGGACAGGCCATGGAGAAATGGCAGCCTTGCTACGCTGATGGGCGGGATGTAAATTGCCAACAGCCACTCTGGAGAAGTGTACGGTGTGTCCTGAAACATCGAAAAAACACAGCTTAGGGAGCATAGGGCACGTCCACTCATGGGCGTATAAATTGGGAAAACTAAAAATCAGCAAGACACAGGCACCCCAAAGTTTGGGGCTGCTCTGTTGACAAGAACCTCCACTTCATGACACCTTAAATATCCCAGGAAAGAGAAAAATGGATATAAAAGTTGTGGTCCTTATGTACAATGGAATATCACTCAGACATGAAATCAATGTCATAAGGCTAGTAGAAGCAAGATGAGTGGACTTAGGTACGACGATTCTAAGTGAAATAAGTCACACAGAAAAAGACACTTATCATAAGCTATCACTTATAGAGGGAATGTAAAAACCGCTACACTTGAACTGAATTACAAAACAGAACAGAGTCACACGTTTAGAAAACACACTATGGCTGCTTAACGGGAAAGGTGAGGTGGGGTGATGCATAAAACAAGGGGTTCAAATTCGCTCAGATACCGTTCCATACACCCTATATGTAATACACAAGACCTACTCCTTGCTCAGTGAACTGGACTCAACACCCCCTATTCACCGCACAAGAATATATATGACTAGTAACAATCTTAAAACCTATGTATTGATATCTGTCTGGAAGTGAGTCAAGTGGGTGTAAATCCGCATAAACACAGCCGTGAAAAGCAGCTAAACCCCATTATAAAAATAAATTACTTTTAAAAACCCGTAAAACAAAGACAGTGAAAGAGAGAGAAATTCTTACAAAATTCGATCAGGGGCTGAGATGCAACCTGGATTGACCATATCTAGACACACAGCTGGATGAGACATAAGGGTGGACACTCTTGGGGCTGAGAGGTTGGGTGAGCAAACGCAGACCCTTTAAAGTAATACTGCGTGGTACCCATCCCATGTGTCCCAAATCTCCAGGTTCAAGGGCATCTTCCTACATCGAAAACATGCATGAGAAACTCAGAAGATGGTACACCGTGTGATTTTGAAAGGGTTCTAAAACACACCCCATTTCTCATCTCCTTGTGCTCGGGTTCGCCTTTCCAGCTACTTTACTAGCAATCAACTTACTTGGAGAATCAGCACCTTTAACCTCCTGTTCCCTACAGGTTGCAATTTGTCCTGAGGATGAACGGGAAGAGGGGAAACCAATGAGAGAATAGATCTAGGTGTTGGGACAGGCACAGGTCACTCTATATTCCCATCAGGAAGAAGAATTAACCACAGGCTCAGCCTGCCGCCGGGAACCAGAATAGGGCCTGAGGCAATCCCGTGCTTTTGCGGCCAGCTCCCAAAACAGACAGTTGAAAAATGGAGCTCAGGGGGACTGCCATTCACAAACCTGCTGAGTTATAAATGATAACTCTCACCCACAGATATATTGAGGGAAGGCAACGAAGAGGATTTGAAAGCAAGGCAGAATTGCAGGAAACAGATTTCAGGAGGTAGATTCGAATCGCCTGTAAAGCACATGAAAAGCGGCAAAACGTCGACAATGATGCCCTTGGCCAAAAAGGGCGTATGCGTTTTTTCCTGAATATATTCAGGAAAAAACGCATATGCCCTTTTTGGCCAACCAAGCAAACTGGAAAGGCAAATCAGCGCTACAAAGAAGTCTCGCTTCCCATCGGTCAAAAGGGCCATGCTGCAAAAACTGTCAAAACCAGAAATGCAGGACAGGCCATGGAGAAATGGCAGCCTTGCTACGTTGATGAGCGGGATGTAAGTTGCCAACAGCCACTCTGGAGAAGTGTACGGTGTGTCCTGAAACATCGAAAAAACACAGCTTAGGGAGCATAGGGCACGTCCACTCATGGGCGTATAAATTGGGAAAACTAAAAATCAGCAAGACACAGGCACCCCAAAGTTTAGGGCTCCTCTGTTGACAAGAGCCTACACTTCATGACAACTTAAATATCCCAGGAAAGAGAAAAATGAATAAAGAAGTTGTGGTCTTTATGTACAATGGAATATCACTCAGACATGAAATCAATGTCATAAGGCTAGTAGAAGCAAGATGAGTGGACTTAGGTACGACGATTCTAAGTGAAATAAGTCACACAGAAAAAGACACTTATCATAAGCTATCACTTATAGAGGGAATGTAAAAACCGCTACACTTGAACTGAATTACAAAACAGAACAGAGTCACACGTTTAGAAAACACACTATGGCTGCTTAACGGGAAAGGTGAGGTGGGGTGATGCATAAAACAAGGGTTTCAAATTCGCTCAGATACCGTTCCATACACCCAATATGTAATAGACAAGACCTACTCCTTGCTCCGTGAACTGGACTCAACACCCCCTATTCACCGCACAAGAATATATGTGACTAGTAAGAATCTTAAAACCTATGTATTGATATCTGTCTGGAAGTGAGTCAAGTGGGTGTAAAGCCGCATAAACACAGCCGTGAAAAGCAGCTAAACCCCATTATAAAAATAAATTACTTTTAAAAACCCGTAAAACAAAGACAGTGAAAGAGAGAGAAATTCTTACAAAATTCGTTCAGAGGCTGTGATGCAACCTGGATTGACCATATCTACACGCACAGCTGGATGAGACATAAGGGTGGACACTCTTGGGGCTGAAAGGTTGGGTTAGGTTGGGTGAGCAAACGCAGACCCTTCAAAGTAATACTGCGTGGTACCCATCCCATGGGTCCCAAGTCTCCAGGTTCAAGGGCATCTTCCTACATCGAAAACATGCATGAGAAACTCAGAAGATGGTACACCGTGTGATTTTGAAAGGTTTCTAAAACGCACCTCATTTCTCATCTCCTTGTGCTCGGGTTCGCCATTCCAGCTACTTTACTAGCAATCTCCCTACTTGGAGAATCAGCACCTTTAACCTCCTGTTCCCTACAGGTTGCAATTTGTCCGGAGGATGAACGGGAAGAGGGGCAACCAATGAGAGACTAGATCTAGCTGTTGGGACAGGCACAGGTCACTCTATTTTCCCATCAGGAAGAAGAATTAACCACAGGCTCAGCCTGCTGCCAGGAACCAGAATAGGGCCTGAGGCAATCCCGTGCTTTTGCGGCCAGCTCTCAAAAAAGACAGTTGAAAAATGGAGCTCAGGGACACTGCAATTCACAAACCCGCAGAGTTATAAGTGATAACTCTCATCCACAGATATATTGAGGGAAGGCAACGAAGAGGATTTGAAAGCAAAGCAGAATTGCAGGAAACAGATTTCAGGAGGTAGATTCGAATGGCCTTTAAGGCACATGAAAAGCGGCAAAACGTCGACAATGATGCCCTTGGCCAAAAAGGGCGTATGCGTTTTTTCCTGAATATATTCAGGAAAAAACGCATACGCCCTTTTTGGCCAACCAAGCAACCTGGAAAGCAAATCAGCGCTACAAAGAAGTCTCGCTTCCCATCGGCCAAAAGGGACATGCTGCAAAAAGTGTCAAAACCAGAAATGCAGGACAGGCCATGGAGAAATGGCAGCCTTGCTACGCTGATGGGCGGGATGTAAATTGCCAACAGCCACTCTGGAGAAGTGTACGGTGTGTCCTGAAACATCGAAAAAACACAGCTTAGGGAGCATAGGGCACGTCCACTCATGGGCGTATAAATTGGGAAAACTAAAAATCAGCAAGACACAGGCACCCCAAAGTTTGGGGCTGCTCTGTTGACAAGAACCTCCACTTCATGACACCTTAAATATCCCAGGAAAGAGAAAAATGGATATAAAAGTTGTGGTCCTTATGTACAATGGAATATCACTCAGACATGAAATCAATGTCATAAGGCTAGTAGAAGCAAGATGAGTGGACTTAGGTACGACGATTCTAAGTGAAATAAGTCACACAGAAAAAGACACTTATCATAAGCTATCACTTATAGAGGGAATGTAAAAACCGCTACACTTGAACTGAATTACAAAACAGAACAGAGTCACACGTTTAGAAAACACACTATGGCTGCTTAACGGGAAAGGTGAGGTGGGGTGATGCATAAAACAAGGGGTTCAAATTCGCTCAGATACCGTTCCATACACCCTATATGTAATACACAAGACCTACTCCTTGCTCAGTGAACTGGACTCAACACCCCCTATTCACCGCACAAGAATATATATGACTAGTAACAATCTTAAAACCTATGTATTGATATCTGTCTGGAAGTGAGTCAAGTGGGTGTAAATCCGCATAAACACAGCCGTGAAAAGCAGCTAAACCCCATTATAAAAATAAATTACTTTTAAAAACCCGTAAAACAAAGACAGTGAAAGAGAGAGAAATTCTTACAAAATTCGATCAGGGGCTGAGATGCAACCTGGATTGACCATATCTAGACACACAGCTGGATGAGACATAAGGGTGGACACTCTTGGGGCTGAGAGGTTGGGTGAGCAAACGCAGACCCTTTAAAGTAATACTGCGTGGTACCCATCCCATGTGTCCCAAATCTCCAGGTTCAAGGGCATCTTCCTACATCGAAAACATGCATGAGAAACTCAGAAGATGGTACACCGTGTGATTTTGAAAGGGTTCTAAAACACACCCCATTTCTCATCTCCTTGTGCTCGGGTTCGCCTTTCCAGCTACTTTACTAGCAATCAACTTACTTGGAGAATCAGCACCTTTAACCTCCTGTTCCCTACAGGTTGCAATTTGTCCTGAGGATGAACGGGAAGAGGGGCAACCAATGAGAGACTAGATCTAGGTGTTGGGACAGGCACAGGTCACTCTATTTTCCCAACAGGAAGAAGAATTAATCACAGGCTCAGCCTGCCGCCCAGAAGCACAATAGGGCCTGAGGCAATCCCGCCCTTTTGCGGCCAGCTCCCAAAAAAGCGAGTTGAAAAATGGAGCTCAGGGACACTGCAATTCACAAACCCGCAGAGTTATAAATGATAACTCTCATCCACAGATATATTGAGGGAAGGCAAGGAAGAGGATTTGAAAGCAAGGCAGAATTGCAGGAAACAGATTTCAGGAGGTAGATTCGAATCGCCTGTAAAGCACATGAAAAGCGGCAAAACGTCGACAATGATGCCCTTGGCCAAGAAGGGCGTATGCGTTTTTTCCTGAATATATTCAGGAAAAAACGCATACGCCCTTTTTGGCCAACCAAGCAACCTGGAAAGGCAAATCAGCACTACAAATAAGTCTCGCTTCCCATCGGTCAAAAGGGCCATGCTGCAAAAAGTGTCAAAACCAGAAATGCAGGACAGGCCATGGAGAAATGGCAGCCTTGCTACGCTGATGGGCGGGATGTAAATTGCCAACAGCCACTCTGGAGAAGTGTACGGTGTGTCCTGAAACATCGAAAAAACACAGCTTAGGGAGCATAGGGCACGTCCACTCATGGGCGTATAAATTGGGAAAACTAAAAATCAGCAAGACACAGGCACCCCAAAGTTTGGGGCTGCTCTGTTGACAAGAACCTCCACTTCATGACACCTTAAATATCCCAGGAAAGAGAAAAATGGATAAAAAAGTTGTGGTCCTTATGTACAATGGAATATCACTCAGACATGAAATCAATGTCATAAGGCTAGTAGAAGCAAGATGAGTGGACTTAGGTACGACGATTCTAAGTGAAATAAGTCACACAGAAAAAGACACTTATCATAAGCTATCACTTATAGAGGGAATGTAAAAACCGCTACACTTGAACTGAATTACAAAACAGAACAGAGTCACACGTTTAGAAAACACACTATGGCTGCTTAACGGGAAAGGTGAGGTGGGGTGATGCATAAAACAAGGGGTTCAAATTTGCTCAGATACCGTTCCATACACCCAATATGTAATAGACAAGACCTACTCCTTGCTCAGTGAACTGGACTCAACACCCCCTATTCACCGCACAAGAATATATGTGACTAGTAACAATCTTAAAACCTATGTATTGATATCTGTCTGGAAGTGAGTCAAGTGGGTGTAAATCCGCATAAACACAGCCGTGAAAAGCAGCTAAACCCCATTATAAAAATAAATTACTTTTAAAAACCCGTAAAACAAAGACAGTGAAAGAGAGAGAAATTCTTACAAAATTCGTTCAGGGGCTGTGATGCCACCTGGATTGACCATATCTAGACCCACAGCTGGATGAGACATAAGGGTGGACACTCTTGGGGCTGAGAGGTTGGGTGAGGTTGGGTGAGCAAACGCAGACCCTTTAAAGTAATACTGCATGGTACCCATCCCATGGGTCCCAAATCTCCAGGTTCAAGGGCATCTTCCTACATCAAAAACTTGCATGAGGAACCCAGAAGAAGGTACACCGTGTGATTTTGAAAGGTTTCTAAAACGCACCTCATTTCTCATCTCCTTGTGCTCGGGTTCGCCATTCCAGCTACTTCACTAGCAATCTCCCTACTTGGAGAATCAGCACCTTTAACCTCCTGTCCTGTACAGGTTGCAATTTGTCCTGAGGATGAATGGGAAGAGGGGCAACCAATGAGAGACTAGATCTAGGTGTTGGGACAGGCACAGGTCACTCTAATTTCCCATTAGGAAAAAGAATTAACCACAGGCTCAGCCTGCCGCCGGGAAGCAGAATAGGGCCTGAGGCAATCCCGTGCTTTTGCGGCGAGCTCCCAAACAAGACAGTTGAAAAATGGAGCTCAGGGGCACTGCCATTCACAAACCTGCTGAGTTATAAATGATAACTCTCGTCCACAAATATATTGAGGGAAGGCAACAAAGAGGATTTGAAAGCAAGGCAGAATTGCAGGAAACAGGTTTCAGGAGGTAGATTCGAATCGCCTTTAAAGCACATGAAAAGCGGCAAAACGTCGACAATGATGCCCTTGGCCAAAAAGGGCGTATGCGTTTTTTCCTGAATATATTCAGGAAAAAACGTATACGCCCTTTTTGGCCAACCAAGCAACCTGGAAAGGCAAATCAGTGCTACAAAGAAGTCTCGCTTCCCATCGGTCAAAAGGGTCAAGCTGCAAAAAGTGTCAAAACCAGAAATGCAGGACAGGCCATGGAGAAATGGCAGCCTTGCTACGCTGATGGGCGGGATGTTAATTGCCAACAGCCACTCTGGAGAAGTGTACGGTGTGTCCTGAAACATCGAAAAAACACAGCTTAGGGAGCATAGGGCACGTCCACTCATGGGCGTATAAATTGGGAAAACTAAAAATCAGCAAGACACAGGCACCCCAAAGTTTAGGGCTGCTGTGTTGACAAGAACCTCCACTTCACGACAACTTAAATATCCCAGGAAAGAGAAAAATGGATAAAGAAGTTGTGGTCCTTACGTACAATGGAATATCACTCAGACATGAAATCAATGTCATAAGGCTAGTAGAAGCAAGATGATTGGACTTAGGTACGACGATTCTAAGTGAAATAAGTCACACAGAAAAAGACACTTATCATAAGCTATCACTTATAGAGGGAATGTAAAAACCGCTACACTTGAACTGAAATACAGAACTGAACAGAATCACACGTTTAG
The DNA here is from genome assembly GCF_028021215.1 of Eschrichtius robustus. Lineage (NCBI taxonomy): Eukaryota > Metazoa > Chordata > Mammalia > Artiodactyla > Eschrichtiidae > Eschrichtius > Eschrichtius robustus. Next base: position 501,438 of record NW_027175183.1, read on the forward strand.
AAAACACACTATGGCTGCGTAACGGGAAAGGTGAGGTGGGGTGATGCATAAAACAAGGGGTTCAAATTCGCTCAGATACCGTTCCATACACCCAATATGTAATAGACAAGACCTACTCCTTGCTCAGTGAACTGGACTCAACACGCCCTATTCACCGCACAAGAATATATGTGACTAGTAACAATCTTAAAACCTATGTATTGATATCTGTCTGGAAGTGAGTCAAGTGGGTGTAAATCCGCATAAACACAGCCGTGAAAAGCAGCTAAACCCCATTATAAAAATAAATTACTTTTAAAAACCCGTAAAACAAAGACAGTGAAAGAGAGAGAAATTCTTACCAAATTCGTTCAGGGGCTGTGATGCCACCTGGATTGACCATATCTAGACCCACAGCTGGATGAGACGTAAGGGTGGACACTCTTGGGGCTGAGAGGTTGGGTGAGCAAACGCAGACCCTTTAAAGGAATACTGCGTGATACCCATCCCATGGGTCCCAAATCTCCAGGTTCAAGGGCATCTTCCTACATCGAAAACATGCATGAGAAACTCAGAAGATGGTACACCGTGTGATTTTGAAAGGTTTCTAAAACACACCCCATTTCTCATCTCCTTGTGCTCGGGTTCGCCTTTCCAGCTACTTTACTAGCAATCAACTTACTTGGAGAATCAGCACCTTTAACCTCCTGTTCCCTACAGGTTGCAATTTGTCCTGAGGATGAACGGGAAGAGGGGCAACCAATGAGAGACTAGATCTAGGTGTTGGGACAGGCACAGGTCACTCTATTTTCCCATCAGGAAGAAGAATTAATCACAGGCTCAGCCTGCCGCCCAGAAGCACAATAGGGCCTGAGGCAATCCCCCGCTTTTGCGGCCAGCTCCCAAAAAAGCGAGTTGAAAAATGGAGCTCAGGGACACTGCAATTCACAAACCCGCAGAGTTATAAATGATAACTCTCATCCACAGATATATTGAGGGAAGGCAACGAAGAGGATTTGAAAGCAAGGCAGAATTGCAGGAAACAGATTTCAGGAGGTAGATTCGAATCGCCTGTAAAGCACATGAAAAGCGGCAAAACGTCGACAATGATGCCCTTGGCCAAAAAGGGCGTATGCGTTTTTTCCTGAATATATTCAGGAAAAAACGCATACGCCCTTTTTGGCCAACCAAGCAACCTGGAAAGGCAAATCAGCGCTACAAAGAAGTCTCGCTTCCCATCGGTCAAAAGGGCCATGCTGCAAAAACTGTCAAAACCAGAAATGCAGGACTGGCCATGGAGAAATGGCAGCCTTGCTACGTTGATGAGCGGGATGTAAGTTGCCAACAGCCACTCTGGAGAAGTGTACGGTGTGTCCTGAAACATCGAAAAAACACAGCTTAGGGAGCATAGGGCACGTCCACTCATGGGCGTATAAATTGGGAAAACTAAAAATCAGCAAGACACAGGCACCCCAAAGTTTAGGGCTCCTCTGTTGACAAGAGCCTACACTTCATGACAACTTAAATATCCCAGGAAAGAGAAAAATGGATAAAGAAGTTGTGGTCCTTATGTACAATGGAATATCACTCAGACATGAAATCAATGTCATAAGGCTAGTAGAAGCAAGATGAGTGGACTTAGGTACGACGATTCTAAGTGAAATAAGTCACACAGAAAAAGACACTTATCATAAGCTATCACTTATAGAGGGAATGTAAAAACCGCTACACTTGAACTGAATTACAAAACAGAACAGAGTCACACGTTTAGAAAACACACTATGGCTGCTTAACGGGAAAGGTGAGGTGGGGTGATGCATAAAACAAGGGTTTCAAATTCGCTCAGATACCGTTCCATACACCCAATATGTAATAGACAAGACCTACTCCTTGCTCCGTGAACTGGACTCAACACCCCCTATTCACCGCACAAGAATATATGTGACTAGTAAGAATCTTAAAACCTATGTATTGATATCTGTCTGGAAGTGAGTCAAGTGGGTGTAAAGCCGCATAAACACAGCCGTGAAAAGCAGCTAAACCCCATTATAAAAATAAATTACTTTAAAAAACCCGTAAAACAAAGACAGTGAAAGAGAGAGAAATTCTTACAAAATTCGTTCAGAGGCTGTGATGCAACCTGGATTGACCATATCTAGACCCACAGCTGGATGAGACATAAGGGTGGACACTCTTGGGGCTGAGAGGTTGGGTGAGCAAACGCAGACCCTTTAAAGTAATACTGCGTGGTACCCATCCCATGGGTCCCAAGTCTCCAGGTTCAAGGGCATCTTCCTACATCGAAAACATGCATGAGAAACTCAGAAGATGGTACACCGTGTGATTTTGAAAGGTTTCTAAAACGCACCTCATTTCTCATCTCCTTGTGCTCGGGTTCGCCATTCCAGCTACTTTACTAGCAATCTCCCTACTTGGAGAATCAGCACCTTTAACCTCCTGTTCCCTACAGGTTGCAATTTGTCCGGAGGATGAACGGGAAGAGGGGCAACCAATGAGAGACGAGATCTAGCTGTTGGGACAGGCACAGGTCACTCTATTTTCCCATCAGGAAGAAGAATTAACCACAGGCTCAGACTGCTGCCAGGAACCAGAATAGGGCCTGAGGCAATCCCGTGCTTTTGCGGCCAGCTCTCAAAAAAGACAGTTGAAAAATGGAGCTCAGGGACACTGTAATTCACAAACCCGCAGAGTTATAAGTGATAACTCTCATCCACAGATATATTGAGGGAAGGCAACGAAGAGGATTTGAAAGCAAGGCAGAATTGCAGGAAACAGATTTCAGGAGGTAGATTCGAATGGCCTTTAAGGCACATGAAAAGCGGCAAAACGTCGACAATGATGCCCTTGGCCAAAAAGGGCGTATGCGTTTTTTCCTGAATATATTCAGGAAAAAACGCATACGCCCTTTTTGGCCAACCAAGCAACCTGGAAAGCAAATCAGCGCTACAAAGAAGTCTCGCTTCCCATCGGCCAAAAGGGACATGCTGCAAAAAGTGTCAAAACCAGAAATGCAGGACAGGCCATGGAGAAATGGCAGCCTTGCTACGCTGATGGGCGGGATGTAAATTGCCAACAGCCACTCTGGAGAAGTGTACGGTGTGTCCTGAAACATCGAAAAAACACAGCTTAGGGAGCATAGGGCACTTCCACTCATGGGCGTATAAATTGGGAAAACTAAAAATCACAAGACACAGTCACCCCAAAGTTTAGGGCTGCTCTGTTGACAAGAACCTCCACTTCATGACACCTTAAATATCCCAGGAAAGAGAAAAATGGATAAAGAAGTTGTGGTCCTTATGTACAATGGAATATCACTCAGACATGAAATCAATGTCATAAGGCTAGTAGAAGCAAGATGAGTGGACTTAGGTATGACGATTCTAAGTGAAATAAGTCACACAGAAAAAGACACTTATCATAAGCTATCACTTATAGAGGGAATGTAAAAACCGCTACACTTGAACTGAATTACAGAACTGAACAGAATCACACGTTTAGAAAACACACTATGGCTGCTTAACGGGAAAGGTGAGGTGGGGTGATGCATAAAACAAGGGGTTCAAATTCGCTCAGATACCGTTCCATACACCCAATATGTAATAGACAAGACCTACTCCTTGCTCCGTGAACTGGACTCAACACCCCCTATTCACCGCACAAGAATATATGTGACTAGTAACAATCTTAAAACCTATGTATTGATATCTGTCTGGAAGTGAGTCAAGTGGGTGTAAATCCGCATAAACACAGCCGTGAAAAGCAGCTAAACCCCATTATAAAAATAAATTACTTTTAAAAACCCGTAAAACAAAGACAGTGAAAGAGAGAGAAATTCTTACAAAATTCGTTCAGGGGCTGTGATGCCACCTGGATTGACCATATCTAGACCCACAGCTGGATGAGACGTAAGGGTGGACACTCTTGGGGCTGAGAGGTTGGGTGAGCAAACGCAGACCCTTTAAAGGAATACTGCGTGATACCCATCCCATGGGTCCCAAATCTCCAGGTTCAAGGGCATCTTCCTACATCGAAAACATGCATGAGAAACTCAGAAGATGGTACACCGTGTGATTTTGAAAGGTTTCTAAAACACACCCCATTTCTCATCTCCTTGTGCTCGGGTTCGCCTTTCCAGCTACTTTACTAGCAATCAACTTACTTGGAGAATCAGCACCTTTAACCTCCTGTTCCCTACAGGTTGCAATTTGTCCTGAGGATGAACGGGAAGAGGGGCAACCAATGAGAGACTAGATCTAGGTGTTGGGACAGGCACAGGTCACTCTATTTTCCCATCAGGAAGAAGAATTAATCACAGGCTCAGCCTGCCGCCCAGAAGCACAATAGGGCCTGAGGCAATCCCGCGCTTTTGCGGCCAGCTCCCAAAAAAGCGAGTTGAAAAATGGAGCTCAGGGACACTGCAATTCACAAACCCGCAGAGATATAAATGATAACTCTCATCCACAGATATATTGAGGGAAGGCAACGAAGAGGATTTGAAAGCAAGGCAGAATTGCAGGAAACAGATTTCAGGAGGTAGATTCGAATCGCCTGTAAAGCACATGAAAAGCGGCAAAACGTCGACAATGATGCCCTTGGCCAAAAAGGGCGTATGCGTTTTTTCCTGAATATATTCAGGAAAAAACGCATACGCCCTTTTTGGCCAACCAAGCAACCTGGAAAGGCAAATCAGCGCTACAAAGAAGTCTCGCTTCCCATCGGTCAAAAGGGCCATGCTGCAAAAACTGTCAAAACCAGAAATGCAGGACAGGCCATGGAGAAATGGCAGCCTTGCTACGTTGATGAGCGGGATGTAAGTTGCCAACAGCCACTCTGGAGAAGTGTACGGTGTGTCCTGAAACATCGAAAAAACACAGCTTAGGGAGCATAGGGCACGTCCACTCATGGGCGTATAAATTGGGAAAACTAAAAATCAGCAAGACACAGGCACCCCAAAGTTTAGGGCTCCTCTGTTGACAAGAGCCTACACTTCATGACAACTTAAATATCCCAGGAAAGAGAAAAATGGATAAAGAAGTTGTGGTCTTTATGTACAATGGAATATCACTCAGACATGAAATCAATGTCATAAGGCTAGTAGAAGCAAGATGAGTGGACTTAGGTACGACGATTCTAAGTGAAATAAGTCACACAGAAAAAGACACTTATCATAAGCTATCACTTATAGAGGGAATGTAAAAACCGCTACACTTGAACTGAATTACAAAACAGAACAGAGTCACACGTTTAGAAAACACACTATGGCTGCTTAACGGGAAAGGTGAGGTGGGGTGATGCATAAAACAAGGGTTTCAAATTCGCTCAGATACCGTTCCATACACCCAATATGTAATAGACAAGACCTACTCCTTGCTCCGTGAACTGGACTCAACACCCCCTATTCACCGCACAAGAATATATGTGACTAGTAAGAATCTTAAAACCTATGTATTGATATCTGTCTGGAAGTGAGTCAAGTGGGTGTAAAGCCGCATAAACACAGCCGTGAAAAGCAGCTAAACCCCATTATAAAAATAAATTACTTTTAAAAACCCGTAAAACAAAGACAGTGAAAGAGAGAGAAATTCTTACAAAATTCGTTCAGAGGCTGTGATGCAACCTGGATTGACCATATCTACACGCACAGCTGGATGAGACATAAGGGTGGACACTCTTGGGGCTGAAAGGTTGGGTTAGGTTGGGTGAGCAAACGCAGACCCTTCAAAGTAATACTGCGTGGTACCCATCCCATGGGTCCCAAGTCTCCAGGTTCAAGGGCATCTTCCTACATCGAAAACATGCATGAGAAACTCAGAAGATGGTACACCGTGTGATTTTGAAAGGTTTCTAAAACGCACCTCATTTCTCATCTCCTTGTGCTCGGGTTCGCCATTCCAGCTACTTTACTAGCAATCTCCCTACTTGGAGAATCAGCACCTTTAACCTCCTGTTCCCTACAGGTTGCAATTTGTCCGGAGGATGAACGGGAAGAGGGGCAACCAATGAGAGACTAGATCTAGCTGTTGGGACAGGCACAGGTCACTCTATTTTCCCATCAGGAAGAAGAATTAACCACAGGCTCAGCCTGCTGCCAGGAACCAGAATAGGGCCTGAGGCAATCCCGTGCTTTTGCGGCCAGCTCTCAAAAAAGACAGTTGAAAAATGGAGCTCAGGGACACTGCAATTCACAAACCCGCAGAGTTATAAGTGATAACTCTCATCCACAGATATATTGAGGGAAGACAAGGAAGAGGATTTGAAAGCAAGGCAGAATTGCAGGAAACAGATTTCAGGAGGTAGATTCGAATCGCCTGTAAAGCACATGAAAAGCGGCAAAACGTCGACAATGATGCCCTTGGCCAAAAAGGGCGTATGCGTTTTTTCCTGAATATATTCAGGAAAAAACGCATACGCCCTTTTTGGCCAACCAAGCAACCTGGAAAGCAAATCAGCGCTACAAAGAAGTCTCGCTTCCCATCGGCCAAAAGGGACATGCTGCAAAAAGTGTCAAAACCAGAAATGCAGGACAGGCCATGGAGAAATGGCAGCCTTGCTACGCTGATGGGCGGGATGTAAATTGCCAACAGCCACTCTGGAGAAGTGTACGGTGTGTCCTGAAACATCGAAAAAACACAGCTTAGGGAGCATAGGGCACTTCCACTCATGGGCGTATAAATTGGGAAAACTAAAAATCACAAGACACAGTCACCCCAAAGTTTAGGGCTGCTCTGTTGACAAGAACCTCCACTTCATGACACCTTAAATATCCCAGGAAAGAGAAAAATGGATAAAGAAGTTGTGGTCCTTATGTACAATGGAATATCACTCAGACATGAAATCAATGTCATAAGGCTAGTAGAAGCAAGATGAGTGGACTTAGGTATGACGATTCTAAGTGAAATAAGTCACACAGAAAAAGACACTTATCATAAGCTATCACTTATAGAGGGAATGTAAAAACCGCTACACTTGAAGTGAATTACAGAACTGAACAGAATCACACGTTTAGAAAACACACTATGGCTGCTTAACGGGAAAGGTGAGGTGGGGTGATGCATAAAACAAGGGGTTCAAATTCGCTCAGATACCGTTCCATACACCCAATATGTAATAGACAAGACCTACTCCTTGCTCCGTGAACTGGACTCAACACCCCCTATTCACCGCACAAGAATATATGTGACTAGTAACAATCTTAAAACCTATGTATTGATATCTGTCTGGAAGTGAGTCAAGTGGGTGTAAATCCGCATAAACACAGCCGTGAAAAGCAGCTAAACCCCATTATAAAAATAAATTACTTTTAAAAACCCGTAAAACAAAGACAGTGAAAGAGAGAGAAATTCTTACAAAATTCGTTCAGGGGCTGTGATGCCACCTGGATTGACCATATCTAGACCCACAGCTGGATGAGACGTAAGGGTGGACACTCTTGGGGCTGAGAGGTTGGGTGAGCAAACGCAGACCCTTTAAAGGAATACTGCGTGATACCCATCCCATGGGTCCCAAATCTCCAGGTTCAAGGGCATCTTCCTACATCGAAAACATGCATGAGAAACTCAGAAGATGGTACACCGTGTGATTTTGAAAGGTTTCTAAAACACACCCCATTTCTCATCTCCTTGTGCTCGGGTTCGCCTTTCCAGCTACTTTACTAGCAATCAACTTACTTGGAGAATCAGCACCTTTAACCTCCTGTTCCCTACAGGTTGCAATTTGTCCTGAGGATGAACGGGAAGAGGGGCAACCAATGAGAGACTAGATCTAGGTGTTGGGACAGGCACAGGTCACTCTATTTTCCCATCAGGAAGAAGAATTAATCACAGGCTCAGCCTGCCGCCCAGAAGCACAATAGGGCCTGAGGCAATCCCGCGCTTTTGCGGCCAGCTCCCAAAAAAGCGAGTTGAAAAATGGAGCTCAGGGACACTGCAATTCACAAACCCGCAGAGTTATAAATGATAACTCTCATCCACAGATATATTGAGGGAAGGCAACGAAGAGGATTTGAAAGCAAGGCAGAATTGCAGGAAACAGATTTCAGGAGGTAGATTCGAATCGCCTGTAAAGCACATGAAAAGCGGCAAAACGTCGACAATGATGCCCTTGGCCAAAAAGGGCGTATGCGTTTTTTCCTGAATATATTCAGGAAAAAACGCATACGCCCTTTTTGGCCAACCAAGCAACCTGGAAAGGCAAATCAGCGCTACAAAGAAGTCTCGCTTCCCATCGGTCAAAAGGGCCATGCTGCAAAAACTGTCAAAACCAGAAATGCAGGACAGGCCATGGAGAAATGGCAGCCTTGCTACGTTGATGAGCGGGATGTAAGTTGCCAACAGCCACTCTGGAGAAGTGTACGGTGTGTCCTGAAACATCGAAAAAACACAGCTTAGGGAGCATAGGGCACGTCCACTCATGGGCGTATAAATTGGGAAAACTAAAAATCAGCAAGACACAGGCACCCCAAAGTTTAGGGCTCCTCTGTTGACAAGAGCCTACACTTCATGACAACTTAAATATCCCAGGAAAGAGAAAAATGGATAAAGAAGTTGTGGTCTTTATGTACAATGGAATATCACTCAGACATGAAATCAATGTCATAAGGCTAGTAGAAGCAAGATGAGTGGACTTAGGTACGACGATTCTAAGTGAAATAAGTCACACAGAAAAAGACACTTATCATAAGCTATCACTTATAGAGGGAATGTAAAAACCGCTACACTTGAACTGAATTACAAAACAGAACAGAGTCACACGTTTAGAAAACACACTATGGCTGCTTAACGGGAAAGGTGAGGTGGGGTGATGCATAAAACAAGGGTTTCAAATTCGCTCAGATACCGTTCCATACACCCAATATGTAATAGACAAGACCTACTCCTTGCTCCGTGAACTGGACTCAACACCCCCTATTCACCGCACAAGAATATATGTGACTAGTAAGAATCTTAAAACCTATGTATTGATATCTGTCTGGAAGTGAGTCAAGTGGGTGTAAAGCCGCATAAACACAGCCGTGAAAAGCAGCTAAACCCCATTATAAAAATAAATTACTTTTAAAAACCCGTAAAACAAAGACAGTGAAAGAGAGAGAAATTCTTACAAAATTCGTTCAGAGGCTGTGATGCAACCTGGATTGACCATATCTACACGCACAGCTGGATGAGACATAAGGGTGGACACTCTTGGGGCTGAAAGGTTGGGTTAGGTTGGGTGAGCAAACGCAGACCCTTCAAAGTAATACTGCGTGGTACCCATCCCATGGGTCCCAAGTCTCCAGGTTCAAGGGCATCTTCCTACATCGAAAACATGCATGAGAAACTCAGAAGATGGTACACCGTGTGATTTTGAAAGGTTTCTAAAACGCACCTCATTTCTCATCTCCTTGTGCTCGGGTTCGCCATTCCAGCTACTTTACTAGCAATCTCCCTACTTGGAGAATCAGCACCTTTAACCTCCTGTTCCCTACAGGTTGCAATTTGTCCGGAGGATGAACGGGAAGAGGGGCAACCAATGAGAGACTAGATCTAGCTGTTGGGACAGGCACAGGTCACTCTATTTTCCCATCAGGAAGAAGAATTAACCACAGGCTCAGCCTGCTGCCAGGAACCAGAATAGGGCCTGAGGCAATCCCGTGCTTTTGCGGCCAGCTCTCAAAAAAGACAGTTGAAAAATGGAGCTCAGGGACACTGCAATTCACAAACCCGCAGAGTTATAAGTGATAACTCTCATCCACAGATATATTGAGGGAAGACAAGGAAGAGGATTTGAAAGCAAGGCAGAATTGCAGGAAACAGATTTCAGGAGGTAGATTCGAATCGCCTGTAAAGCACATGAAAAGCGGCAAAACGTCGACAATGATGCCCTTGGCCAAGAAGGGCGTATGCGTTTTTTCCTGAATATATTCAGGAAAAAACGCATACGCCCTTTTTGGCCAACCAAGCAACCTGGAAAGGCAAATCAGCACTACAAAGAAGTCTCGCTTCCCATCGGTCAAAAGGGCCATGCTGCAAAAAGTGTCAAAACCAGAAATGCAGGAAAGGCCATGGAGAAATGGCAGCCTTGCTACGCTGATGGGCGGGATGTAAATTGCCAACAGCCACTCTGGAGAAGTGTACGGTGTGTCCTGAAACATCGAAAAAACACAGCTTAGTGAGCATAGGGCACGTCCACTCATGGGCGTATAAATTGGGAAAACTAAAAATCAGCAAGACACAGGCACCCCAAAGTTTGGGGCTGCTCTGTTGACAAGAACCTCCACTTCATGACACCTTAAATATCCCAGGAAAGAGAAAAATGGATAAAAAAGTTGTGGTCCTTATGTACAATGGAATATCACTCAGACATGAAATCAATGTCATAAGGCTAGTAGAAGCAAGATGAGTGGACTTAGGTACGACGATTCTAAGTGAAATAAGTCACACAGAAAAAGACACTTATCATAAGCTATCACTTATAGAGGGAATGTAAAAACCGCTACACTTGAACTGAATTACAAAACAGAACAGAGTCACACGTTTAGAAAACACACTATGGCTGCTTAACGGGAAAGGTGAGGTGGGGTGATGCATAAAACAAGGGGTTCAAATTTGCTCAGATACCGTTCCATACACCCAATATGTAATAGACAAGACCTACTCCTTGCTCAGTGAACTGGACTCAACACCCCCTATTCACCGCACAAGAATATATGTGACTAGTAACAATCTTAAAACCTATGTATTGTTATCTGTCTGGAAGTGAGTCAAGTGGGTGTAAATCCGCATAAACACAGCCGTGAAAAGCAGCTAAACCCCATTATAAAAATAAATTACTTTTAAAAACCCGTAAAACAAAGACAGTGAAAGAGAGAGAAATTCTTACAAAATTCGTTCAGGGGCTGTGATGCCACCTGGATTGACCATATCTAGACCCACAGCTGGATGAGACATAAGGGTGGACACTCTTGGGGCTGAGAGGTTGGGTGAGGTTGGGTGAGCAAACGCAGACCCTTTAAAGTAATACTGCATGGTACCCATCCCATGGGTCCCAAATCTCCAGGTTCAAGGGCATCTTCCTACATCAAAAACTTGCATGAGGAACCCAGAAGAAGGTACACCGTGTGATTTTGAAAGGTTTCTAAAACCCACCTCATTTCTCATCTCCTTGTGCTCGGGTTCGCCATTCCAGCTACTTCACTAGCAATCTCCCTACTTGGAGAATCAGCACCTTTAACCTCCTGTCCTGTACAGGTTGCAATTTGTCCTGAGGATGAATGGGAAGAGGGGCAACCAATGAGAGACTAGATCTAGGTGTTGGGACAGGCACAGGTCGCTCTAATTTCCCATTAGGAAAAAGAATTAACCACAGGCTCAGCCTGCCGCCGGGAAGCAGAATAGGGCCTGAGGCAATCCCGTGCTTTTGCGGCCAGCTCCCAAACAAGACAGTTGAAAAATGGAGCTCAGGGGCACTGCCATTCACAAACCTGCTGAGTTATAAATGATAACTCTCGTCCACAAATATATTGAGGGAAGGCAACAAAGAGGATTTGAAAGCAAGGCAGAATTGCAGGAAACAGGTTTCAGGAGGTAGATTCGAATCGCCTTTAAAGCACATGAAAAGCGGCAAAACGTCGACAATGATGCCCTTGGCCAAAAAGGGCGTATGCGTTTTTTCCTGAATATATTCAGGAAAAAACGCATACGCCCTTTTTGGCCAACCAAGCAACCTGGAAAGGCAAATCAGTGCTACAAAGAAGTCTCGCTTCCCATCGGTCAAAAGGGTCAAGCTGCAAAAAGTGTCAAAACCAGAAATGCAGGACAGGCCATGGAGAAATGGCAGCCTTGCTACGCTGATGGGCGGGATGTTAATTGCCAACAGCCACTCTGGAGAAGTGTACGGTGTGTCCTGAAACATCGAAAAAACACAGCTTAGGGAGCATAGGGCACGTCCACTCATGGGCGTATAAATTGGGAAAACTAAAAATCAGCAAGACACAGGCACCCCAAAGTTTAGGGCTGCTGTGTTGACAAGAACCTCCACTTCACGACAACTTAAATATCCCAGGAAAGAGAAAAATGGATAAAGAAGTTGTGGTCCTTACGTACAATGGAATATCACTCAGACATGAAATCAATGTCATAAGGCTAGTAGAAGCAAGATGATTGGACTTAGGTACGACGATTCTAAGTGAAATAAGTCACACAGAAAAAGACACTTATCATAAGCTATCACTTATAGAGGGAATGTAAAAACCGCTACACTTGAACTGAAATACAGAACTGAACAGAATCACACGTTTAGAAAACACACTATGGCTGCGTAACGGGAAAGGTGAGGTGGGGTGATGCATAAAACAAGGGGTTCAAATTCGCTCAGATACCGTTCCATACACCCAATATGTAATAGACAAGACCTACTCCTTGCTCAGTGAACTGGACTCAACACGCCCTATTCACCGCACAAGAATATATGTGACTAGTAACAATCTTAAAACCTATGTATTGATATCTGTCTGGAAGTGAGTCAAGTGGGTGTAAATCCGCATAAACACAGCCGTGAAAAGCAGCTAAACCCCATTATAAAAATAAATTACTTTTAAAAACCCGTAAAACAAAGACAGTGAAAGAGAGAGAAATTCTTACAAAATTCGTTCAGGGGCTGTGATGCCACCTGGATTGACCATATCTAGACCCACAGCTGGATGAGACGTAAGGGTGGACACTCTTGGGGCTGAGAGGTTGGGTGAGCAAACGCAGACCCTTTAAAGGAATACTGCGTGATACCCATCCCATGGGTCCCAAATCTCCAGGTTCAAGGGCATCTTCCTACATCGAAAACATGCATGAGAAACTCAGAAGATGGTACACCGTGTGATTTTGAAAGGTTTCTAAAACACACCCCATTTCTCATCTCCTTGTGCTCGGGTTCGCCTTTCCAGCTACTTTACTAGCAATCAACTTACTTGGAGAATCAGCACCTTTAACCTCCTGTTCCCTACAGGTTGCAATTTGTCCTGAGGATGAACGGGAAGAGGGGCAACCAATGAGAGACTAGATCTAGGTGTTGGGACAGGCACAGGTCACTCTATTTTCCCATCAGGAAGAAGAATTAATCACAGGCTCAGCCTGCCGCCCAGAAGCACAATAGGGCCTGAGGCAATCCCGCGCTTTTGCGGCCAGCTCCCAAAAAAGCGAGTTGAAAAATGGAGCTCAGGGACACTGCAATTCACAAACCCGCAGAGTTATACATGATAACTCTCATCCACAGATATATTGAGGGAAGGCAACGAAGAGGATTTGAAAGCAAGGCAGAATTGCAGGAAACAGATTTCAGGAGGTAGATTCGAATCGCCTGTAAAGCACATGAAAAGCGGCAAAACGTCGACAATGATGCCCTTGGCCAAAAAGGGTGTATGCGTTTTTTCCTGAATATATTCAGGAAAAAACGCATACGCCCTTTTTGGCCAACCAAGCAACCTGGAAAGCAAATCAGCGCTACAAAGAAGTCTCGCTTCCCATCGGCCAAAAGGGACATGCTGCAAAAAGTGTCAAAACCAGAAATGCAGGACAGGCCATGGAGAAATGGCAGCCTTGCTACGCTGATGGGCGGGATGTAAATTGCCAACAGCCACTCTGGAGAAGTGTACGGTGTGTCCTGAAACATCGAAAAAACACAGCTTAGGGAGCATAGGGCACTTCCACTCATGGGCGTATAAATTGGGAAAACTAAAAATCACAAGACACAGTCACCCCAAAGTTTAGGGCTGCTCTGTTGACAAGAACCTCCACTTCATGACACCTTAAATATCCCAGGAAAGAGAAAAATGGATAAAGAAGTTGTGGTCCTTATGTACAATGGAATATCACTCAGACATGAAATCAATGTCATAAGGCTAGTAGAAGCAAGATGAGTGGACTTAGGTATGACGATTCTAAGTGAAATAAGTCACACAGAAAAAGACACTTATCATAAGCTATCACTTATAGAGGGAATGTAAAAACCGCTACACTTGAACTGAATTACAGAACTGAACAGAATCACACGTTTAGAAAACACACTATGGCTGCTTAACGGGAAAGGTGAGGTGGGGTGATGCATAAAACAAGGGGTTCAAATTCGCTCAGATACCGTTCCATACACCCAATATGTAATAGACAAGACCTACTCCTTGCTCCGTGAACTGGACTCAACACCCCCTATTCACCGCACAAGAATATATGTGACTAGTAACAATCTTAAAACCTATGTATTGATATCTGTCTGGAAGTGAGTCAAGTGGGTGTAAATCCGCATAAACACAGCCGTGAAAAGCAGCTAAACCCCATTATAAAAATAAATTACTTTTAAAAACCCGTAAAACAAAGACAGTGAAAGAGAGAGAAATTCTTACAAAATTCGTTCAGGGGCTGTGATGCCACCTGGATTGACCATATCTAGACCCACAGCTGGATGAGACGTAAGGGTGGACACTCTTGGGGCTGAGAGGTTGGGTGAGCAAACGCAGACCCTTTAAAGGAATACTGCGTGATACCCATCCCATGGGTCCCAAATCTCCAGGTTCAAGGGCATCTTCCTACATCGAAAACATGCATGAGAAACTCAGAAGATGGTACACCGTGTGATTTTGAAAGGTTTCTAAAACACACCCCATTTCTCATCTCCTTGTGCTCGGGTTCGCCTTTCCAGCTACTTTACTAGCAATCAACTTACTTGGAGAATCAGCACCTTTAACCTCCTGTTCCCTACAGGTTGCAATTTGTCCTGAGGATGAACGGGAAGAGGGGCAACCAATGAGAGACTAGATCTAGGTGTTGGGACAGGCACAGGTCACTCTATTTTCCCATCAGGAAGAAGAATTAATCACAGGCTCAGCCTGCCGCCCAGAAGCACAATAGGGCCTGAGGCAATCCCGCGCTTTTGCGGCCAGCTCCCAAAAAAGCGAGTTGAAAAATGGAGCTCAGGGACACTGCAATTCACAAACCCGCAGAGTTATAAATGATAACTCTCATCCACAGATATATTGAGGGAAGGCAACGAAGAGGATTTGAAAGCAAGGCAGAATTGCAGGAAACAGATTTCAGGAGGTAGATTCGAATCGCCTGTAAAGCACATGAAAAGCGGCAAAACGTCGACAATGATGCCCTTGGCCAAAAAGGGCGTATGCGTTTTTTCCTGAATATATTCAGGAAAAAACGCATACGCCCTTTTTGGCCAACCAAGCAACCTGGAAAGGCAAATCAGCGCTACAAAGAAGTCTCGCTTCCCATCGGTCAAAAGGGCCATGCTGCAAAAACTGTCAAAACCAGAAATGCAGGACAGGCCATGGAGAAATGGCAGCCTTGCTACGTTGATGAGCGGGATGTAAGTTGCCAACAGCCACTCTGGAGAAGTGTACGGTGTGTCCTGAAACATCGAAAAAACACAGCTTAGGGAGCATAGGGCACGTCCACTCATGGGCGTATAAATTGGGAAAACTAAAAATCAGCAAGACACAGGCACCCCAAAGTTTAGGGCTCCTCTGTTGACAAGAGCCTACACTTCATGACAACTTAAATATCCCAGGAAAGAGAAAAATGGATAAAGAAGTTGTGGTCTTTATGTACAATGGAATATCACTCAGACATGAAATCAATGTCATAAGGCTAGTAGAAGCAAGATGAGTGGACTTAGGTACGACGATTCTAAGTGAAATAAGTCACACAGAAAAAGACACTTATCATAAGCTATCACTTATAGAGGGAATGTAAAAACCGCTACACTTGAACTGAATTACAAAACAGAACAGAGTCACACGTTTAGAAAACACACTATGGCTGCTTAACGGGAAAGGTGAGGTGGGGTGATGCATAAAACAAGGGTTTCAAATTCGCTCAGATACCGTTCCATACACCCAATATGTAATAGACAAGACCTACTCCTTGCTCCGTGAACTGGACTCAACACCCCCTATTCACCGCACAAGAATATATGTGACTAGTAAGAATCTTAAAACCTATGTATTGATATCTGTCTGGAAGTGAGTCAAGTGGGTGTAAAGCCGCATAAACACAGCCGTGAAAAGCAGCTAAACCCCATTATAAAAATAAATTACTTTTAAAAACCCGTAAAACAAAGACAGTGAAAGAGAGAGAAATTCTTACAAAATTCGTTCAGAGGCTGTGATGCAACCTGGATTGACCATATCTACACGCACAGCTGGATGAGACATAAGGGTGGACACTCTTGGGGCTGAAAGGTTGGGTTAGGTTGGGTGAGCAAACGCAGACCCTTCAAAGTAATACTGCGTGGTACCCATCCCATGGGTCCCAAGTCTCCAGGTTCAAGGGCATCTTCCTACATCGAAAACATGCATGAGAAACTCAGAAGATGGTACACCGTGTGATTTTGAAAGGTTTCTAAAACGCACCTCATTTCTCATCTCCTTGTGCTCGGGTTCGCCATTCCAGCTACTTTACTAGCAATCTCCCTACTTGGAGAATCAGCACCTTTAACCTCCTGTTCCCTACAGGTTGCAATTTGTCCGGAGGATGAACGGGAAGAGGGGCAACCAATGAGAGACTAGATCTAGCTGTTGGGACAGGCACAGGTCACTCTATTTTCCCATCAGGAAGAAGAATTAACCACAGGCTCAGCCTGCTGCCAGGAACCAGAATAGGGCCTGAGGCAATCCCGTGCTTTTGCGGCCAGCTCTCAAAAAAGACAGTTGAAAAATGGAGCTCAGGGACACTGCAATTCACAAACCCGCAGAGTTATAAGTGATAACTCTCATCCACAGATATATTGAGGGAAGACAAGGAAGAGGATTTGAAAGCAAGGCAGAATTGCAGGAAACAGATTTCAGGAGGTAGATTCGAATCGCCTGTAAAGCACATGAAAAGCGGCAAAACGTCGACAATGATGCCCTTGGCCAAGAAGGGCGTATGCGTTTTTTCCTGAATATATTCAGGAAAAAACGCATACGCCCTTTTTGGCCAACCAAGCAACCTGGAAAGGCAAATCAGCACTACAAAGAAGTCTCGCTTCCCATCGGTCAAAAGGGCCATGCTGCAAAAAGTGTCAAAACCAGAAATGCAGGACAGGCCATGGAGAAATGGCAGCCTTGCTACGCTGATGGGCGGGATGTAAATTGCCAACAGCCACTCTGGAGAAGTGTACGGTGTGTCCTGAAACATCGAAAAAACACAGCTTAGTGAGCATAGGGCACGTCCACTCATGGGCGTATAAATTGGGAAAACTAAAAATCAGCAAGACACAGGCACCCCAAAGTTTGGGGCTGCTCTGTTGACAAGAACCTCCACTTCATGACACCTTAAATATCCCAGGAAAGAGAAAAATGGATAAAAAAGTTGTGGTCCTTATGTACAATGGAATATCACTCAGACATGAAATCAATGTCATAAGGCTAGTAGAAGCAAGATGAGTGGACTTAGGTACGACGATTCTAAGTGAAATAAGTCACACAGAAAAAGACACTTATCATAAGCTATCACTTATAGAGGGAATGTAAAAACCGCTACACTTGAACTGAATTACAAAACAGAACAGAGTCACACGTTTAGAAAACACACTATGGCTGCTTAACGGGAAAGGTGAGGTGGGGTGATGCATAAAACAAGGGGTTCAAATTTGCTCAGATACCGTTCCATACACCCAATATGTAATAGACAAGACCTACTCCTTGCTCAGTGAACTGGACTCAACACCCCCTATTCACCGCACAAGAATATATGTGACTAGTAACAATCTTAAAACCTATGTATTGTTATCTGTCTGGAAGTGAGTCAAGTGGGTGTAAATCCGCATAAACACAGCCGTGAAAAGCAGCTAAACCCCATTATAAAAATAAATTACTTTTAAAAACCCGTAAAACAAAGACAGTGAAAGAGAGAGAAATTCTTACAAAATTCGTTCAGGGGCTGTGATGCCACCTGGATTGACCATATCTAGACCCACAGCTGGATGAGACATAAGGGTGGACACTCTTGGGGCTGAGAGGTTGGGTGAGGTTGGGTGAGCAAACGCAGACCCTTTAAAGTAATACTGCATGGTACCCATCCCATGGGTCCCAAATCTCCAGGTTCAAGGGCATCTTCCTACATCAAAAACTTGCATGAGGAACCCAGAAGAAGGTACACCGTGTGATTTTGAAAGGTTTCTAAAACCCACCTCATTTCTCATCTCCTTGTGCTCGGGTTCGCCATTCCAGCTACTTCACTAGCAATCTCCCTACTTGGAGAATCAGCACCTTTAACCTCCTGTCCTGTACAGGTTGCAATTTGTCCTGAGGATGAATGGGAAGAGGGGCAACCAATGAGAGACTAGATCTAGGTGTTGGGACAGGCACAGGTCACTCTAATTTCCCATTAGGAAAAAGAATTAACCACAGGCTCAGCCTGCCGCCGGGAAGCAGAATAGGGCCTGAGGCAATCCCGTGCTTTTGCGGCCAGCTCCCAAACAAGACAGTTGAAAAATGGAGCTCAGGGGCACTGCCATTCACAAACCTGCTGAGTTATAAATGATAACTCTCGTCCACAAATATATTGAGGGAAGGCAACAAAGAGGATTTGAAAGCAAGGCAGAATTGCAGGAAACAGGTTTCAGGAGGTAGATTCGAATCGCCTTTAAAGCACATGAAAAGCGGCAAAACGTCGACAATGATGCCCTTGGCCAAAAAGGGCGTATGCGTTTTTTCCTGAATATATTCAGGAAAAAACGCATACGCCCTTTTTGGCCAACCAAGCAACCTGGAAAGGCAAATCAGTGCTACAAAGAAGTCTCGCTTCCCATCGGTCAAAAGGGTCAAGCTGCAAAAAGTGTCAAAACCAGAAATGCAGGACAGGCCATGGAGAAATGGCAGCCTTGCTACGCTGATGGGCGGGATGTTAATTGCCAACAGCCACTCTGGAGAAGTGTACGGTGTGTCCTGAAACATCGAAAAAACACAGCTTAGGGAGCATAGGGCACGTCCACTCATGGGCGTATAAATTGGGAAAACTAAAAATCAGCAAGACACAGGCACCCCAAAGTTTAGGGCTGCTGTGTTGACAAGAACCTCCACTTCACGACAACTTAAATATCCCAGGAAAGAGAAAAATGGATAAAGAAGTTGTGGTCCTTACGTACAATGGAATATCACTCAGACATGAAATCAATGTCATAAGGCTAGTAGAAGCAAGATGATTGGACTTAGGTACGACGATTCTAAGTGAAATAAGTCACACAGAAAAAGACACTTATCATAAGCTATCACTTATAGAGGGAATGTAAAAACCGCTACACTTGAACTGAAATACAGAACTGAACAGAATCACACGTTTAGAAAACACACTATGGCTGCGTAACGGGAAAGGTGAGGTGGGGTGATGCATAAAACAAGGGGTTCAAATTCGCTCAGATACCGTTCCATACACCCAATATGTAATAGACAAGACCTACTCCTTGCTCAGTGAACTGGACTCAACACGCCCTATTCACCGCACAAGAATATATGTGACTAGTAACAATCTTAAAACCTATGTATTGATATCTGTCTGGAAGTGAGTCAAGTGGGTGTAAATCCGCATAAACACAGCCGTGAAAAGCAGCTAAACCCCATTATAAAAATAAATTACTTTTAAAAACCCGTAAAACAAAGACAGTGAAAGAGAGAGAAATTCTTACAAAATTCGTTCAGGGGCTGTGATGCCACCTGGATTGACCATATCTAGACCCACAGCTGGATGAGACGTAAGGGTGGACACTCTTGGGGCTGAGAGGTTGGGTGAGCAAACGCAGACCCTTTAAAGGAATACTGCGTGATACCCATCCCATGGGTCCCAAATCTCCAGGTTCAAGGGCATCTTCCTACATCGAAAACATGCATGAGAAACTCAGAAGATGGTACACCGTGTGATTTTGAAAGGTTTCTAAAACACACCCCATTTCTCATCTCCTTGTGCTCGGGTTCGCCTTTCCAGCTACTTTACTAGCAATCAACTTACTTGGAGAATCAGCACCTTTAACCTCCTGTTCCCTACAGGTTGCAATTTGTCCTGAGGATGAACGGGAAGAGGGGCAACCAATGAGAGACTAGATCTAGGTGTTGGGACAGGCACAGGTCACTCTATTTTCCCATCAGGAAGAAGAATTAATCACAGGCTCAGCCTGCCGCCCAGAAGCACAATAGGGCCTGAGGCAATCCCGCGCTTTTGCGGCCAGCTCCCAAAAAAGCGAGTTGAAAAATGGAGCTCAGGGACACTGCAATTCACAAACCCGCAGAGTTATACATGATAACTCTCATCCACAGATATATTGAGGGAAGGCAACGAAGAGGATTTGAAAGCAAGGCAGAATTGCAGGAAACAGATTTCAGGAGGTAGATTCGAATCGCCTGTAAAGCACATGAAAAGCGGCAAAACGTCGACAATGATGCCCTTGGCCAAAAAGGGCGTATGCGTTTTTTCCTGAATATATTCAGGAAAAAACGCATACGCCCTTTTTGGCCAACCAAGCAACCTGGAAAGGCAAATCAGCGCTACAAAGAAGTCTCGCTTCCCATCGGTCAAAAGGGCCATGCTGCAAAAACTGTCAAAACCAGAAATGCAGGACAGGCCATGGAGAAATGGCAGCCTTGCTACGTTGATGAGCGGGATGTAAGTTGCCAACAGCCACTCTGGAGAAGTGTACGGTGTGTCCTGAAACATCGAAAAAACACAGCTTAGGGAGCATAGGGCACGTCCACTCATGGGCGTATAAATTGGGAAAACTAAAAATCAGCAAGACACAGGCACCCCAAAGTTTAGGGCTCCTCTGTTGACAAGAGCCTACACTTCATGACAACTTAAATATCCCAGGAAAGAGAAAAATGGATAAAGAAGTTGTGGTCCTTATGTACAATGGAATATCACTCAGACATGAAATCAATGTCATAAGGCTAGTAGAAGCAAGATGAGTGGACTTAGGTACGACGATTCTAAGTGAAATAAGTCACACAGAAAAAGACACTTATCATAAGCTATCACTTCTAGAGGGAATGTAAAAACCGCTACACTTGAACTGAATTACAAAACAGAACAGAGTCACACGTTTAGAAAACACACTATGGCTGCTTAACGGGAAAGGTGAGGTGGGGTGATGCATAAAACAAGGGTTTCAAATTCGCTCAGATACCGTTCCATACACCCAATATGTAATAGACAAGACCTACTCCTTGCTCCGTGAACTGGACTCTACACCCCCTATTCACCGCACAAGAATATATGTGACTAGTAAGAATCTTAAAACCTATGTATTGATATCTGTCTGGAAGTGAGTCAAGTGGGTGTAAAGCCGCATAAACACAGCCGTGAAAAGCAGCTAAACCCCATTATAAAAATAAATTACTTTAAAAAACCCGTAAAACAAAGACAGTGAAAGAGAGAGAAATTCTTACAAAATTCGTTCAGGGGCTGTGATGCCCCCTGGATTGACCATATCTAGACCCACAGCTGGATGAGACATAAGGGTGGACACTCTTGGGGCTGAGAGGTTGGGTGAGCAAACGCAGACCCTTTAAAGTAATACTGCGTGGTACCCATCCCATGGGTCCCAAGTCTCCAGGTTCAAGGGCATCTTCCTACATCGAAAACATGCATGAGAAACTCAGAAGATGGTACACCGTGTGATTTTGAAAGGTTTCTAAAACGCACCTCATTTCTCATCTCCTTGTGCTCGGGTTCGCCATTCCAGCTACTTTACTAGCAATCTCCCTACTTGGAGAATCAGCACCTTTAACCTCCTGTTCCCTACAGGTTGCAATTTGTCCGGAGGATGAACGGGAAGAGGGGCAACCAATGAGAGACGAGATCTAGCTGTTGGGACAGGCACAGGTCACTCTATTTTCCCATCAGGAAGAAGAATTAACCACAGGCTCAGACTGCTGCCAGGAACCAGAATAGGGCCTGAGGCAATCCCGTGCTTTTGCGGCCAGCTCTCAAAAAAGACAGTTGAAAAATGGAGCTCAGGAACACTGCAATTCACAAACCCGCAGAGTTATAAGTGATAACTCTCATCCACAGATATATTGAGGGAAGGCAACGAAGAGGATTTGAAAGCAAGGCAGAATTGCAGGAAACAGATTTCAGGAGGTAGATTCGAATGGCCTTTAAGGCACATGAAAAGCGGCAAAACGTCGACAATGATGCCCTTGGCCAAAAAGGGCGTATGCGTTTTTTCCTGAATATATTCAGGAAAAAACGCATACGCCCTTTTTGGCCAACCAAGCAACCTGGAAAGCAAATCAGCGCTACAAAGAAGTCTCGCTTCCCATCGGCCAAAAGGGACATGCTGCAAAAAGTGTCAAAACCAGAAATGCAGGACAGGCCATGGAGAAATGGCAGCCTTGCTACGCTGATGGGCGGGATGTAAATTGCCAACAGCCACTCTGGAGAAGTGTACGGTGTGTCCTGAAACATCGAAAAAACACAGCTTAGGGAGCATAGGGCACGTCCACTCATGGGCGTATAAATTGGGAAAACTAAAAATCAGCAAGACACAGGCACCCCAAAGTTTGGGGCTGCTCTGTTGACAAGAACCTCCACTTCATGACACCTTAAATATCCCAGGAAAGAGAAAAATGGATATAAAAGTTGTGGTCCTTATGTACAATGGAATATCACTCAGACATGAAATCAATGTCATAAGGCTAGTAGAAGCAAGATGAGTGGACTTAGGTACGACGATTCTAAGTGAAATAAGTCACACAGAAAAAGACACTTATCATAAGCTATCACTTATAGAGGGAATGTAAAAACCGCTACACTTGAACTGAATTACAAAACAGAAAAGAGTCACACGTTTAGAAAACACACTATGGCTGCTTAACGGGAAAGGTGAGGTGGGGTGATGCATAAAACAAGGGGTTCAAATTCGCTCAGATACCGTTCCATACACCCTATATGTAATACACAAGAC
Organism: Eschrichtius robustus; assembly: GCF_028021215.1. Classification (NCBI taxonomy): domain Eukaryota; kingdom Metazoa; phylum Chordata; class Mammalia; order Artiodactyla; family Eschrichtiidae; genus Eschrichtius; species Eschrichtius robustus. Next base: position 524,343 of record NW_027175183.1, read on the forward strand.
CTACTCCTTGCTCAGTGAACTGGACTCAACACCCCCTATTCACCGCACAAGAATATATATGACTAGTAACAATCTTAAAACCTATGTATTGATATCTGTCTGGAAGTGAGTCAAGTGGGTGTAAATCCGCATAAACACAGCCGTGAAAAGCAGTAAACCCCATTATAAAAATAAATTACTTTTAAAAACCCGTAAAACAAAGACAGTGAAAGAGAGAGAAATTCTTTCAAAATTCGTTCAGAGGCTGTGATGCAACCTGGATTGACCATATCTACACGCACAGCTGGATGAGACATAAGGGTGGACAGTCTTGGGGCTGAAAGGTTGGGTTAGTTTGGGTGAGCAAACGCAGACCCTTTAAAGTAATACTGCGTGGTACCCATCCCATGGGTCCCAAGTCTCCAGGTTCAAGGGCATCTTCCTACATCGAAAACATGCATGAGAAACCCAGAAGATGGTACACCGTGTGATTTTGAAAGGTTTCTAAAACGCACCTCATTTCTCATCTCCTTGTGCTCGGGTTCGCCATTCCAGCTACTTTACTAGCAATCTCCCTACTTGGAGAATCAGCACCTTTAACCTCCTGTTCCCTACAGGTTGCAATTTGTCCGGAGGATGAACGGGAAGAGGGGCAACCAATGAGAGACTAGATCTAGCTGTTGGGACAGGCACAGGTCACTCTATTTTCCCATCAGGAAGAAGAATTAACCACAGGCTCAGCCTGCTGCCAGGAACCAGAATAGGGCCTGAGGCAATCCCGTGCTTTTGCGGCCAGCTCTCAAAAAAGACAGTTGAAAAATGGAGCTCAGGGACACTGCAATTCACAAACCCGCAGAGTTATAAGTGATAACTCTCATCCACAGATATATTGAGGGAAGTCAACGAAGAGGATTTGAAAGCAAGGCAGAATTGCAGGAAACAGATTTCAGGAGGTAGATTCGAATCGCCTTTAAGGCACATGAAAAGCGGCAAAACGTCGACAATGATGCCCTTGGCCAAAAAGGGCGTATGCGTTTTTTCCTGAATATATTCAGGAAAAAACGCATACGCCCTTTTTGGACAACCAAGCAACATGGAAAGGCAAATCAGCGCTACAAAGAAGTCTCGCTTCCCATGGGTCAAAAGGGCCATGCTGCAAAAAGTGTCAAAACCAGAAATGCAGGACAGGCCATGGAGAAATGGCAGCCTTGCTACGCTGATGGGCGGGATGTAAATTGCCAACAGCCACTCTGGAGAAGTGTACGGTGTGTCCTGAAACATCGAAAAAACACAGCTTAGTGAGCATAGGGCACGTCCACTCATGGGCGTATAAATTGGGAAAACTAAAAATCAGCAAGACACAGGCACCCCAAAGTTTGGGGCTGCTCTGTTGACAAGAACCTCCACTTCATGACACCTTAAATATCCCAGGAAAGAGAAAAATGGATAAAAAAGTTGTGGTCCTTATGTACAATGGAATATCACTCAGACATGAAATCAATGTCATAAGGCTAGTAGAAGCAAGATGAGTGGACTTAGGTATGACGATTCTAAGTGAAAAAAGTCACACAGAAAAAGACACTTATCATAAGCTATCACTTATAGAGGGAATGTAAAAACCGCTACACTTGAACTGAATTACAAAACAGAACAGAGTCACACGTTTAGAAAACACACTATGGCTGCTTAACGGGAAAGGTGAGGTGGGGTGATGCATAAAACAAGGGGTTCAAATTCGCTCAGATACCGTTCCATACACCCAATATGTAATAGACAAGACCTACTCCTTGCTCAGTGAACTGGACTCAACACGCCCTATTCACCGCACAAGAATATATGTGACTAGTAACAATCTTAAAACCTATGTATTGATATCTGTCTGGAAGTGAGTCAAGTGGGTGTAAATCCGCATAAACACAGCCGTGAAAAGCAACTAAACCCCATTATAAAAATAAATTACTTTTAAAAAGCCGTAAAACAAAGACAGTGAAAGAGAGAGAAATTCTTACAAAATTCGTTCAGAGGCTGTGATGCAACCTGGATTGACCATATCTAGACCCACAGCTGGATGAGACATAAGGGTGGACACTCTTGGGGCTGAGAGGTTGGGTGAGGTTGGGTGAGCAAACGCAGACCCTTTAAAGTAATACTGCATGGTACCCATCCCATGGGTCCCAAATCTCCAGGTTCAAGGGCATCTTCCTACATCAAAAACTTGCATGAGGAACCCAGAAGAAGGTACACCGTGTGATTTTGAAAGGTTTCTAAAACGCACCTCATTTCTCATCTCCTTGTGCTCGGGTTCGCCATTCCAGCTACTTCACTAGCAATCTCCCTACTTGGAGAATCAGCACCTTTAACCTCCTGTCCTGTACAGGTTGCAATTTGTCCTGAGGATGAATGGGAAGAGGGGCAACCAATGAGAGACTAGATCTAGGTGTTGGGACAGGTACAGGTCACTCTAATTTCCCATTAGGAAAAAGAATTAACCACAGGCTCAGCCTGCCGCCGGGAAGCAGAATAGGGCCTGAGGCAATCCCGTGCTTTTGCGGCCAGCTCCCAAACAAGACAGTTGAAAAATGGAGCTCAGGGGCACTGCCATTCACAAACCTGCTGAGTTATAAATGATAACTCTCGTCCACAAATATATTGAGGGAAGGCAACAAAGAGGATTTGAAAGCAAGGCAGAATTGCAGGAAACAGGTTTCAGGAGGTAGATTCGAATCGCCTTTAAAGCACATGAAAAGCGGCAAAACGTCGACAATGATGCCCTTGGCCAAAAAGGGCGTATGCGTTTTTTCCTGAATATATTCAGGAAAAAACGCATACGCCCTTTTTGGCCAACCAAGCAACCTGGAAAGGCAAATCAGTGCTACAAAGAAGTCTCGCTTCCCATCGGTCAAAAGGGTCAAGCTGCAAAAAGTGTCAAAACCAGAAATGCAGGACAGGCCATGGAGAAATGGCAGCCTTGCTACGCTGATGGGCGGGATGTTAATTGCCAACAGCCACTCTGGAGAAGTGTACGGTGTGTCCTGAAACATCGAAAAAACACAGCTTAGGGAGCATAGGGCACGTCCACTCATGGGCGTATAAATTGGGAAAACTAAAAATCAGCAAGACACAGGCACCCCAAAGTTTGGGGCTGCTGTGTTGACAAGAACCTCCACTTCACGACAACTTAAATATCCCAGGAAAGAGAAAAATGGATAAAGAAGTTGTGGTCCTTACGTACAATGGAATATCACTCAGACATGAAATCAATGTCATAAGGCTAGTAGAAGCAAGATGATTGGACTTAGGTACGACGATTCTAAGTGAAATAAGTCACACAGAAAAAGACACTTATCATAAGCTATCACTTATAGAGGGAATGTAAAAACCGCTACACTTGAACTGAAATACAGAACTGAACAGAATCACACGTTTAGAAAACACACTATGGCTGCGTAACGGGAAAGGTGAGGTGGGGTGATGCATAAAACAAGGGGTTCAAATTCGCTCAGATACCGTTCCATACACCCAATATGTAATAGACAAGACCTACTCCTTGCTCAGTGAACTGGACTCAACACGCCCTATTCACCGCACAAGAATATATGTGACTAGTAACAATCTTAAAACCTATGTATTGATATCTGTCTGGAAGTGAGTCAAGTGGGTGTAAATCCGCATAAACACAGCCGTGAAAAGCAGCTAAACCCCATTATAAAAATAAATTACTTTTAAAAACCCGTAAAACAAAGACAGTGAAAGAGAGAGAAATTCTTACAAAATTCGTTCAGAGGCTGTGAAGCAACCTGGATTGACCATATCTACACGCACAGCTGGATGAGACATAAGGGTGGACAGTCTTGGGGCTGAAAGGTTGGGTTAGGTTGGGTGAGCAAACACAGACCCTTTAAAGTAATACTGCGTGGTACCCATCCCATGGGTCCCAAGTCTCCAGGTTCAAGGGCATCTTCCTACATCGAAAACATGCATGAGAAACTCATAAGATGGTACACCGTGTGATTTTGAAAGGTTTCTAAAACGCACCTCATTTCTCATCTCCTTGTGCTCGGGTTCGCCATTCCAGCTACTTTACTAGCAATCTCCCTACTTGGAGAATCAGCACCTTTAACCTCCTGTTCCCTACAGGTTGCAATTTGTCCTGAGGATGAACGGGAAGAGGGGCAACCAATGAGAGACTAGATCTAGCTGTTGGGACAGGCACAGGTCACTCTATTTTCCCATCAGGAAGAAGAATTAACCACAGGCTCAGCCTGCTGCCAGGAACCAGAATAGGGCCTGAGGCAATCCCGTGCTTTTGCGGCCAGCTCTCAAAAAAGACAGTTGAAAAATGGAGCTCAGGGACACTGCAATTCACAAACCCGCAGAGTTATAAGTGATAACTCTCATCCACAGATATATTGAGGGAAGTCAACGAAGAGGATTTGAAAGCAAGGCAGAATTGCAGGAAACAGATTTCAGGAGGTAGATTCGAATCGCCTTTAAGGCACATGAAAAGCGGCAAAACGTCGACAATGATGCCCTTGGCCAAAAAGGGCGTATGCGTTTTTTCCTGAATATATTCAGGAAAAAACGCATACGCCCTTTTTGGACAACCAAGCAACATGGAAAGGCAAATCAGCGCTACAAAGAAGTCTCGCTTCCCATCGGTCAAAAGGGCCATGCTGCAAAAAGTGTCAAAACCAGAAATGCAGGACAGGCCATGGAGAAATGGCAGCCTTGCTACGCTGATGGGCGGGATGTAAATTGCCAACAGCCACTCTTGAGAAGTGTACGGTGTGTCCTGAAACATCGAAAAAACACAGCTTAGTGAGCATAGGGCACGTCCACTCATGGGCGTATAAATTGGGAAAACTAAAAATCAGCAAGACACAGGCACCCCAAAGTTTGGGGCTGCTCTGTTGACAAGAACCTCCACTTCATGACACCTTAAATATCCCAGGAAAGAGAAAAATGGATAAAAAAGTTGTGGTCCTTATGTACAATGGAATATCACTCAGACATGAAATCAATGTCATAAGGCTAGTAGAAGCAAGATGAGTGGACTTAGGTACGACGATTCTAAGTGAAATAAGTCACACAGAAAAAGACACTTATCATAAGCTATCACTTATAGAGGGAATGTAAAAACCGCTACACTTGAACTGAATTACAAAACAGAACAGAGTCACACGTTTAGAAAACACACTATGGCTGCTTAACGGGAAAGGTGAGGTGGGGTGATGCATAAAACAAGGGGTTCAAATTTGCTCAGATACCGTTCCATACACCCAATATGTAATAGACAAGACCTACTCCTTGCTCAGTGAACTGGACTCAACACCCCCTATTCACCGCACAAGAATATATGTGACTAGTAACAATCTTAAAACCTATGTATTGATATCTGTCTGGAAGTGAGTCAAGTGGGTGTAAATCCGCATAAACACAGCCGTGAAAAGCAGCTAAACCCCATTATAAAAATAAATTACTTTTAAAAACCCGTAAAACAAAGACAGTGAAAGAGAGAGAAATTCTTACAAAATTCGTTCAGGGGCTGTGATGCCACCTGGATTGACCATATCTAGACCCACAGCTGGATGAGACGTAAGGGTGGACACTCTTGGGGCTGAGAGGTTGGGTGAGCAAACGCAGACCCTTTAAAGTAATACTGCGTGATACCCATCCCATGGGTCCCAAATCTCCAGGTTCAAGGGCATCTTCCTACATCGAAAACTTGCATGAGAAACTCAGAAGATGGTACACCGTGTGATTTTGAAAGGTTTCTAAAACACACCCCATTTCTCATCTCCTTGTGCTCGGGTTCGCCATTCCAGCTACTTTACTAGCAATCAACTTACTTGGAGAATCAGCACCTTTAACCTCCTGTTCCCTACAGGTTGCAATTTGTCCTGAGGATGAACGGGAAGAGGGGCAACCAATGAGAGACTAGATCTAGGTGTTGGGACAGGCACAGGTCACTCTATTTTCCCATCAGGAAGAAGAATTAATCACAGGCTCAGCCTGCCGCCCAGAAGCACAATAGGGCCTGAGGCAATCACGCGCTTTTGCGGCCAGCTCCTAAAAAAGCGAGTTGAAAAATGGAGCTCAGGGACACTGCAATTCACAAACCCGCAGAGTTATAAATGATAACTCTCATCCACAGATATATTGAGGGAAGGCAACGAAGAGGATTTGAAAGCAAGGCAGAATTGCAGGAAACAGATTTCAGGAGGTAGATTCGAATCGCCTGTAAAGCACATGTAAAGCGGCAAAACGTCGACAATGTTGCCCTTGGCCAAGAAGGACGTATGCGTTTTTTCCTGAATATATTCAGGAAAAAACGCATACGCCCTTTTTGGCCAACCAAGCAACCTGGAAAGGCAAATCAGCGCTACAAAGAAGTCTCGCTTCCCATCGGTCAAAAGCTCTATGCTGCAAAAAGTGTCAAAACCAGAAATGCAGGACAGGCCATGGAGAAATGGCAGCCTTGCTACGCTGATGAGCGGGATGTAAGTTGCCAACAGCCACTCTGGAGAAGTGTACGGTGTGTCCTGAAACATCGAAAAAACACAGCTTAGGGAGCATAGGGCACGTCCACTCATGGGCGTATAAATTGGGAAAACTAAAAATCAGCAAGACACAGGCACCCCAAAGTTTAGGGCTGCTCTGTTGACAAGAACCTCCACTTCATGACACCTTAAATATCCCAGGAAAGAGAAAAATGGATAAAGAAGTTGTGGTCCTTATGTACAATGCAATATCACTCAGACATGAAATCAATGTCATAAGGCTAGTAGAAGCAAGATGAGTGGACTTAGGTACGACGATTCTAAGTGAAATAAGTCACACAGAAAAAGACACTTATCATAAGCTATCACTTATAGAGGGAATGTAAAAACCGCTACACTTGAACTGAATTACAGAACAGAACAGAATCACACGTTTAGAAAACACACTATGGCTGCTTAACGGGAAAGGTGAGGTGGGGTGATGCATAAAACAAGGGGTTCAAATTCGCTCAGATACCGTTCCATACACCCAATATGTAATAGACAAGACCTACTCCTTGCTCAGTGAACTGGACTCAACACGCCCTATTCACCGCACAAGAATATATGTGACTAGTAACAATCTTAAAACCTATGTATTGATATCTGTCTGGAAGTGAGTCAAGTGGGTGTAAATCTGCATAAACACAGCCGTGAAAAGCAGCTAAACCCCATTATAAAAATAAATTACTTTTAAAAACCCGTAAAACAAAGACAGTGAAAGAGAGAGAAATTCTTTCAAAATTCGTTCAGAGGCTGTGATGCAACCTGGATTGACCATATCTACACGCACAGCTGGATGAGACATAAGGGTGGACAGTCTTGGGGCTGAAAGGTTGGGTTAGTTTGGGTGAGCAAACGCAGACCCTTTAAAGTAATACTGCGTGGTACCCATCCCATGGGTCCCAAGTCTCCAGGTTCAAGGGCATCTTCCTACATCGAAAACATGCATGAGAAACCCAGAAGATGGTACACCGTGTGATTTTGAAAGGTTTCTAAAACGCACCTCATTTCTCATCTCCTTGTGCTCGGGTTCGCCATTCCAGCTACTTTACTAGCAATCTCCCTACTTGGAGAATCAGCACCTTTAACCTCCTGTTCCCTACAGGTTGCAATTTGTCCGGAGGATGAACGGGAAGAGGGGCAACCAATGAGAGACTAGATCTAGCTGTTGGGACAGGCACAGGTCACTCTATTTTCCCATCAGGAAGAAGAATTAACCACAGGCTCAGCCTGCTGCCAGGAACCAGAATAGGGCCTGAGGCAATCCCGTGCTTTTGCGGCCAGCTCTCAAAAAAGACAGTTGAAAAATGGAGCTCAGGGACACTGCAATTCACAAACCCGCAGAGTTATAAGTGATAACTCTCATCCACAGATATATTGAGGGAAGTCAACGAAGAGGATTTGAAAGCAAGGCAGAATTGCAGGAAACAGATTTCAGGAGGTAGATTCGAATCGCCTTTAAGGCACATGAAAAGCGGCAAAACGTCGACAATGATGCCCTTGGCCAAAAAGGGCGTATGCGTTTTTTCCTGAATATATTCAGGAAAAAACGCATACGCCCTTTTTGGACAACCAAGCAACATGGAAAGGCAAATCAGCGCTACAAAGAAGTCTCGCTTCCCATGGGTCAAAAGGGCCATGCTGCAAAAAGTGTCAAAACCAGAAATGCAGGACAGGCCATGGAGAAATGGCAGCCTTGCTACGCTGATGGGCGGGATGTAAATTGCCAACAGCCACTCTGGAGAAGTGTACGGTGTGTCCTGAAACATCGAAAAAACACAGCTTAGTGAGCATAGGGCACGTCCACTCATGGGCGTATAAATTGGGAAAACTAAAAATCAGCAAGACACAGGCACCCCAAAGTTTGGGGCTGCTCTGTTGACAAGAACCTCCACTTCATGACACCTTAAATATCCCAGGAAAGAGAAAAATGGATAAAAAAGTTGTGGTCCTTATGTACAATGGAATATCACTCAGACATGAAATCAATGTCATAAGGCTAGTAGAAGCAAAATGAGTGGACTTAGGTACGACGATTCTAAGTGAAAAAAGTCACACAGAAAAAGACACTTATCATAAGCTATCACTTATAGAGGGAATGTAAAAACCGCTACACTTGAACTGAATTACAAAACAGAACAGAGTCACACGTTTAGAAAACACACTATGGCTGCTTAACGGGAAAGGTGAGGTGGGGTGATGCATAAAACAAGGGGTTCAAATTTGCTCAGATACCGTTCCATACACCCAATATGTAATAGACAAGACCTACTCCTTGCTCAGTGAACTGGACTCAACACCCCCTATTCACCGCACAAGAATATATGTGACTAGTAACAATCTTAAAACCTATGTATTGATATCTGTCTGGAAGTGAGTCAAGTGGGTGTAAATCCGCATAAACACAGCCGTGAAAAGCAGCTAAACCCCATTATAAAAATAAATTACCTTTAAAAACCCGTAAAACAAAGACAGTGAAAGAGAGAGAAATTCTTACAAAATTCGTTCAGAGGCTGTGATGCCACCTGGATTGACCATATCTAGACCCACAGCTGGATGAGACGTAAGGGTGGACACTCTTGGGGCTGAGAGGTTGGGTGAGCAAACGCAGACCCTTTAAAGTAATACTGCGTGATACCCATCCCATGGGTCCCAAATCTCCAGGTTCAAGGGCATCTTCCTACATCGAAAACATGCATGAGAATCTCAGAAGATGGTACACCATGTGATTTTGAAAGGTTTCTAAAACACACCCCATTTCTCATCTCCTTGTGCTCGGGTTCGCCTTTCCAGCTACTTTACTAGCAATCAACTTACTTGGAGAATCAGCACCTTTAACCTCCTGTTCCCTACAGGTTGCAATTTGTCCTGAGGATGAACGGGAAGAGGGGCAACCAATGAGAGACTAGATCTAGGTGTTGGGACAGGCACAGGTCACTCTATTTTCCCAAGAGGAAGAAGAATTAATCACAGGCTCAGCCTGCCGCCCAGAAGCACAATAGGGCCTGAGGCAATCCCGCGCTTTTGCGGCCAGCTCCCAAAAAAGCGACTTGAAAAATGGAGGTCAGGGACACTGCAATTCACAAACCCGCAGAGTTATAAATGATAACTCTCATCCACAGATATATTGAGGGAAGGCAACGAAGAGGATTTGAAAGCAAGGCAGAATTGCAGGAAACAGATTTCAGGAGGTAGATTCGAATCGCCTGTAAAGCACATGAAAAGCGGCAAAACGTCGACAATGATGCCCTTGGCCAAGAAGGGCGTATGCGTTTTTTCCTGAATATATTCAGGAAAAAACGCATACGCCCTTTTTGGCCAACCAAGCAACCTGGAAAGGCAAATCAGCGCTACAAAGAAGTCTCGCTTCCCATCGGTCAAAAGGGCCATGCTGCAAAAAGTGTCAAAACCAGAAATGCAGGACAGGCCATGGAGAAATGGCAGCCTTGCTACGCTGATGGGCGGGATGTAAATTGCCAACAGCCACTCTGGAGAAGTGTACGGTGTGTCCTGAAACATCGAAAAAACACAGCTTAGGGAGCATAGGGCACGTCCACTCATGGGCGTATAAATTGGGAAAACTAAAAATCAGCAAGACACAGGCACCCCAAAGTTTAGGGCTGCTCTGTTGACAAGAACCTCCACTTCATGACACCTTAAATATCCCAGGAAAGAGAAAAATGGATAAAGAAGTTGTGGTCCTTATGTACAATGCAATATCACTCAGACATGAAATCAATGTCATAAGGCTAGTAGAAGCAAGATGAGTGGACTTAGGTACGACGATTCTAAGTGAAATAAGTCACACAGAAAAAGACACTTATCATAAGCTATCACTTATAGAGGGAATGTAAAAACCGCTACACTTGAACTGAATTACAGAACAGAACAGAATCACACGTTTAGAAAACACACTGTGGTTGCTTAACGGGAAAGATGAGGTGGGGTGATGCATAAAACAAGGGGTTCAAATTCGCTCAGATACCGTTCCATACACCCAATATGTAATAGACAAGACCTACTCCTTGCTCAGTGAACTGGACTCAACACGCCCTATTCACCGCACAAGAATATATGTGACTAGTAACAATCTTAAAACCTATGTATTGATATCTGTCTGGAAGTGAGTCAAGTGGGTGTAAATCCGCATAAACACAGCCGTGAAAAGCAGCTAAACCCCATTATAAAAATAAATTACTTTTAAAAAGCCGTAAAACAAAGACAGTGAAAGAGAGAGAAATTCTTACAAAATTCGTTCATAGGCTGTGATGCAACCTGGATTGACCATATCTACACGCACAGCTGGATGAGACATAAGGGTGGACAGTCTTGGGGCTGAAAGTTTGGGTTAGGTTGGGTGAGCAAACGCAGACCCTTTAAAGTAATACTGCGTGGTACCCATCCCATGGGTCCCAAGTCTCCAGGTTCAAGGGCATCTTCCTACATCGAAAACATGCATGAGGAACCCAGAAGAAGGTACACCGTGTGATTTTGAAAGGTTTCTAAAACGCACCTCATTTCTCATCTCCTTGTGCTCGGGTTCGCCATTCCAGCTACTTTACTAGCAATCTCCCTACTTGGAGAATCAGCACCTTTAACCTCCTGTTCCCTACAGGTTGCAATTTGTCCTGAGGATGAACGGGAAGAGGGGCAACCAATGAGAGACTAGATCTAGCTGTTGGGACAGGCACAGGTCACTCTATTTTCCCATCAGGAAGAAGAATTAACCACAGGCTCAGCCTGCTGCCAGGAACCAGAATAGGGCCTGAGGCAATCCCGTGCTTTTGCGGCCAGCTCTCAAAAAAGACAGTTGAAAAATGGAGCTCAGGGACACTGCAATTCACAAACCCGCAGAGTTATAAGTGATAACTCTCATCCACAGATATATTGAGGGAAGTCAACGAAGAGGATTTGAAAGCAAGGCAGAATTGCAGGAAACAGATTTCAGGAGGTAGATTCGAATCGCCTTTAAGGCACATGAAAAGCGGCAAAACGTCGACAATGATGCCCTTGGCCAAAAAGGGCGTATGCGTTTTTTCCTGAATATATTCAGGAAAAAACGCATACGCCCTTTTTGGACAACCAAGCAACCTGGAAAGGCAAATCAGCGCTACAAAGAAGTCTCGCTTCCCATGGGTCAAAAGGGCCATGCTGCAAAAAGTGTCAAAACCAGAAATGCAGGACAGGCCATGGAGAAATGGCAGCCTTGCTACGCTGATGGGCGGGATGTAAATTGCCAACAGCCACTCTGGAGAAGTGTACGGTGTGTCCTGAAACATCGAAAAAACACAGCTTAGTGAGCATAGGGCACGTCCACTCATGGGCGTATAAATTGGGAAAACTAAAAATCAGCAAGACACAGGCACCCCAAAGTTTGGGGCTGCTCTGTTGACAAGAACCTCCACTTCATGACACCTTAAATATCCCAGGAAAGAGAAAAATGGATAAAAAAGTTGTGGTCCTTATGTACAATGGAATATCACTCAGACATGAAATCAATGTCATAAGGCTAGTAGAAGCAAGATGAGTGGACTTAGGTACGACGATTCTAAGTGAAATAAGTCACACAGAAAAAGACACTTATCATAAGCTATCACTTATAGAGGGAATGTAAAAACCGCTACACTTGAACTGAATTACAAAACAGAACAGAGTCACACGTTTAGAAAACACACTATGGCTGCTTAACGGGAAAGGTGAGGTGGGGTGATGCATAAAACAAGGGGTTCAAATTTGCTCAGATACCGTTCCATACACCCAATATGTAATAGACAAGACCTACTCCTTGCTCAGTGAACTGGACTCAACACCCCCTATTCACCGCACAAGAATATATGTGACTAGTAACAATCTTAAAACCTATGTATTGATATCTGTCTGGAAGTGAGTCAAGTGGGTGTAAATCCGCATAAACACAGCCGTGAAAAGCAGCTAAACCCCATTATAAAAATAAATTACTTTTAAAAACCCGTAAAACAAAGACAGTGAAAGAGAGAGAAATTCTTACAAAATTCGTTCAGGGGCTGTGATGCCACCTGGATTGACCATATCTAGACCCACAGCTGGATGAGACGTAAGGGTGGACACTCTTGGGGCTGAGAGGTTGGGTGAGCAAACGCAGACCCTTTAAAGTAATACTGCGTGATACCCATCCCATGGGTCCCAAATCTCCAGGTTCAAGGGCATCTTCCTACATCGAAAACATGCATGAGAAACTCAGAAGATGGTACACCGTGTGATTTTGAAAGGTTTCTAAAACACACCCCATTTCTCATCTCCTTGTGCTCGGGTTCGCCTTTCCAGCTACTTTACTAGCAATCAACTTACTTGGAGAATCAGCACCTTTAACCTCCTGTTCCCTACAGGTTGCAATTTGTCCTGAGGATGAACGGGAAGAGGGGCAACCAATGAGAGACTAGATCTAGGTGTTGGGACAGGCACAGGTCACTCTATTTTCCCATCAGGAAGAAGAATTAATCACAGGCTCAGCCTGCCCCCCAGAAGCACAATAGGGCCTGAGGCAATCACGCGCTTTTGCGGCCAGCTCCCAAAAAAGCGAGTTGAAAAATGGAGCTCAGGGACACTGCAATTCACAAACCCGCAGAGTTATAAATGATAACTCTCATCCACAGATATATTGAGGGAAGGCAACGAAGAGGATTTGAAAGCAAGGCAGAATTGCAGGAAACAGATTTCAGGAGGTAGATTCGAATCGCCTGTAAAGCACATGTAAAGCGGCAAAACGTCGACAATGTTGCCCTTGGCCAAGAAGGACGTATGCGTTTTTTCCTGAATATATTCAGGAAAAAACGCATACGCCCTTTTTGGCCAACCAAGCAACCTGGAAAGGCAAATCAGCGCTACAAAGAAGTCTCGCTTCCCATCGGTCAAAAGCTCCATGCTGCAAAAAGTGTCAAAACCAGAAATGCAGGACAGGCCATGGAGAAATGGCAGCCTTGCTACGCTGATGAGCGGGATGTAAGTTGCCAACAGCCACTCTGGAGAAGTGTACGGTGTGTCCTGAAACATCGAAAAAACACAGCTTAGGGAGCATAGGGCACGTCCACTCATGGGCGTATAAATTGGGAAAACTAAAAATCAGCAAGACACAGGCACCCCAAAGTTTAGGGCTGCTCTGTTGACAAGAACCTCCACTTCATGACACCTTAAATATCCCAGGAAAGAGAAAAATGGATAAAGAAGTTGTGGTCCTTATGTACAATGCAATAGCACTCAGACATGAAATCAATGTCATAAGGCTAGTAGAAGCAAGATGAGTGGACTTAGGTACGACGATTCTAAGTGAAATAAGTCACACAGAAAAAGACACTTATCATAAGCTATCACTTATAGAGGGAATGTAAAAACCGCTACACTTGAACTGAATTACAGAACAGAACAGAATCACACGTTTAGAAAACACACTATGGCTGCTTAACGGGAAAGGTGAGGTGGGGTGATGCATAAAACAAGGGGTTCATATTCGCTCAGATACCGTTCCATACACCCAATATGTAATAGACAAGACCTACTCCTTGCTCAGTGAACTGGACTCAACACGCCCTATTCACCGCACAAGAATATATGTGACTAGTAACAATCTTAAAACCTATGTATTGATATCTGTCTGGAAGTGAGTCAAGTGGGTGTAAATCTGCATAAACACAGCCGTGAAAAGCAGCTAAACCCCATTATAAAAATAAATTACTTTTAAAAACCCGTAAAACAAAGACAGTGAAAGAGAGAGAAATTCTTTCAAAATTCGTTCAGAGGCTGTGATGCAACCTGGATTGACCATATCTACACGCACAGCTGGATGAGACATAAGGGTGGACAGTCTTGGGGCTGAAAGGTTGGGTTAGGTTGGGTGAGCAAACGCAGACCCTTTAAAGTAATACTGCGTGGTACCCATCCCATGGGTCCCAAGTCTCCAGGTTCAAGGGCATCTTCCTACATCGAAAACATGTATGAGGAACCCAGAAGAAGGTACACCGTGTGATTTTGAAAGGTTTCTAAAACGCACCTCATTTCTCATCTCCTTGTGCTCGGGTTCGCCATTCCAGCTACTTTACTAGCAATCTCCCTACTTGGAGAATCAGCACCTTTAACCTCCTGTTCCCTACAGGTTGCAATTTGTCTGGAGGATGAACGGGAAGAGGGGCAACCAATGAGAGACTAGATCTAGCTGTTGGGACAGGCACAGGTCACTCTATTTTCCCATCAGGAAGAAGAATTAACCACAGGCTCAGCCTGCTGCCAGGAACCAGAATAGGGCCTGAGGCAATCCCGTGCTTTTGCGGCCAGCTCTCAAAAAAGACAGTTGAAAAATGGAGCTCAGGGACACTGCAATTCACAAACCCGCAGAGTTATAAGTGATAACTCTCATCCACAGATATATTGAGGGAAGTCAACGAAGAGGATTTGAAAGCAAGGCAGAATTGCAGGAAACAGATTTCAGGAGGTAGATTCGAATCGCCTTTAAGGCACATGAAA
This sequence comes from Eschrichtius robustus, assembly GCF_028021215.1. Classification (NCBI taxonomy): domain Eukaryota; kingdom Metazoa; phylum Chordata; class Mammalia; order Artiodactyla; family Eschrichtiidae; genus Eschrichtius; species Eschrichtius robustus. The sequence goes on from NW_027175183.1 coordinate 539,357, forward strand.
AGCGGCAAAACGTCGACAATGATGCCCTTGGCCAAAAAGGGCGTATGCGTTTTTTCCTGAATATATTCAGGAAAAAACGCATACGCCCTTTTTGGACAACCAAGCAACATGGAAAGGCAAATCAGCGCTACAAAGCAGTCTCGCTTCCCATGGGTCAAAAGGGCCATGCTGCAAAAAGTGTCAAAACCAGAAATGCAGGACAGGCCATGGAGAAATGGCAGCCTTGCTACGCTGATGGGCGGGATGTAAATTGCCAACAGCCACTCTGGAGAAGTGTACGGTGTGTCCTGAAACATCGAAAAAACACAGCTTAGTGAGCATAGGGCACGTCCACTCATGGGCGTATAAATTGGGAAAACTAAAAATCAGCAAGACACAGGCACCCCAAAGTTTGGGGCTGCTCTGTTGACAAGAACCTCCACTTCATGACACCTTAAATATCCCAGGAAAGAGAAAAATGGATAAAAAAGTTGTGGTCCTTATGTACAATGGAATATCACTCAGACATGAAATCAATGTCATAAGGCTAGTAGAAGCAAGATGAGTGGACTTAGGTACGACGATTCTAAGTGAAAAAAGTCACACAGAAAAAGACACTTATCATAAGCTATCACTTATAGAGGGAATGTAAAAACCGCTACACTTGAACTGAATTACAAAACAGAACAGAGTCACACGTTTAGAAAACACACTATGGCTGCTTAACGGGAAAGGTGAGGTGGGGTGATGCATAAAACAAGGGGTTCAAATTTGCTCAGATACCGTTCCATACACCCAATATGTAATAGACAAGACCTACTCCTTGCTCAGTGAACTGGACTCAACACCCCCTATTCACCGCACAAGAATATATGTGACTAGTAACAATCTTAAAACCTATGTATTGATATCTGTCTGGAAGTGAGTCAAGTGGGTGTAAATCCGCATAAACACAGCCGTGAAAAGCAGCTAAACCCCATTATAAAAATAAATTACCTTTAAAAACCCGTAAAACAAAGACAGTGAAAGAGAGAGAAATTCTTACAAAATTCGTTCAGAGGCTGTGATGCCACCTGGATTGACCATATCTAGACCCACAGCTGGATGAGACATAAGGGTGGACACTCTTGGGGCTGAGAGGTTGGGTGAGCAAACGCAGACCCTTTAAAGTAATACTGCGTGATACCCATCCCATGGGTCCCAAATCTCCAGGTTCAAGGGCATCTTCCTACATCGAAAACATGCATGAGAAACTCAGAAGATGGTACACCATGTGATTTTGAAAGGTTTCTAAAACACACCCCATTTCTCATCTCCTTGTGCTCGGGTTCGCCTTTCCAGCTACTTTACTAGCAATCAACTTACTTGGAGAATCAGCACCTTTAACCTCCTGTTCCCTACAGGTTGCAATTTGTCCTGAGGATGAACGGGAAGAGGGGCAACCAATGAGAGACTAGATCTAGGTGTTGGGACAGGCACAGGTCACTCTATTTTCCCAAGAGGAAGAAGAATTAATCACAGGCTCAGCCTGCCGCCCAGAAGCACAATAGGGCCTGAGGCAATCCCGCGCTTTTGCGGCCAGCTCCCAAAAAAGCGACTTGAAAAATGGAGCTCAGGGACACTGCAATTCACAAACCCGCAGAGTTATAAATGATAACTCTCATCCACAGATATATTGAGGGAAGGCAACGAAGAGGATTTGAAAGCAAGGCAGAATTGCAGGAAACAGATTTCAGGAGGTAGATTCGAATCGCCTGTAAAGCACATGAAAAGCGGCAAAACGTCGACAATGATGCCCTTGGCCAAGAAGGGCGTATGCGTTTTTTCCTGAATATATTCAGGAAAAAACGCATACGCCCTTTTTGGCCAACCAAGCAACCTGGAAAGGCAAATCAGCGCTACAAAGAAGTCTCGCTTCCCATCGGTCAAAAGGGCCATGCTGCAAAAAGTGTCAAAACCAGAAATGCAGGACAGGCCATGGAGAAATGGCAGCCTTGCTACGCTGATGGGCGGGATGTAAATTGCCAACAGCCACTCTGGAGAAGTGTACGGTGTGTCCTGAAACATCGAAAAAACACAGCTTAGGGAGCATAGGGCACGTCCACTCATGGGCGTATAAATTGGGAAAACTAAAAATCAGCAAGACACAGGCACCCCAAAGTTTAGGGCTGCTCTGTTGACAAGAACCTCCACTTCATGACACCTTAAATATCCCAGGAAAGAGAAAAATGGATAAAGAAGTTGTGGTCCTTATGTACAATGCAATATCACTCAGACATGAAATCAATGTCATAAGGCTAGTAGAAGCAAGATGAGTGGACTTAGGTACGACGATTCTAAGTGAAATAAGTCACACAGAAAAAGACACTTATCATAAGCTATCACTTATAGAGGGAATGTAAAAACCGCTACACTTGAACTGAATTACAGAACAGAACAGAATCACACGTTTAGAAAACACACTATGGCTGCGTAACGGGAAAGGTGAGGTGGGGTGATGCATAAAACAAGGGGTTCAAATTCGCTCAGATACCGTTCCATACACCCAATATGTAATAGACAAGACCTACTCCTTGCTCAGTGAACTGGACTCAACACGCCCTATTCACCGCACAAGAATATATGTGACTAGTAACAATCTTAAAACCTATGTATTGATATCTGTCTGGAAGTGAGTCAAGTGGGTGTAAAGCCGCATAAACACAGCCGTGAAAAGCAGCTAAACCCCATTATAAAAATAAATTACTTTTAAAAAGCCGTAAAACAAAGACAGTGAAAGAGAGAGAAATTCTTACAAAATTCGTTCAGAGGCTGTGATGCAACCTGGATTGACCATATCTACACGCACAGCTGGATGAGACATAAGGGTGGACAGTCTTGGGGCTGAAAGTTTGGGTTAGGTTGGGTGAGCAAACGCAGACCCTTTAAAGTAATACTGCGTGGTACCCATCCCATGGGTCCCAAGTCTCCAGGTTCAAGGGCATCTTCCTACATCGAAAACATGCATGAGGAACCCAGAAGAAGGTACACCGTGTGATTTTGAAAGGTTTCTAAAACGCACCTCATTTCTCATCTCCTTGTGCTCGGGTTCGCCATTCCAGCTACTTTACTAGCAATCTCCCTACTTGGAGAATCAGCACCTTTAACCTCCTGTTCCCTACAGGTTGCAATTTGTCCTGAGGATGAACGGGAAGAGGGGCAACCAATGAGAGACTAGATCTAGGTGTTGGGACAGGCACAGGTCACTCTATTTTCCCATCAGGAAGAAGAATTAATCACAGGCTCAGCCTGCCGCCCAGAAGCACAATAGGGCCTGAGGCAATCCCGCGCTTTTGCGGCCAGCTCCCAAAAAAGCGAGTTGAAAAATGGAGCTCAGGGACACTGCAATTCACAAACCCGCAGAGTTATAAATGATAACTCTCATCCACAGATATATTGAGGGAAGGCAACGAAGAGGATTTGAAAGCAAGGCAGAATTGCAGGAAACAGATTTCAGGAGGTAGATTCGAATCGCCTGTAAAGCACATGTAAAGCGGCAAAACGTCGACAATGTTGCCCTTGGCCAAGAAGGGCGTATGCGTTTTTTCCTGAATATATTCAGGAAAAAACGCATACGCCCTTTTTGGCCAACCAAGCAACCTGGAAAGGCAAATCAGCGCTACAAAGAAGTCTCGCTTCCCATCGGTCAAAAGGTCCATGCTGCAAAAAGTGTCAAAACCAGAAATGCAGGACAGGCCATGGAGAAATGGCAGCCTTGCTACGCTGATGAGCGGGATGTAAGTTGCCAACAGCCACTCTGGAGAAGTGTACGGTGTGTCCTGAAACATCGAAAAAACACAGCTTAGGGAGCATAGGGCACGTCCACTCATGGGCGTATAAATTGGGAAAACTAAAAATCAGCAAGACACATGCACCCCAAAGTTTAGGGCTGCTCTGTTGACAAGAACCTCCACTTCATGACACCTTAAATATCCCAGGAAAGAGAAAAATGGATAAAGAAGTTGTGGTCCTTATGTACAATGCAATATCACTCAGACATGAAATCAATGTCATAAGGCAAGTAGAAGCAAGATGAGTGGACTTAGGTACGACGATTCTAAGTGAAATAAGTCACACAGAAAAAGACACTTATCATAAGCTATCACTTATAGAGGGAATGTAAAAACCGCTACACTTGAACTGAATTACAGAACAGAACAGAATCACACGTTTAGAAAACACACTATGGCTGCCTAACGGGAAAGGTGAGGTGGGGTGATGCATAAAACAAGGGGTTCAAATTCGCTCAGATACCGTTCCATACACCCAATATGTAATAGACAAGACCTACTCCTTGCTCAGTGAACTGGACTCAACACGCCCTATTCACCGCACAAGAATATATGTGACTAGTAACAATCTTAAAACCTATGTATTGATATCTGTCTGGAAGTGAGTCAAGTGGGTGTAAATCTGCATAAACACAGCCGTGAAAAGCAGCTAAACCCCATTATAAAAATAAATTACTTTTAAAAACACGTAAAACAAAGACAGTGAAAGAGAGAGAAATTCTTACAAAATTCGTTCAGAGGCTGTGATGCAACCTGGATTGACCATATCTACACGCACAGCTGGATGAGACATAAGGGTGGACAGTCTTGGGGCTGAAAGGTTGGGTTAGTTTGGGTGAGCAAACGCAGACCCTTTAAAGTAATACTGCGTGGTACCCATCCCATGGGTCCCAAGTCTCCAGGTTCAAGGGCATCTTCCTACATCGAAAACATGCATGAGAAACCCAGAAGATGGTACACCGTGTGATTTTGAAAGGTTTCTAAAACGCACCTCATTTCTCATCTCCTTGTGCTCGGGTTCGCCATTCCAGCTACTTTACTAGCAATCTCCCTACTTGGAGAATCAGCACCTTTAACCTCCTGTTCCCTACAGGTTGCAATTTGTCCGGAGGATGAACGGGAAGAGGGGCAACCAATGAGAGACTAGATCTAGCTGTTGGGACAGGCACAGGTCACTCTATTTTCCCATCAGGAAGAAGAATTAACCACAGGCTCAGCCTGCTGCCAGGAACCAGAATAGGGCCTGAGGCAATCCCGTGCTTTTGCGGCCAGCTCTCAAAAAAGACAGTTGAAAAATGGAGCTCAGGGACACTGCAATTCACAAACCCGCAGAGTTATAAGTGATAACTCTCATCCACAGATATATTGAGGGAAGTCAACGAAGAGGATTTGAAAGCAAGGCAGAATTGCAGGAAACAGATTTCAGGAGGTAGATTCGAATCGCCTTTAAGGCACATGAAAAGCGGCAAAACGTCGACAATGATGCCCTTGGCCAAAAAGGGCGTATGCGTTTTTTCCTGAATATATTCAGGAAAAAACGCATACGCCCTTTTTGGACAACCAAGCAACATGGAAAGGCAAATCAGCGCTACAAAGCAGTCTCGCTTCCCATGGGTCAAAAGGGCCATGCTGCAAAAAGTGTCAAAACCAGAAATGCAGGACAGGCCATGGAGAAATGGCAGCCTTGCTACGCTGATGGGCGGGATGTAAATTGCCAACAGCCACTCTGGAGAAGTGTACGGTGTGTCCTGAAACATCGAAAAAACACAGCTTAGGGAGCATAGGGCACGTCCACTCATGGACATATAAATTGGGAAAACTAAAAATCAGCAAGACACAGGCACCCCAAAGTTTGGGGCTGCTCTGTTGACAAGAACCTCCACTTCATGACACCTTAAATATCCCAGGAAAGAGAAAAATGGATAAAGAAGTTGTGGTCCTTATGTACAATGGAATATCACTCAGACATGAAATCAATGTCATAAGGCTAGTAGAAGCAAGATGAGTGGACTTAGGTACGACGATTCTAAGTGAAATAAGTCACACAGAAAAAGACACTTATCATAAGCTATCACTTATAGAGGGAATGTAAAAACCGCTACACTTGAACTGAATTACAAAACAGAACAGAGTCACACGTTTAGAAAACACACTATGGCTGCTTAACGGGAAAGGTGAGGTGGGGTGATGCATAAAACAAGGGGTTCAAATTTGCTCAGATACCGTTCCATACACCCAATATGTAATAGACAAGACCTACTCCTTGCTCAGTGAACTGGACTCAACACCCCCTATTCACCGCACAAGAATATATGTGACTAGTAACAATCTTAAAACCTATGTATTGATATCTGTCTGGAAGTGAGTCAAGTGGGTGTAAATCCGCATAAACACAGCCGTGAAAAGCAGCTAAACCCCATTATAAAAATAAATTACTTTTAAAAACCCGTAAAACAAAGACAGTGAAAGAGAGAGAAATTCTTACAAAATTCGTTCAGGGGCTGTGATGCCACCTGGATTGACCATATCTAGACCCACAGCTGGATGAGACGTAAGGGTGGACACTCTTGGGGCTGAGAGGTTGGGTGAGCAAACGCAGACCCTTTAAAGTAATACTGCGTGATACCCATCCCATGGGTCCCAAATCTCCAGGTTCAAGGGCATCTTCCTACATCGAAAACATGCATGAGAAACTCAGAAGATGGTACACCGTGTGATTTTGAAAGGTTTCTAAAACACACCCCATTTCTCATCTCCTTGTGCTCGGGTTCGCCTTTCCAGCTACTTTACTAGCAATCAACTTACTTGGAGAATCAGCACCTTTAACCTCCTGTTCCCTACAGGTTGCAATTTGTCCTGAGGATGAACGGGAAGAGGGGCAACCAATGAGAGACTAGATCTAGGTGTTGGGACAGGCACAGGTCACTCTATTTTCCCATCAGGAAGAAGAATTAATCACAGGCTCAGCCTGCCGCCCAGAAGCACAATAGGGCCTGAGGCAATCCCGCGCTTTTGCGGCCAGCTCCCAAAAAAGCGAGTTGAAAAATGGAGCTCAGGGACACTGCAATTCACAAACCCGCAGAGTTATAAATGATAACTCTCATCCACAGATATATTGAGGGAAGGCAACGAAGAGGATTTGAAAGCAAGGCAGAATTGCAGGAAACAGATTTCAGGAGGTAGATTCGAATCGCCTGTAAAGCACATGAAAAGCGGCAAAACGTCGACAATGATGCCCTTGGCCAAAAAGGGCGTATGCGTTTTTTCCTGAATATATTCAGGAAAAAACGCATACGCCCTTTTTGGCCAACCAAGCAACCTGGAAAGGCAAATCAGCGCTACAAAGAAGTCTCGCTTCCCATGGGTCAAAAGGGCCATGCTGCAAAAAGTGTCAAAACCAGAAATGCAGGACAGGCCATGGAGAAATGGCAGCCTTGCTACGCTGATGGGCGGGATGTAAATTGCCAACAGCCACTCTGGAGAAGTGTACGGTGTGTCCTGAAACATCGAAAAAACACAGCTTAGTGAGCATAGGGCACGTCCACTCATGGGCGTATAAATTGGGAAAACTAAAAATCAGCAAGACACAGGCACCCCAAAGTTTGGGGCTGCTCTGTTGACAAGAACCTCCACTTCATGACACCTTAAATATCCCAGGAAAGAGAAAAATGGATAAAAAAGTTGTGGTCCTTATGTACAATGGAATATCACTCAGACATGAAATCAATGTCATAAGGCTAGTAGAAGCAAAATGAGTGGACTTAGGTACGACGATTCTAAGTGAAAAAAGTCACACAGAAAAAGACACTTATCATAAGCTATCACTTATAGAGGGAATGTAAAAACCGCTACACTTGAACTGAATTACAAAACAGAACAGAGTCACACGTTTAGAAAACACACTATGGCTGCTTAACGGGAAAGGTGAGGTGGGGTGATGCATAAAACAAGGGGTTCAAATTTGCTCAGATACCGTTCCATACACCCAATATGTAATAGACAAGACCTACTCCTTGCTCAGTGAACTGGACTCAACACCCCCTATTCACCGCACAAGAATATATGTGACTAGTAACAATCTTAAAACCTATGTATTGATATCTGTCTGGAAGTGAGTCAAGTGGGTGTAAATCCGCATAAACACAGCCGTGAAAAGCAGCTAAACCCCATTATAAAAATAAATTACCTTTAAAAACCCGTAAAACAAAGACAGTGAAAGAGAGAGAAATTCTTACAAAATTCGTTCAGAGGCTGTGATGCCACCTGGATTGACCATATCTAGACCCACAGCTGGATGAGACATAAGGGTGGACACTCTTGGGGCTGAGAGGTTGGGTGAGCAAACGCAGACTCTTTAAAGTAATACTGCGTGATACCCATCCCATGGGTCCCAAATCTCCAGGTTCAAGGGCATCTTCCTACATCGAAAACATGCATGAGAAACTCAGAAGATGGTACACCATGTGATTTTGAAAGGTTTCTAAAACACACCCCATTTCTCATCTCCTTGTGCTCGGGTTCGCCTTTCCAGCTACTTTACTAGCAATCAACTTACTTGGAGAATCAGCACCTTTAACCTCCTGTTCCCTACAGGTTGCAATTTGTCCTGAGGATGAACGGGAAGAGGGGCAACCAATGAGAGACTAGATCTAGGTGTTGGGACAGGCACAGGTCACTCTATTTTCCCAAGAGGAAGAAGAATTAATCACAGGCTCAGCCTGCCGCCCAGAAGCACAATAGGGCCTGAGGCAATCCCGCGCTTTTGCGGCCAGCTCCTAAAAAAGCGAGTTGAAAAATGGAGCTCAGGGACACTGCAATTCACAAACCCGCAGAGTTATAAATGATAACTCTCATCCACAGATATATTGAGGGAAGGCAACGAAGAGGATTTGAAAGCAAGGCAGAATTGCAGGAAACAGATTTCAGGAGGTAGATTCGAATCGCCTGTAAAGCACATGTAAAGCGGCAAAACGTCGACAATGTTGCCCTTGGCCAAGAAGGACGTATGCGTTTTTTCCTGAATATATTCAGGAAAAAACGCATACGCCCTTTTTGGCCAACCAAGCAACCTGGAAAGGCAAATCAGCGCTACAAAGAAGTCTCGCTTCCCATCGGTCAAAAGCTCCATGCTGCAAAAAGTGTCAAAACCAGAAATGCAGGACAGGCCATGGAGAAATGGCAGCCTTGCTACGCTGATGAGCGGGATGTAAGTTGCCAACAGCCACTCTGGAGAAGTGTACGGTGTGTCCTGAAACATCGAAAAAACACAGCTTAGGGAGCATAGGGCACGTCCACTCATGGGCGTATAAATTGGGAAAACTAAAAATCAGCAAGACACAGGCACCCCAAAGTTTAGGGCTGCTCTGTTGACAAGAACCTCCACTTCATGACACCTTAAATATCCCAGGAAAGAGAAAAATGGATAAAGAAGTTGTGGTCCTTATGTACAATGCAATATCACTCAGACATGAAATCAATGTCATAAGGCTAGTAGAAGCAAGATGAGTGGACTTAGGTACGACGATTCTAAGTGAAATAAGTCACACAGAAAAAGACACTTATCATAAGCTATCACTTATAGAGGGAATGTAAAAACCGCTACACTTGAACTGAATTACAGAACAGAACAGAATCACACGTTTAGAAAACACACTATGGCTGCTTAACGGGAAAGGTGAGGTGGGGTGATGCATAAAACAAGGGGTTCAAATTCGCTCAGATACCGTTCCATACACCCAATATGTAATAGACAAGACCTACTCCTTGCTCAGTGAACTGGACTCAACACGCCCTATTCACCGCACAAGAATATATGTGACTAGTAACAATCTTAAAACCTATGTATTGATATCTGTCTGGAAGTGAGTCAAGTGGGTGTAAATCTGCATAAACACAGCCGTGAAAAGCAGCTAAACCCCATTATAAAAATAAATTACTTTTAAAAACACGTAAAACAAAGACAGTGAAAGAGAGAGAAATTCTTTCAAAATTCGTTCAGAGGCTGTGATGCAACCTGGATTGACCATATCTACACGCACAGCTGGATGAGACATAAGGGTGGACAGTCTTGGGGCTGAAAGGTTGGGTTAGTTTGGGTGAGCAAACGCAGACCCTTTAAAGTAATACTGCGTGGTACCCATCCCATGGGTCCCAAGTCTCCAGGTTCAAGGGCATCTTCCTACATCGAAAACATGCATGAGAAACCCAGAAGATGGTACACCGTGTGATTTTGAAAGGTTTCTAAAACGCACCTCATTTCTCATCTCCTTGTGCTCGGGTTCGCCATTCCAGCTACTTTACTAGCAATCTCCCTACTTGGAGAATCAGCACCTTTAACCTCCTGTTCCCTACAGGTTGCAATTTGTCCGGAGGATGAACGGGAAGAGGGGCAACCAATGAGAGACTAGATCTAGCTGTTGGGACAGGCACAGGTCACTCTATTTTCCCATCAGGAAGAAGAATTAACCACAGGCTCAGCCTGCTGCCAGGAACCAGAATAGGGCCTGAGGCAATCCCGTGCTTTTGCGGCCAGCTCTCAAAAAAGACAGTTGAAAAATGGAGCTCAGGGACACTGCAATTCACAAACCCGCAGAGTTATAAGTGATAACTCTCATCCACAGATATATTGAGGGAAGTCAACGAAGAGGATTTGAAAGCAAGGCAGAATTGCAGGAAACAGATTTCAGGAGGTAGATTCGAATCGCCTTTAAGGCACATGAAAAGCGGCAAAACGTCGACAATGATGCCCTTGGCCAAAAAGGGCGTATGCGTTTTTTCCTGAATATATTCAGGAAAAAACGCATACGCCCTTTTTGGACAACCAAGCAACATGGAAAGGCAAATCAGCGCTACAAAGAAGTCTCGCTTCCCATGGGTCAAAAGGGCCATGCTGCAAAAAGTGTCAAAACCAGAAATGCAGGACAGGCCATGGAGAAATGGCAGCCTTGCTACGCTGATGGGCGGGATGTAAATTGCCAACAGCCACTCTGGAGAAGTGTACGGTGTGTCCTGAAACATCGAAAAAACACAGCTTAGTGAGCATAGGGCACGTCCACTCATGGGCGTATAAATTGGGAAAACTAAAAATCAGCAAGACACAGGCACCCCAAAGTTTGGGGCTGCTCTGTTGACAAGAACCTCCACTTCATGACACCTTAAATATCCCAGGAAAGAGAAAAATGGATAAAAAAGTTGTGGTCCTTATGTACAATGGAATATCACTCAGACATGAAATCAATGTCATAAGGCTAGTAGAAGCAAAATGAGTGGACTTTGGTACGACGATTCTAAGTGAAAAAAGTCACACAGAAAAAGACACTTATCATAAGCTATCACTTATAGAGGGAATGTAAAAACCGCTACACTTGAACTGAATTACAGAACAGAACAGAGTCACACGTTTAGAAAACACACTATGGCTGCTTAACGGGAAAGGTGAGGTGGGGTGATGCATAAAACAAGGGGTTCAAATTTGCTCAGATACCGTTCCATACACCCAATATGTAATAGACAAGACCTACTCCTTGCTCAGTGAACTGGACTCAACACCCCCTATTCACCGCACAAGAATATATGTGACTAGTAACAATCTTAAAACCTATGTATTGATATCTGTCTGGAAGTGAGTCAAGTGGGTGTAAATCCGCATAAACACAGCCGTGAAAAGCAGCTAAACCCCATTATAAAAATAAATTACCTTTAAAAACCCGTAAAACAAAGACAGTGAAAGAGAGAGAAATTCTTACAAAATTCGTTCAGAGGCTGTGATGCCACCTGGATTGACCATATCTAGACCCACAGCTGGATGAGACGTAAGGGTGGACACTCTTGGGGCTGAGAGGTTGGGTGAGCAAACGCAGACCCTTTAAAGTAATACTGCGTGATACCCATCCCATGGGTCCCAAATCTCCAGGTTCAAGGGCATCTTCCTACATCGAAAACATGCATGAGAAACTCAGAAGATGGTACACCGTGTGATTTTGAAAGGTTTCTAAAACACACCCCATTTCTCATCTCCTTGTGCTCGGGTTCGCCTTTCCAGCTACTTTACTAGCAATCAACTTACTTGGAGAATCAGCACCTTTAACCTCCTGTTCCCTACAGGTTGCAATTTGTCCTGAGGATGAACGGGAAGAGGGGCAACCAATGAGAGACTAGATCTAGGTGTTGGGACAGGCACAGGTCACTCTATTTTCCCAAGAGGAAGAAGAATTAATCACAGGCTCAGCCTGCCGCCCAGAAGCACAATAGGGCCTGAGGCAATCCCGCGCTTTTGCGGCCAGCTCCCAAAAAAGCGACTTGAAAAATGGAGCTCAGGGACACTGCAATTCACAAACCCGCAGAGTTATAAATGATAACTCTCATCCACAGATATATTGAGGGAAGGCAACGAAGAGGATTTGAAAGCAAGGCAGAATTGCAGGAAACAGATTTCAGGAGGTAGATTCGAATCGCCTGTAAAGCACATGAAAAGCGGCAAAACGTCGACAATGATGCCCTTGGCCAAGAAGGGCGTATGCGTTTTTTCCTGAATATATTCAGGAAAAAACGCATACGCCCTTTTTGGCCAACCAAGCAACCTGGAAAGGCAAATCAGCGCTACAAAGAAGTCTCGCTTCCCATCGGTCAAAAGGGCCATGCTGCAAAAAGTGTCAAAACCAGAAATGCAGGACAGGCCATGGAGAAATGGCAGCCTTGCTACGCTGATGGGCGGGATGTAAATTGCCAACAGCCACTCTGGAGAAGTGTACGGTGTGTCCTGAAACATCGAAAAAACACAGCTTAGGGAGCATAGGGCACGTCCACTCATGGGCGTATAAATTGGGAAAACTAAAAATCAGCAAGACACAGGCACCCCAAAGTTTAGGGCTGCTCTGTTGACAAGAACCTCCACTTCATGACACCTTAAATATCCCAGGAAAGAGAAAAATGGATAAAGAAGTTGTGGTCCTTATGTACAATGCAATATCACTCAGACATGAAATCAATGTCATAAGGCTAGTAGAAGCAAGATGAGTGGACTTAGGTACGACGATTCTAAGTGAAATAAGTCACACAGAAAAAGACACTTATCATAAGCTATCACTTATAGAGGGAATGTAAAAACCGCTACACTTGAACTGAATTACAGAACAGAACAGAATCACACGTTTAGAAAACACACTGTGGTTGCTTAACGGGAAAGGTGAGGTGGGGTGATGCATAAAACAAGGGGTTCAAATTCGCTCAGATACCGTTCCATACACCCAATATGTAATAGACAAGACCTACTCCTTGCTCAGTGAACTGGACTCAACACGCCCTATTCACCGCACAAGAATATATGTGACTAGTAACAATCTTAAAACCTATGTATTGATATCTGTCTGGAAGTGAGTCAAGTGGGTGTAAATCCGCATAAACACAGCCGTGAAAAGCAGCTAAACCCCATTATAAAAATAAATTACTTTTAAAAAGCCGTAAAACAAAGACAGTGAAAGAGAGAGAAATTCTTACAAAATTCGTTCAGAGGCTGTGATGCAACCTGGATTGACCATATCTACACGCACAGCTGGATGAGACATAAGGGTGGACAGTCTTGGGGCTGAAAGTTTGGGTTAGGTTGGGTGAGCAAACGCAGACCCTTTAAAGTAATACTGCGTGGTACCCATCCCATGGGTCCCAAGTCTCCAGGTTCAAGGGCATCTTCCTACATCGAAAACATGCATGAGGAACCCAGAAGAAGGTACACCGTGTGATTTTGAAAGGTTTCTAAAACGCACCTCATTTCTCATCTCCTTGTGCTCGGGTTCGCCATTCCAGCTACTTTACTAGCAATCTCCCTACTTGGAGAATCAGCACCTTTAACCTCCTGTTCCCTACAGGTTGCAATTTGTCCTGAGGATGAACGGGAAGAGGGGCAACCAATGAGAGACTAGATCTAGCTGTTGGGACAGGCACAGGTCACTCTATTTTCCCATCAGGAAGAAGAATTAACCACAGGCTCAGCCTGCTGCCAGGAACCAGAATAGGGCCTGAGGCAATCCCGTGCTTTTGCGGCCAGCTCTCAAAAAAGACAGTTGAAAAATGGAGCTCAGGGACACTGCAATTCACAAACCCGCAGAGTTATAAGTGATAACTCTCATCCACAGATATATTGAGGGAAGTCAACGAAGAGGATTTGAAAGCAAGGCAGAATTGCAGGAAACAGATTTCAGGAGGTAGATTCGAATCGCCTTTAAGGCACATGAAAAGCGGCAAAACGTCGACAATGATGCCCTTGGCCAAAAAGGGCGTATGCGTTTTTTCCTGAATATATTCAGGAAAAAACGCATACGCCCTTTTTGGACAACCAAGCAACATGGAAAGGCAAATCAGCGCTACAAAGCAGTCTCGCTTCCCATGGGTCAAAAGGGCCATGCTGCAAAAAGTGTCAAAACCAGAAATGCAGGACAGGCCATGGAGAAATGGCAGCCTTGCTACGCTGATGGGCGGGATGTAAATTGCCAACAGCCACTCTGGAGAAGTGTACGGTGTGTCCTGAAACATCGAAAAAACACAGCTTAGGGAGCATAGGGCACGTCCACTCATGGACATATAAATTGGGAAAACTAAAAATCAGCAAGACACAGGCACCCCAAAGTTTGGGGCTGCTCTGTTGACAAGAACCTCCACTTCATGACACCTTAAATATCCCAGGAAAGAGAAAAATGGATAAAGAAGTTGTGGTCCTTATGTACAATGGAATATCACTCAGACATGAAATCAATGTCATAAGGCTAGTAGAAGCAAGATGAGTGGACTTAGGTACGACGATTCTAAGTGAAATAAGTCACACAGAAAAAGACACTTATCATAAGCTATCACTTATAGAGGGAATGTAAAAACCGCTACACTTGAACTGAATTACAAAACAGAACAGAGTCACACGTTTAGAAAACACACTATGGCTGCTTAACGGGAAAGGTGAGGTGGGGTGATGCATAAAACAAGGGGTTCAAATTTGCTCAGATACCGTTCCATACACCCAATATGTAATAGACAAGACCTACTCCTTGCTCAGTGAACTGGACTCAACACCCCCTATTCACCGCACAAGAATATATGTGACTAGTAACAATCTTAAAACCTATGTATTGATATCTGTCTGGAAGTGAGTCAAGTGGGTGTAAATCCGCATAAACACAGCCGTGAAAAGCAGCTAAACCCCATTATAAAAATAAATTACTTTTAAAAACCCGTAAAACAAAGACAGTGAAAGAGAGAGAAATTCTTACAAAATTCGTTCAGGGGCTGTGATGCCACCTGGATTGACCATATCTAGACCCACAGCTGGATGAGACGTAAGGGTGGACACTCTTGGGGCTGAGAGGTTGGGTGAGCAAACGCAGACCCTTTAAAGTAATACTGCGTGATACCCATCCCATGGGTCCCAAATCTCCAGGTTCAAGGGCATCTTCCTACATCGAAAACATGCATGAGAAACTCAGAAGATGGTACACCGTGTGATTTTGAAAGGTTTCTAAAACACACCCCATTTCTCATCTCCTTGTGCTCGGGTTCGCCTTTCCAGCTACTTTACTAGCAATCAACTTACTTGGAGAATCAGCACCTTTAACCTCCTGTTCCCTACAGGTTGCAATTTGTCCTGAGGATGAACGGGAAGAGGGGCAACCAATGAGAGACTAGATCTAGGTGTTGGGACAGGCACAGGTCACTCTATTTTCCCAAGAGGAAGAAGAATTAATCACAGGCTCAGCCTGCCGCCCAGAAGCACAATAGGGCCTGAGGCAATCCCGCGCTTTTGCGGCCAGCTCCCAAAAAAGCGACTTGAAAAATGGAGCTCAGGGACACTGCAATTCACAAACCCGCAGAGTTATAAATGATAACTCTCATCCACAGATATATTGAGGGAAGGCAACGAAGAGGATTTGAAAGCAATGCAGAATTGCAGGAAACAGATTTCAGGAGGTAGATTCGAATCGCCTTTAAAGCACATGAAAAGCGGCAAAACGTCGACAATGATGCCCTTGGCCAAGAAGGGCGTATGCGTTTTTTCCTGAATATATTCAGGAAAAAACGCATACGCCCTTTTTGGCCAACCAAGCAACCTGGAAAGGCAAATCAGCGCTACAAAGAAGTCTCGCTTCCCATCGGTCAAAAGGGCCATGCTGCAAAAAGTGTCAAAACCAGAAATGCAGGACAGGCCATGGAGAAATGGCAGCCTTGCTACGCTGATGGGCGGGATGTAAATTGCCAACAGCCACTCTGGAGAAGTGTACGGTGTGTCCTGAAACATCGAAAAAACACAGCTTAGGGAGCATAGGGCACGTCCACTCATGGGCGTATAAATTGGGAAAACTAAAAATCAGCAAGACACAGGCACCCCAAAGTTTAGGGCTGCTCTGTTGACAAGAACCTCCACTTCATGACACCTTAAATATCCCAGGAAAGAGAAAAATGGATAAAGAAGTTGTGGTCCTTATGTACAATGCAATATCACTCAGACATGAAATCAATGTCATAAGGCTAGTAGAAGCAAGATGAGTGGACTTAGGTACGACGATTCTAAGTGAAATAAGTCACACAGAAAAAGACACTTATCATAAGCTATCACTTATAGAGGGAATGTAAAAACCGCTACACTTGAACTGAATTACAGAACAGAACAGAATCACACGTTTAGAAAACACACTGTGGTTGCTTAACGGGAAAGGTGAGGTGGGGTGATGCATAAAACAAGGGGTTCAAATTCGCTCAGATACCGTTCCATACACCCAATATGTAATAGACAAGACCTACTCCTTGCTCAGTGAACTGGACTCAACACGCCCTATTCACCGCACAAGAATATATGTGACTAGTAACAATCTTAAAACCTATGTATTGATATCTGTCTGGAAGTGAGTCAAGTGGGTGTAAATCCGCATAAACACAGCCGTGAAAAGCAGCTAAACCCCATTATAAAAATAAATTACTTTTAAAAAGCCGTAAAACAAAGACAGTGAAAGAGAGAGAAATTCTTACAAAATTCGTTCAGAGGCTGTGATGCAACCTGGATTGACCATATCTACACGCACAGCTGGATGAGACATAAGGGTGGACAGTCTTGGGGCTGAAAGTTTGGGTTAGGTTGGGTGAGCAAACGCAGACCCTTTAAAGTAATACTGCGTGGTACCCATCCCATGGGTCCCAAGTCTCCAGGTTCAAGGGCATCTTCCTACATCGAAAACATGCATGAGGAACCCAGAAGAAGGTACACCGTGTGATTTTGAAAGGTTTCTAAAACGCACCTCATTTCTCATCTCCTTGTGCTCGGGTTCGCCATTCCAGCTACTTTACTAGCAATCTCCCTACTTGGAGAATCAGCACCTTTAACCTCCTGTTCCCTACAGGTTGCAATTTGTCCTGAGGATGAACGGGAAGAGGGGCAACCAATGAGAGACTAGATCTAGCTGTTGGGACAGGCACAGGTCACTCTATTTTCCCATCAGGAAGAAGAATTAACCACAGGCTCAGCCTGCTGCCAGGAACCAGAATAGGGCCTGAGGCAATCCCGTGCTTTTGCGGCCAGCTCTCAAAAAAGACAGTTGAAAAATGGAGCTCAGGGACACTGCAATTCACAAACCCGCAGAGTTATAAGTGATAACTCTCATCCACAGATATATTGAGGGAAGTCAACGAAGAGGATTTGAAAGCAAGGCAGAATTGCAGGAAACAGATTTCAGGAGGTAGATTCGAATCGCCTTTAAGGCACATGAAAAGCGGCAAAACGTCGACAATGATGCCCTTGGCCAAAAAGGGCGTATGCGTTTTTTCCTGAATATATTCAGGAAAAAACGCATACGCCCTTTTTGGACAACCAAGCAACATGGAAAGGCAAATCAGCGCTACAAAGCAGTCTCGCTTCCCATGGGTCAAAAGGGCCATGCTGCAAAAAGTGTCAAAACCAGAAATGCAGGACAGGCCATGGAGAAATGGCAGCCTTGCTACGCTGATGGGCGGGATGTAAATTGCCAACAGCCACTCTGGAGAAGTGTACGGTGTGTCCTGAAACATCGAAAAAACACAGCTTAGGGAGCATAGGGCACGTCCACTCATGGACATATAAATTGGGAAAACTAAAAATCAGCAAGACACAGGCACCCCAAAGTTTGGGGCTGCTCTGTTGACAAGAACCTCCACTTCATGACACCTTAAATATCCCAGGAAAGAGAAAAATGGATAAAGAAGTTGTGGTCCTTATGTACAATGGAATATCACTCAGACATGAAATCAATGTCATAAGGCTAGTAGAAGCAAGATGAGTGGACTTAGGTACGACGATTCTAAGTGAAATAAGTCACACAGAAAAAGACACTTATCATAAGCTATCACTTATAGAGGGAATGTAAAAACCGCTACACTTGAACTGAATTACAAAACAGAACAGAGTCACACGTTTAGAAAACACACTATGGCTGCTTAACGGGAAAGGTGAGGTGGGGTGATGCATAAAACAAGGGGTTCAAATTTGCTCAGATACCGTTCCATACACCCAATATGTAATAGACAAGACCTACTCCTTGCTCAGTGAACTGGACTCAACACCCCCTATTCACCGCACAAGAATATATGTGACTAGTAACAATCTTAAAACCTATGTATTGATATCTGTCTGGAAGTGAGTCAAGTGGGTGTAAATCCGCATAAACACAGCCGTGAAAAGCAGCTAAACCCCATTATAAAAATAAATTACTTTTAAAAACCCGTAAAACAAAGACAGTGAAAGAGAGAGAAATTCTTACAAAATTCGTTCAGGGGCTGTGATGCCACCTGGATTGACCATATCTAGACCCACAGCTGGATGAGACGTAAGGGTGGACACTCTTGGGGCTGAGAGGTTGGGTGAGCAAACGCAGACCCTTTAAAGTAATACTGCGTGATACCCATCCCATGGGTCCCAAATCTCCAGGTTCAAGGGCATCTTCCTACATCGAAAACATGCATGAGAAACTCAGAAGATGGTACACCGTGTGATTTTGAAAGGTTTCTAAAACACACCCCATTTCTCATCTCCTTGTGCTCGGGTTCGCCTTTCCAGCTACTTTACTAGCAATCAACTTACTTGGAGAATCAGCACCTTTAACCTCCTGTTCCCTACAGGTTGCAATTTGTCCTGAGGATGAACGGGAAGAGGGGCAACCAATGAGAGACTAGATCTAGGTGTTGGGACAGGCACAGGTCACTCTATTTTCCCAAGAGGAAGAAGAATTAATCACAGGCTCAGCCTGCCGCCCAGAAGCACAATAGGGCCTGAGGCAATCCCGCGCTTTTGCGGCCAGCTCCCAAAAAAGCGACTTGAAAAATGGAGCTCAGGGACACTGCAATTCACAAACCCGCAGAGTTATAAATGATAACTCTCATCCACAGATATATTGAGGGAAGGCAACGAAGAGGATTTGAAAGCAATGCAGAATTGCAGGAAACAGATTTCAGGAGGTAGATTCGAATCGCCTTTAAAGCACATGAAAAGCGGCAAAACGTCGACAATGATGCCCTTGGCCAAGAAGGGCGTATGCGTTTTTTCCTGAATATATTCAGGAAAAAACGCATACGCCCTTTTTGGCCAACCAAGCAACCTGGAAAGGCAAATCAGCGCTACAAAGAAGTCTCGCTTCCCATCGGTCAAAAGGGCCATGCTGCAAAAAGTGTCAAAACCAGAAATGCAGGACAGGCCATGGAGAAATGGCAGCCTTGCTACGCTGATGGGCGGGATGTAAATTGCCAACAGCCACTCTGGAGAAGTGTACGGTGTGTCCTGAAACATCGAAAAAACACAGCTTAGGGAGCATAGGGCACGTCCACTCATGGGCGTATAAATTGGGAAAACTAAAAATCAGCAAGACACAGGCACCCCAAAGTTTAGGGCTGCTCTGTTGACAAGAACCTCCACTTCATGACACCTTAAATATCCCAGGAAAGAGAAAAATGGATAAAGAAGTTGTGGTCCTTATGTACAATGCAATATCACTCAGACATGAAATCAATGTCATAAGGCTAGTAGAAGCAAGATGAGTGGACTTAGGTACGACGATTCTAAGTGAAATAAGTCACACAGAAAAAGACACTTATCATAAGCTATCACTTATAGAGGGAATGTAAAAACCGCTACACTTGAACTGAATTACAGAACAGAACAGAATCACACGTTTAGAAAACACACTGTGGTTGCTTAACGGGAAAGGTGAGGTGGGGTGATGCATAAAACAAGGGGTTCAAATTCGCTCAGATACCGTTCCATACACCCAATATGTAATAGACAAGACCTACTCCTTGCTCAGTGAACTGGACTCAACACGCCCTATTCACCGCACAAGAATATATGTGACTAGTAACAATCTTAAAACCTATGTATTGATATCTGTCTGGAAGTGAGTCAAGTGGGTGTAAATCCGCATAAACACAGCCGTGAAAAGCAGCTAAACCCCATTATAAAAATAAATTACTTTTAAAAAGCCGTAAAACAAAGACAGTGAAAGAGAGAGAAATTCTTACAAAATTCGTTCAGAGGCTGTGATGCAACCTGGATTGACCATATCTACACGCACAGCTGGATGAGACATAAGGGTGGACAGTCTTGGGGCTGAAAGTTTGGGTTAGGTTGGGTGAGCAAACGCAGACCCTTTAAAGTAATACTGCGTGGTACCCATCCCATGGGTCCCAAGTCTCCAGGTTCAAGGGCATCTTCCTACATCGAAAACATGCATGAGGAACCCAGAAGAAGGTACACCGTGTGATTTTGAAAGGTTTCTAAAACGCACCTCATTTCTCATCTCCTTGTGCTCGGGTTCGCCATTCCAGCTACTTTACTAGCAATCTCCCTACTTGGAGAATCAGCACCTTTAACCTCCTGTTCCCTACAGGTTGCAATTTGTCCTGAGGATGAACGGGAAGAGGGGCAACCAATGAGAGACTAGATCTAGCTGTTGGGACAGGCACAGGTCACTCTATTTTCCCATCAGGAAGAAGAATTAACCACAGGCTCAGCCTGCTGCCAGGAACCAGAATAGGGCCTGAGGCAATCCCGTGCTTTTGCGGCCAGCTCTCAAAAAAGACAGTTGAAAAATGGAGCTCAGGGACACTGCAATTCACAAACCCGCAGAGTTATAAGTGATAACTCTCATCCACAGATATATTGAGGGAAGTCAACGAAGAGGATTTGAAAGCAAGGCAGAATTGCAGGAAACAGATTTCAGGAGGTAGATTCGAATCGCCTTTAAGGCACATGAAAAGCGGCAAAACGTCGACAATGATGCCCTTGGCCAAAAAGGGCGTATGCGTTTTTTCCTGAATATATTCAGGAAAAAACGCATACGCCCTTTTTGGACAACCAAGCAACATGGAAAGGCAAATCAGCGCTACAAAGAAGTCTCGCTTCCCATGGGTCAAAAGGGCCATGCTGCAAAAAGTGTCAAAACCAGAAATGCAGGACAGGCCATGGAGAAATGGCAGCCTTGCTACGCTGATGGGCGGGATGTAAATTGCCAACAGCCACTCTGGAGAAGTGTACGGTGTGTCCTGAAACATCGAAAAAACACAGCTTAGTGAGCATAGGGCACGTCCACTCATGGGCGTATAAATTGGGAAAACTAAAAATCAGCAAGACACAGGCACCCCAAAGTTTGGGGCTGCTCTGTTGACAAGAACCTCCACTTCATGACACCTTAAATATCCCAGGAAAGAGAAAAATGGATAAAAAAGTTGTGGTCCTTATGTACAATGGAATATCACTCAGACATGAAATCAATGTCATAAGGCTAGTAGAAGCAAGATGAGTGGACTTAGGTACGACGATTCTAAGTGAAATAAGTCACACAGAAAAAGACACTTATCATAAGCTATCACTTATAGAGGGAATGTAAAAACCGCTACACTTGAACTGAATTACAAAACAGAACAGAGTCACACGTTTAGAAAACACACTATGGCTGCTTAACGGGAAAGGTGAGGTGGGGTGATGCATAAAACAAGGGGTTCAAATTTGCTCAGATACCGTTCCATACACCCAATATGTAATAGACAAGACCTACTCCTTGCTCAGTGAACTGGACTCAACACCCCCTATTCACCGCACAAGAATATATGTGACTAGTAACAATCTTAAAACCTATGTATTGATATCTGTCTGGAAGTGAGTCAAGTGGGTGTAAATCCGCATAAACACAGCCGTGAAAAGCAGCTAAACCCCATTATAAAAATAAATTACTTTTAAAAACCCGTAAAACAAAGACAGTGAAAGAGAGAGAAATTCTTACAAAATTCGTTCAGGGGCTGTGATGCCACCTGGATTGACCATATCTAGACCCACAGCTGGATGAGACGTAAGGGTGGACACTCTTGGGGCTGAGAGGTTGGGTGAGCAAACGCAGACCCTTTAAAGTAATACTGCGTGATACCCATCCCATGGGTCCCAAATCTCCAGGTTCAAGGGCATCTTCCTACATCGAAAACATGCATGAGAAACTCAGAAGATGGTACACCGTGTGATTTTGAAAGGTTTCTAAAACACACCCCATTTCTCATCTCCTTGTGCTCGGGTTCGCCTTTCCAGCTACTTTACTAGCAATCAACTTACTTGGAGAATCAGCACCTTTAACCTCCTGTTCCCTACAGGTTGCAATTTGTCCTGAGGATGAACGGGAAGAGGGGCAACCAATGAGAGACTAGATCTAGGTGTTGGGACAGGCACAGGTCACTCTATTTTCCCATCAGGAAGAAGAATTAATCACAGGCTCAGCCTGCCGCCCAGAAGCACAATAGGGCCTGAGGCAATCACGCGCTTTTGCGGCCAGCTCCCAAAAAAGCGACTTGAAAAATGGAGCTCAGGGACACTGCAATTCACAAACCCGCAGAGTTATAAATGATAACTCTCATCCACAGATATATTGAGGGAAGGCAACGAAGAGGATTTGAAAGCAAGGCAGAATTGCAGGAAACAGATTTCAGGAGGTAGATTCGAATCGCCTGTAAAGCACATGTAAAGCGGCAAAACGTCGACAATGTTGCCCTTGGCCAAGAAGGACGTATGCGTTTTTTCCTGAATATATTCAGGAAAAAACGCATACGCCCTTTTTGGCCAACCAAGCAACCTGGAAAGGCAAATCAGCGCTACAAAGAAGTCTCGCTTCCCATCGGTCAAAAGCTCCATGCTGCAAAAAGTGTCAAAACCAGAAATGCAGGACAGGCCATGGAGAAATGGCAGCCTTGCTACGCTGATGAGCGGGATGTAAGTTGCCAACAGCCACTCTGGAGAAGTGTACGGTGTGTCCTGAAACATCGAAAAAACACAGCTTAGGGAGCATAGGGCACGTCCACTCATGGGCGTATAAATTGGGAAAACTAAAAATCAGCAAGACACAGGCACCCCAAAGTTTAGGGCTGCTCTGTTGACAAGAACCTCCACTTCATGACACCTTAAATATCCCAGGAAAGAGAAAAATGGATAAAGAAGTTGTGGTCCTTATGTACAATGCAATATCACTCAGACATGAAATCAATGTCATAAGGCTAGTAGAAGCAAGATGAGTGGACTTAGGTACGACGATTCTAAGTGAAATAAGTCACACAGAAAAAGACACTTATCATAAGCTATCACTTATAGAGGGAATGTAAAAACCGCTACACTTGAACTGAATTACAGAACTGAACAGAATCACACGTTTAGAAAACACACTATGGCTGCTTAACGGGAAAGGTGAGGTGGGGTGATGCATAAAACAAGGGGTTCAAATTCGCTCAGATACCGTTCCATACACCCAATATGTAATAGACAAGACCTACTCCTTGCTCAGTGAACTGGACTCAACACGCCCTATTCACCGCACAAGAATATATGTGACTAGTAACAATCTTAAAACCTATGTATTGATATCTGTCTGGAAGTGAGTCAAGTGGGTGTAAATCTGCATAAACACAGCCGTGAAAAGCAGCTAAACCCCATTATAAAAATAAATTACTTTTAAAAACCCGTAAAACAAAGACAGTGAAAGAGAGAGAAATTCTTTCAAAATTCGTTCAGAGGCTGTGATGCAACCTGGATTGACCATATCTACACGCACAGCTGGATGAGACATAAGGGTGGACAGTCTTGGGGCTGAAAGGTTGGGTTAGTTTGGGTGAGCAAACGCAGACCCTTTAAAGTAATACTGCGTGGTACCCATCCCATGGGTCCCAAGTCTCCAGGTTCAAGGGCATCTTCCTACATCGAAAACATGCATGAGAAACCCAGAAGATGGTACACCGTGTGATTTTGAAAGGTTTCTAAAACGCACCTCATTTCTCATCTCCTTGTGCTCGGGTTCGCCATTCCAGCTACTTTACTAGCAATCTCCCTACTTGGAGAATCAGCACCTTTAACCTCCTGTTCCCTACAGGTTGCAATTTGTCCGGAGGATGAACGGGAAGAGGGGCAACCAATGAGAGACTAGATCTAGCTGTTGGGACAGGCACAGGTCACTCTATTTTCCCATCAGGAAGTAGAATTAACCACAGGCTCAGCCTGCTGCCAGGAACCAGAATAGGGCCTGAGGCAATCCCGTGCTTTTGCGGCCAGCTCTCAAAAAAGACAGTTGAAAAATGGAGCTCAGGGACACTGCAATTCACAAACCCGCAGAGTTATAAGTGATAACTCTCATCCACAGATATATTGAGGGAAGTCAACGAAGAGGATTTGAAAGCAAGGCAGAATTGCAGGAAACAGATTTCAGGAGGTAGATTCGAATCGCCTTTAAGGCACATGAAAAGCGGCAAAACGTCGACAATGATGCCCTTGGCCAAAAAGGGCGTATGCGTTTTTTCCTGAATATATTCAGGAAAAAACGCATACGCCCTTTTTGGACAACCAAGCAACATGGAAAGGCAAATCAGCGCTACAAAGCAGTCTCGCTTCCCATGGGTCAAAAGGGCCATGCTGCAAAAAGTGTCAAAACCAGAAATGCAGGACAGGCCATGGAGAAATGGCAGCCTTGCTACGCTGATGGGCGGGATGTAAATTGCCAACAGCCACTCTGGAGAAGTGTACGGTGTGTCCTGAAACATCGAAAAAACACAGCTTAGTGAGCATAGGGCACGTCCACTCATGGGCGTATAAATTGGGAAAACTAAAAATCAGCAAGACACAGGCACCCCAAAGTTTGGGGCTGCTCTGTTGACAAGAACCTCCACTTCATGACACCTTAAATATCCCAGGAAAGAGAAAAATGGATAAAGAAGTTGTGGTCCTTATGTACAATGCAATATCACTCAGACATGAAATCAATGTCATAAGGCTAGTAGAAGCAAGATGAGTGGACTTAGGTACGACGATTCTAAGTGAAAAAAGTCACACAGAAAAAGACACTTATCATAAGCTATCACTTATAGAGGGAATGTAAAAACCGCTACACTTGAACTGAATTACAAAACAGAACAGAGTCACACGTTTAGAAAACACACTATGGCTGCTTAACGGGAAAGGTGAGGTGGGGTGATGCATAAAACAAGGGGTTCAAATTTGCTCAGATACCGTTCCATACACCCAATATGTAATAGACAAGACCTACTCCTTGCTCAGTGAACTGGACTCAACACCCCCTATTCACCGCACAAGAATATATGTGACTAGTAACAATCTTAAAACCTATGTATTGATATCTGTCTGGAAGTGAGTCAAGTGGGTGTAAATCCGCATAAACACAGCCGTGAAAAGCAGCTAAACCCCATTATAAAAATAAATTACCTTTAAAAACCCGTAAAACAAAGACAGTGAAAGAGAGAGAAATTCTTACAAAATTCCTTCAGAGGCTGTGATGCCACCTGGATTGACCATATCTAGACCCACAGCTGGATGAGACATAAGGGTGGACACTCTTGGGGCTGAGAGGTTGGGTGAGCAAACGCAGACCCTTTAAAGTAATACTGCGTGATACCCATCCCATGGGTCCCAAATCTCCAGGTTCAAGGGCATCTTCCTACATCGAAAACATGCATGAGAAACTCAGAAGATGGTACACCATGTGATTTTGAAAGGTTTCTAAAACACACCCCATTTCTCATCTCCTTGTGCCCGGGTTCGCCTTTCCAGCTACTTTACTAGCAATCAACTTACTTGGAGAATCAGCACCTTTAACCTCCTGTTCCCTACAGGTTGCAATTTGTCCTAAGGATGAACGGGAAGAGGGGCAACCAATGAGAGACTAGGTCTAGGTGTTGGGACAGGCACAGGTCACTCTATTTTCCCAAGAGGAAGAAGAATTAATCACAGGCTCAGCCTGCCGCCCAGAAGCACAATAGGGCCTGAGGCAATCCCGCGCTTTTGCGGCCAGCTCCCAAAAAAGCGACTTGAAAAATGGAGCTCAGGGACACTGCAATTCACAAACCCGCAGAGTTATAAATGATAACTCTCATCCACAGATATATTGAGGGAAGGCAACGAAGAGGATTTGAAAGCAAGGCAGAATTGCAGGAAACAGATTTCAGGAGGTAGATTCGAATCGCCTGTAAAGCACATGAAAAGCGGCAAAACGTCGACAATGATGCCCTTGGCCAAGAAGGGCGTATGCGTTTTTTCCTGAATATATTCAGGAAAAAACGCATACGCCCTTTTTGGCCAACCAAGCAACCTGGAAAGGCAAATCAGCGCTACAAAGAAGTCTCGCTTCCCATCGGTCAAAAGGGCCATGCTGCAAAAAGTGTCAAAACCAGAAATGCAGGACAGGCCATGGAGAAATGGCAGCCTTGCTACGCTGATGGGCGGGATGTAAATTGCCAACAGCCACTCTGGAGAAGTGTACGGTGTGTCCTGAAACATCGAAAAAACACAGCTTAGGGAGCATAGGGCACGTCCACTCATGGGCGTATAAATTGGGAAAACTAAAAATCAGCAAGACACAGGCACCCCAAAGTTTAGGGCTGCTCTGTTGACAAGAACCTCCACTTCATGACACCTTAAATATCCCAGGAAAGAGAAAAATGGATAAAGAAGTTGTGGTCCTTATGTACAATGCAATATCACTCAGACATGAAATCAATGTCATAAGGCTAGTAGAAGCAAGATGAGTGGACTTAGGTACGACGATTCTAAGTGAAATAAGTCACACAGAAAAAGACACTTATCATAAGCTATCACTTATAGAGGGAATGTAAAAACCGCTACACTTGAACTGAATTACAGAACAGAACAGAATCACACGTTTAGAAAACACACTATGGCTGCGTAACGGGAAAGGTGAGGTGGGGTGATGCATAAAACAAGGGGTTCAAATTCGCTCAGATACCGTTCCATACACCCAATATGTAATAGACAAGACCTACTCCTTGCTCAGTGAACTGGACTCAACACGCCCTATTCACCGCACAAGAATATATGTGACTAGTAACAATCTTAAAACCTATGTATTGATATCTGTCTGGAAGTGAGTCAAGTGGGTGTAAATCCGCATAAACACAGCCGTGAAAAGCAGCTAAACCCCATTATAAAAATAAATTACTTTTAAAAAGCCGTAAAACAAAGACAGTGAAAGAGAGAGAAATTCTTACAAAATTCGTTCAGAGGCTGTGATGCAACCTGGATTGACCATATCTACACGCACAGCTGGATGAGACATAAGGGTGGACAGTCTTGGGGCTGAAAGTTTGGGTTAGGTTGGGTGAGCAAACGCAGACCCTTTAAAGTAATACTGCGTGGTACCCATCCCATGGGTCCCAAGTCTCCAGGTTCAAGGGCATCTTCCTACATCGAAAACATGCATGAGGAACCCAGAAGAAGGTACACCGTGTGATTTTGAAAGGTTTCTAAAACGCACCTCATTTCTCATCTCCTTGTGCTCGGGTTCGCCATTCCAGCTACTTTACTAGCAATCTCCCTACTTGGAGAATCAGCACCTTTAACCTCCTGTTCCCTACAGGTTGCAATTTGTCCTGAGGATGAACGGGAAGAGGGGCAACCAATGAGAGACTAGATCTAGCTGTTGGGACAGGCACAGGTCACTCTATTTTCCCATCAGGAAGAAGAATTAACCACAGGCTCAGCCTGCTGCCAGGAACCAGAATAGGGCCTGAGGCAATCCCGTGCTTTTGCGGCCAGCTCTCAAAAAAGACAGTTGAAAAATGGAGCTCAGGGACACTGCAATTCACAAACCCGCAGAGTTATAAGTGATAACTCTCATCCACAGATATATTGAGGGAAGTCAACGAAGAGGATTTGAAAGCAAGGCAGAATTGCAGGAAACAGATTTCAGGAGGTAGATTCGAATCGCCTTTAAGGCACAAGAAAAGCGGCAAAACGTCGACAATGATGCCCTTGGCCAAAAAGGGCGTATGCGTTTTTTCCTGAATATATTCAGGAAAAAACGCATACGCCCTTTTTGAACAACCAAGCAACATGGAAAGGCAAATCAGCACTACAAAGAAGTCTCGCTTCCCATGGGTCAAAAGGGCCATGCTGCAAAAAGTGTCAAAACCAGAAATGCAGGACAGGCCATGGAGAAATGGCAGCCTTGCTACGCTGATGGGCGGGATGTAAATTGCCAACAGCCACTCTGGAGAAGTGTACGGTGTGTCCTGAAACATCGAAAAAACACAGCTTAGTGAGCATAGGGCACGTCCACTCATGGGCGTATAAATTGGGAAAACTAAAAATCAGCAAGACACAGGCACCCCAAAGTTTGGGGCTGCTCTGTTGACAAGAACCTCCACTTCATGACACCTTAAATATCCCAGGAAAGAGAAAAATGGATAAAGAATTTGTGGTCCTTATGTACAATGCAATATCACTCAGACATGAAATCAATGTCATAAGGCTAGTAGAAGCAAGATGAGTGGACTTAGGTACGACGATTCTAAGTGAAATAAGTCACACAGAAAAAGACACTTATCATAAGCTATCACTTATAGAGGGAATGTAAAAACCGCTACACTTGAACTGAATTACAAAACAGAACAGAGTCACACGTTTAGAAAACACACTATGGCTGCTTAACGGGAAAGGTGAGGTGGGGTGATGCATAAAACAAGGGGTTCAAATTTGCTCAGATACCGTTCCATACACCCAATATGTAATAGACAAGACCTACTCCTTGCTCAGTGAACTGGACTCAACACCCCCTATTCACCGCACAAGAATATATGTGACTAGTAACAATCTTAAAAGCTATGTATTGATATCTGTCTGGAAGTGAGTCAAGTGGGTGTAAATCCGCATAAACACAGCCGTGAAAAGCAGCTAAACCCCATTATAAAAATAAATTACTTTTAAAAACCCGTAAAACAAAGACAGTGAAAGAGAGAGAAATTCTTACAAAATTCGTTCAGGGGCTGTGATGCCACCTGGATTGACCATATCTAGACCCACAGCTGGATGAGACGTAAGGGTGGACACTCTTGGGGCTGAGAGGTTGGGTGAGCAAACGCAGACCCTTCAAAGTAATACTGCGTGATACCCATCCCATGGGTCCCAAATCTCCAGGTTCAAGGGCATCTTCCTACATCGAAAACATGCATGAGAAACTCAGAAGATGGTACACCGTGTGATTTTGAAAGGTTTCTAAAACACACCCCATTTCTCATCTCCTTGTGCTCGGGTTCGCCTTTCCAGCTACTTTACTAGCAATCAACTTACTTGGAGAATCAGCACCTTTAACCTCCTGTTCCCTACAGGTTGCAATTTGTCCTGAGGATGAACGGGAAGAGGGGCAACCAATGAGAGACTAGATCTAGGTGTTGGGACAGGCACAGGTCACTCTATTTTCCCATCAGGAAGAAGAATTAATCACAGGCTCAGCCTGCCGCCCAGAAGCACAATAGGGCCTGAGGCAATCACGCGTTTTGCGGCCAGCTCCCAAAAAAGCGAGTTGAAAAATGGAGCTCAGGGTCACTGCAATTCACAAACCCGCAGAGTTATAAATGATAACTCTCATCCACAGATATATTGAGGGAAGGCAACGAAGAGGATTTGAAAGCAAGGCAGAATTGCAGGAAACAGATTTCAGGAGGTAGATTCGAATCGCCTGTAAAGCACATGTAAAGCGGCAAAACGTCGACAATGTTGCCCTTGGCCAAGAAGGACGTATGCGTTTTTTCCTGAATATATTCAGGAAAAAACGCATACGCCCTTTTTGGCCAACCAAGCAACCTGGAAAGGCAAATCAGCGCTACAAAGAAGTCTCGCTTCCCATCGGTCAAAAGGTCCATGCTGCAAAAAGTGTCAAAACCAGAAATGCAGGACAGGCCATGGAGAAATGGCAGCCTTGCTACGCTGATGAGCGGGATGTAAGTTGCCAACAGCCACTCTGGAGAAGTGTACGGTGTGTCCTGAAACATCGAAAAAACACAGCTTAGGGAGCATAGGGCACGTCCACTCATGGGCGTATAAATTGGGAAAACTAAAAATCAGCAAGACACATGCACCCCAAAGTTTGGGGCTGCTCTGTTGACAAGAACCTCCACTTCATGACACCTTAAATATCCCAGGAAAGAGAAAAATGGATAAAGAAGTTGTGGTCCTTATGTACAATGCAATATCACTCAGACATGAAATCAATGTCATAAGGCTAGTAGAAGCAAGATGAGTGGACTTAGGTACGACGATTCTAAGTGAAATAAGTCACACAGAAAAAGACACTTATCATAAGCTATCACTTATAGAGGGAATGTAAAAACCGCTACACTTGAACTGAATTACAGAACAGAACAGAATCACACGTTTAGAAAACACACTATGGCTGCTTAACGGGAAAGGTGAGGTGGGGTGATGCATAAAACAAGGGGTTCAAATTCGCTCAGATACCGTTCCATACACCCAATATGTAATAGACAAGACCTACTCCTTGCTCAGTGAACTGGACTCAACACGCCCTATTCACCGCACAAGAATATATGTGACTAGTAACAATCTTAAAACCTATGTATTGATATCTGTCTGGAAGTGAGTCAAGTGGGTGTAAATCTGCATAAACACAGCCGTGAAAAGCAGCTAAACCCCATTATAAAAATAAATTACTTTTAAAAACCTGTAAAACAAAGACAGTGAAAGAGAGAGAAATTCTTTCAAAATTCGTTCAGAGGCTGTGATGCAACCTGGATTGACCATATCTACACGCACAGCTGGATGAGACATAAGGGTGGACAGTCTTGGGGCTGAAAGGTTGGGTTAGTTTGGGTGAGCAAACGCAGACCCTTTAAAGTAATACTGCGTGGTACCCATCCCATGGGTCCCAAGTCTCCAGGTTCAAGGGCATCTTCCTACATCGAAAACATGCATGAGAAACCCAGAAGATGGTACACCGTGTGATTTTGAAAGGTTTCTAAAACGCACCTCATTTCTCATCTCCTTGTGCTCGGGTTCGCCATTCCAGCTACTTTACTAGCAATCTCCCTACTTGGAGAATCAGCACCTTTAACCTCCTGTTCCCTACAGGTTGCAATTTGTCCGGAGGATGAACGGGAAGAGGGGCAACCAATGAGAGACTAGATCTAGCTGTTGGGACAGGCACAGGTCACTCTATTTTCCCATCAGGAAGAAGAATTAACCACAGGCTCAGCCTGCTGCCAGGAACCAGAATAGGGCCTGAGGCAATCCCGTGCTTTTGCGGCCAGCTCTCAAAAAAGACAGTTGAAAAATGGAGCTCAGGGACACTGCAATTCACAAACCCGCAGAGTTATAAGTGATAACTCTCATCCACAGATATATTGAGGGAAGTCAACGAAGAGGATTTGAAAGCAAGGCAGAATTGCAGGAAACAGATTTCAGGAGGTAGATTCGAATCGCCTTTAAGGCACATGAAAAGCGGCAAAACGTCGACAATGATGCCCTTGGCCAAAAAGGGCGTATGCGTTTTTTCCTGAATATATTCAGGAAAAAACGCATACGCCCTTTTTGGACAACCAAGCAACATGGAAAGGCAAATCAGCGCTACAAAGAAGTCTCGCTTCCCATCGGTCAAAAGGGCCATGCTGCAAAAAGTGTCAAAACCAGAAATGCAGGACAGGCCATGGAGAAATGGCAGCCTTGCTACGCTGATGGGCGGGATGTAAATTGCCAACAGCCACTCTGGAGAAGTGTACGGTGTGTCCTGAAACATCGAAAAAACACAGCTTAGTGAGCATAGGGCACGTCCACTCATGGGCGTATAAATTGGGAAAACTAAAAATCAGCAAGACACAGGCACCCCAAAGTTTGGGGCTGCTCTGTTGACAAGAACCTCCACTTCATGACACCTTAAATATCCCAGGAAAGAGAAAAATGGATAAAAAAGTTGTGGTCCTTATGTACAATGGAATATCACTCAGACATGAAATCAATGTCATAAGGCTAGTAGAAGCAAGATGAGTGGACTTAGGTACGACGATTCTAAGTGAAATAAGTCACACAGAAAAAGACACTTATCATAAGCTATCACTTATAGAGGGAATGTAAAAACCGCTACACTTGAACTGAATTACAAAACAGAACAGAGTCACACGTTTAGAAAACACACTATGGCTGCTTAACGGGAAAGGTGAGGTGGGGTGATGCATAAAACAAGGGGTTCAAATTTGCTCAGATACCGTTCCATACACCCAATATGTAATAGACAAGACCTACTCCTTGCTCAGTGAACTGGACTCAACACCCCCTATTCACCGCACAAGAATATATGTGACTAGTAACAATCTTAAAACCTATGTATTGATATCTGTCTGGAAGTGAGTCAAGTGGGTGTAAATCCGCATAAACACAGCCGTGAAAAGCAGCTAAACCCCATTATAAAAATAAATTACCTTTAAAAACCCGTAAAACAAAGACAGTGAAAGAGAGAGAAATTCTTACAAAATTCGTTCAGAGGCTGTGATGCCACCTGGATTGACCATATCTAGACCCACAGCTGGATGAGACATAAGGGTGGACACTCTTGGGGCTGAGAGGTTGGGTGAGCAAACGCAGACCCTTTAAAGTAATACTGCGTGATACCCATCCCATGGGTCCCAAATCTCCAGGTTCAAGGGCATTTTCCTACATCGAAAACATGCATGAGAAACTCAGAAGATGGTACACCATGTGATTTTGAAAGGTTTCTAAAACACACCCCATTTCTCATCTCCTTGTGCTCGGGTTCGCCTTTCCAGCTACTTTACTAGCAATCAACTTACTTGGAGAATCAGCACCTTTAACCTCCTGTTCCCTACAGGTTGCAATTTGTCCTGAGGATGAACGGGAAGAGGGGCAACCAATGAGAGACTAGATCTAGGTGTTGGGACAGGCACAGGTCACTCTATTTTCCCAAGAGGAAGAAGAATTAATCACAGGCTCAGCCTGCCGCCCAGAAGCACAATAGGGCCTGAGGCAATCCCGCGCTTTTGCGGCCAGCTCCCAAAAAAGCGACTTGAAAAATGGAGCTCAGGGACACTGCAATTCACAAACCCGCAGAGTTATAAATGATAACTCTCATCCACAGATATATTGAGGGAAGGCAACGAAGAGGATTTGAAAGCAAGGCAGAATTGCAGGAAACAGATTTCAGGAGGTAGATTCGAATCGCCTGTAAAGCACATGAAAAGCGGCAAAACGTCGACAATGATGCCCTTGGCCAAGAAGGGCGTATGTGTTTTTTCCTGAATATATTCAGGAAAAAACGCATACGCCCTTTTTGGCCAACCAAGCAACCTGGAAAGGCAAATCAGCGCTACAAAGAAGTCTCGCTTCCCATCGGTCAAAAGGGCCATGCTGCAAAAAGTGTCAAAACCAGAAATGCAGGACAGGCCATGGAGAAATGGCAGCCTTGCTACGCTGATGGGCGGGATGTAAATTGCCAACAGCCACTCTGGAGAAGTGTACGGTGTGTCCTGAAACATCGAAAAAACACAGCTTAGGGAGCATAGGGCACGTCCACTCATGGGCGTATAAATTGGGAAAACTAAAAATCAGCAAGACACAGGCACCCCAAAGTTTAGGGCTGCTCTGTTGACAAGAACCTCCACTTCATGACACCTTAAATATCCCAGGAAAGAGAAAAATGGATAAAGAAGTTGTGGTCCTTATGTACAATGCAATATCACTCAGACATGAAATCAATGTCATAAGGCTAGTAGAAGCAAGATGAGTGGACTTAGGTACGACGATTCTAAGTGAAATAAGTCACACAGAAAAAGACACTTATCATAAGCTATCACTTATAGAGGGAATGTAAAAACCGCTACACTTGAACTGAATTACAGAACAGAACAGAATCACACGTTTAGAAAACACACTGTGGTTGCTTAACGGGAAAGGTGAGGTGGGGTGATGCATAAAACAAGGGGTTCAAATTCGCTCAGATACCGTTCCATACACCCAATATGTAATAGACAAGACCTACTCCTTGCTCAGTGAACTGGACTCAACACGCCCTATTCACCGCACAAGAATATATGTGACTAGTAACAATCTTAAAACCTATGTATTGATATCTGTCTGGAAGTGAGTCAAGTGGGTGTAAATCCGCATAAACACAGCCGTGAAAAGCAGCTAAACCCCATTGTAAAAATAAATTACTTTTAAAAAGCCGTAAAACAAAGACAGGGAAAGAGAGAGAAATTCTTACAAAATTCGTTCAGAGGCTGTGATGCAACCTGGATTGACCATATCTACACGCACAGCTGGATGAGACATAAGGGTGGACAGTCTTGGGGCTGAAAGTTTGGGTTAGGTTGGGTGAGCAAACGCAGACCCTTTAAAGTAATACTGCGTGGTACCCATCCCATGGGTCCCAAGTCTCCAGGTTCAAGGGCATCTTCCTACATCGAAAACATGCATGAGGAACCCAAAAGAAGGTACACCGTGTGATTTTGAAAGGTTTCTAAAACGCACCTCATTTCTCATCTCCTTGTGCTCGGGTTCGCCATTCCAGCTACTTTACTAGCAATCTCCCTACTTGGAGAATCAGCACCTTTAACCTCCTGTTCCCTACAGGTTGCAATTTGTCCTGAGGATGAACGGGAAGAGGGGCAACCAATGAGAGACTAGATGTAGCTGTTGGGACAGGCACAGGTCACTCTATTTTCCCATCAGGAAGAAGAATTAACCACAGGCTCAGCCTGCTGCCAGGAACCAGAATAGGGCCTGAGGCAATCCCGTGCTTTTGCGGCCAGCTCTCAAAAAAGACAGTTGAAAAATGGAGCTCAGGGACACTGCAATTCACAAACCCGCAGAGTTATAAGTGATAATTCTCATCCACAGATATATTGAGGGAAGTCAACGAAGAGGATTTGAAAGCAAGGCAGAATTGCAGGAAACAGATTTCAGGAGGTAGATTCGAATCGCCTTTAAGGCACATGAAAAGCGGCAAAACGTCGACAATGATGCCCTTGGCCAAAAAGGGCGTATGCGTTTTTTCCTGAATATATTCAGGAAAAAACGCATACGCACTTTTTGGCCAACCAAGCAACCTGGAAAGGCAAATCAGCGCTACAAAGAAGTCTCGCTTCCTAAGGGTCAAAGGGCCATGCTGCAAAAAGTGTCAAAACCAGAAATGCAGGACAGGCCATGGAGAAATGGCAGCCTTGCTACGCTGATGGGCGGGATGTAAATTGCCAACAGCCACTCTGGAGAAGTGTATGGTGTGTCCTGAAACATCGAAAAAACACAGCTTAGTGAGCATAGGGCACGTCCACTCATGGGCGTATAAATTGGGAAAACTAAAAATCAGCAAGACACAGGCACCCCAAAGTTTGGGGCTGCTCTGTTGACAAGAACCTCCACTTCATGACACCTTAAATATCCCAGGAAAGAGAAAAATGGATAAAGAAGTTGTGGTCCTTATGTACAATGGAATATCACTCAGACATGAAATCAATGTCATAAGGCTAGTAGAAGCAAGATGAGTGGACTCAGGTATGACGATTCTAAGTGAAATAAGTCACACAGAAAAAGACACTTATCATAAGCTATCACTTATAGAGGGAATGTAAAAACCGCTACACTTGAACTGAATTACAGAACTGAACAGAATCACACGTTTAGAAAACACACTATGGCTGCTTAACGGGAAAGGTGAGGTGGGGTGATGCATAAAACAAGGGGTTCAAATTCGCTCAGATACCGTTCCATACACCCAATATGTAATAGAAAAGACCTACTCCTTGCTCCGTGAACTGGACTCAACACCCCCTATTCACCGCACAAGAATATATGTGACTAGTAACAATCTTAAAACCTATGTATTGATATCGGTCTGGAAGTGAGTCAAGTGGGTGTAAATCCGCATAAACACAGCCGTGAAAAGCAGCTAAACCCCATTATAAAAATAAATTACTTTTAAAAACCCGTAAAACAAAGACAGTGAAAGAGAGAGAAATTCTTACCAAATTCGTTCAGGGGCTGTGATGCCACCTGGATTGACCATATCTAGACCCACAGCTGGATGAGACGTAAGGGTGGACACTCTTGGGGCTGAGAGGTTGGGTGAGCAAACGCAGACCCTTTAAAGGAATACTGCGTGATACCCATCCCATGGGTCCCAAATCTCCAGGTTCAAGGGCATCTTCCTACATCGAAAACA
Organism: Eschrichtius robustus; assembly: GCF_028021215.1. Taxonomy (NCBI): domain Eukaryota; kingdom Metazoa; phylum Chordata; class Mammalia; order Artiodactyla; family Eschrichtiidae; genus Eschrichtius; species Eschrichtius robustus. Next base: position 575,676 of record NW_027175183.1, read on the forward strand.
TGCATGAGAAACTCAGAAGATGGTACACCGTGTGATTTTGAAAGGTTTCTAAAACACACCCCATTTCTCATCTCCTTGTGCTCGGGTTCGCCTTTCCAGCTACTTTACTAGCAATCAACTTACTTGGAGAATCAGCACCTTTAACCTCCTGTTCCCTACAGGTTGCAATTTGTCCTGAGGATGAACGGGAAGAGGGGCAACCAATGAGAGACTAGATCTAGGTGTTGGGACAGGCACAGGTCACTCTATTTTCCCATCAGGAAGAAGAATTAATCACAGGCTCAGCCTGCCGCCCAGAAGCACAATAGGGCCTGAGGCAATCCCGCGCTTTTGCGGCCAGCTCCCAAAAAAGCGAGTTGAAAAATGGAGCTCAGGGACACTGCAATTCACAAACCCGCAGAGTTATAAATGATAACTCTCATCCACAGATATATTGAGGGTAGGCAACGAAGAGGATTTGAAAGCAAGGCAGAATTGCAGGAAACAGATTTCAGGAGGTAGATTCGAATCGCCTGTAAAGCACATGAAAAGCGGCAAAACGTCGACAATGATGCCCTTGGCCAAAAAGGGCGTATGCGTTTTTTCCTGAATATATTCAGGAAAAAACGCATACGCCCTTTTTGGCCAACCAAGCAACCTGGAAAGGCAAATCAGCGCTACAAAGAAGTCTCGCTTCCCATCGGTCAAAAGGGCCATGCTGCAAAAAGTGTCAAAACCAGAAATGCAGGACAGGCCATGGAGAAATGGCAGCCTTGCTACGCTGATGGGCGGGATGTAAGTTGCCAACAGCCACTCTGGAGAAGTGTACGGTGTGTCCTGAAACATCGAAAAAACACAGCTTAGGGAGCATAGGGCACGTCCACTCATGGGCGTATAAATTGGGAAAACTAAAAATCAGCAAGACACAGGCACCCCAAAGTTTAGGGCTCCTCTGTTGACAAGAGCCTACACTTCATGACAACTTAAATATCCCAGGAAAGAGAAAAATGGATAAAGAAGTTGTGGTCCTTATGTACAATGGAATATCACTCAGACATGAAATCAATGTCATAAGGCTAGTAGAAGCAAGATGAGTGGACTTAGGTACGACGATTCTAAGTGAAATAAGTCACACAGAAAAAGACACTTATCATAAGCTATCACTTATAGAGGGAATGTAAAAACCGCTACACTTGAACTGAATTACAAAACAGAACAGAGTCACACGTTTAGAAAACACACTATGGCTGCTTAACGGGAAAGGTGAGGTGGGGTGATGCATAAAACAAGGGTTTCAAATTCGCTCAGATACCGTTCCATACACCCAATATGTAATAGACAAGACCTACTCCTTGCTCCGTGAACTGGACTCAACACCCCCTATTCACCGCACAAGAATATATGTGACTAGTAAGAATCTTAAAACCTATGTATTGATATCTGTCTGGAAGTGAGTCAAGTGGGTGTAAAGCCGCATAAACACAGCCGTGAAAAGCAGCTAAACCCCATTATAAAAATAAATTACTTTTAAAAACCCGTAAAACAAAGACAGTGAAAGAGAGAGAAATTCTTACAAAATTCGTTCAGAGGCTGTGATGCAACCTGGATTGACCATATCTACACGCACAGCTGGATGAGACATAAGGGTGGACACTCTTGGGGCTGAAAGGTTGGGTTAGGTTGGGTGAGCAAACGCAGACCCTTCAAAGTAATACTGCGTGGTACCCATCCCATGGGTCCCAAGTCTCCAGGTTCAAGGGCATCTTCCTACATCGAAAACATGCATGAGAAACTCAGAAGATGGTACACCGTGTGATTTTGAAAGGTTTCTAAAACGCACCTCATTTCTCATCTCCTTGTGCTCGGGTTCGCCATTCCAGCTACTTTACTAGCAATCTCCCTACTGGGAGAATCAGCACCTTTAACCTCCTGTTCCCTACAGGTTGCAATTTGTCCGGAGGATGAACGGGAAGAGGGGCAACCAATGAGAGACTAGATCTAGCTGTTGGGACAGGCACAGGTCACTCTATTTTCCCATCAGGAAGAAGAATTAAGCACAGGCTCAGCCTGCTGCCAGGAACCAGAATAGGGCCTGAGGCAATCCCGTGCTTTTGCGGCCAGCTCTCAAAAAAGAGAGTTGAAAAATGGAGCTCAGGGACACTGCAATTCACAAACCCGCAGAGTTATAAGTGATAACTCTCATCCACAGATATATTGAGGGAAGGCAACGAAGAGGATTTGAAAGCAAGGCAGAATTGCAGGAAACAGATTTCAGGAGGTAGATTCGAATGGCCTTTAAGGCACATGAAAAGCAGCAAAACGTCGACAATGATGCCCTTGGCCAAAAAGGGCGTATGCGTTTTTTCCTGAATATATTCAGGAAAAAACGCATACGCCCTTTTTGGCCAACCAAGCAACCTGGAAAGCAAATCAGCGCTACAAAGAAGTCTCGCTTCCCATCGGCCAAAAGGGACATGCTGCAAAAAGTGTCAAAACCAGAAATGCAGGACAGGCCATGGAGAAATGGCAGCCTTGCTACGCTGATGGGCGGGATGTAAATTGCCAACAGCCACTCTGGAGAAGTGTACGGTGTGTCCTGAAACATCGAAAAAACACAGCTTAGGGAGCATAGGGCACGTCCACTCATGGGCGTATAAATTGGGAAAACTAAAAATCAGCAAGACACAGGCACCCCAAAGTTTGGGGCTGCTCTGTTGACAAGAACCTCCACTTCATGACACCTTAAATATCCCAGGAAAGAGAAAAATGGATATAAAAGTTGTGGTCCTTATGTACAATGGAATATCACTCAGACATTAAATCAATGTCATAAGGCTAGTAGAAGCAAGATGAGTGGACTTAGGTACGACGATTCTAAGTGAAATAAGTCACACAGAAAAAGACACTTATCATAAGCTATCACTTATAGAGGGAATGTAAAAACCGCTACACTTGAACTGAATTACAAAACAGAACAGAGTCACACGTTTAGAAAACACAATATGGCTGCTTAACGGGAAAGGTGAGGTGGGGTGATGCATAAAACAAGGGGTTCAAATTCGCTCAGATACCGTTCCATACACCCTATATGTAATACACAAGACCTACTCCTTGCTCAGTGAACTGGACTCAACACCCCCTATTCACCGCACAAGAATATATGTGACTAGTAAGAATCTTAAAACCTATGTATTGATATCTCTCTGGAAGTGTGTCAAGTGGGTATAAAGCCGCATAAACACAGCCGTGAAAAGCAGCTAAACCCCATTATAAAAATAAATTAGTTTTAAAAACCCATGAAACAAAGACAGTGAAAGAGACAGAAATTCTTACAAAATTCATTCAGGGGCTGTGACGCAACCTGGATTGACCATATCTAGACCCACAGCTGGATGAGACATAAGGGTGGACACTCTTGGGGCTGAGAGGTTGGGTGAGCAAACGCAGACCCTTTAAAGTAATACTGCGTGGTACCCATCCCATGGGTCCCAAATCTCCAGGATCAAGGGCATCTTCCTACATCGAAAACTTGCATGAGAAACTCAGAAGATGGTACACCATGTGATTTTGAAAGGTTTCTAATACGCACCTGATTTCTCATCTCCTTGTGATCGGGTTCGCCTTTCCAGCTACTTTACTAGCAATCTCCCTACTTGGAGAATCAGCACCTTTAAGCTCCTGTTCCCTACAGGTTGCAATTTGTCCTGAGGATGAACGGGAAGAGGGGCAACCAATGAGAGACTAGATCTAGGTTTTGGGACAGGTACAGGTCACTCTATTTTCCCATCGGGAAGAAGAATTAACCACAGGCTCAGCCTGCCGCCCAGAAGCAGAATAGGGCCTGCGGCAATCCCGCGCTTTTGCGGCCAGCTCCCAAAAAAGCGAGTTGAAAAATGGAGCTCAGGGACACTGCAATTCACAAACCCGCAGAGTTATAAATGATAACTCTCATCCACAGATATATTGAGGAAAGGCAACGAAGAGGATTTGAAAGCAAGGCAGAATTGCAGGAAACAGGTTTCAGGAGGTAGATTCGAATCGCCTTTAAAGCACATGAAAAGCGGCAAAACGTCGACAATGATGCCCTTGGCCAAACAGGGCGTATGCGTTTTTTCCTGAATATATTCAGGAAAAAACGCATACGCACTTTTTGGCCAACCAAGCAACCTGGAAAGGCAAATCAGCGCTACAAAGAAGTCTCGCTTCCCATCGGTCAAAAGGGCCATGCTGCAAAAAGTGTCTAAACCAGAAATGCAGGACAGGCCATGGAGAAATGGCAGCCTTGCTACGCTGATGGGCGGGATGTAAATTGCCAACAGCCACTCTGGAGAAGTGTACGGTGTGTCCTGAAACATCGAAAAAACACAGCTTAGGGAGCTTAGGGCACGTCCACTCATGGGCGTATAAATTGTGAAAACTAAAAATCAGCAAGACACAGGCACCCCAAAGTTTAGGGCTGCACTGTTGACAAGAACCTCCACTGCATGACACATTAAATATCCCAGGAAAGAGAAAAATGGATAAAGAAGTTGTGGTCCTTATGTACAATGGAATATCACTCAGACATGAAATCAATGTCATAAGGCTAGTAGAAGCAAGATGAGTGGACTTAGGTACGACGATTCTAAGTGAAATAAGTCACACAGAAAAAGACACTTATCATAAGCTATCACTTATAGAGGGAATGTAAAAACCGCTACACTTGAACTGAATTACAAAACAGAACAGAGTCACACGTTTAGAAAACACACTATGGCTGCTTAACGGGAAATGTGAGGTGGGGTGAGGCATAAAACAAGTGTTTCAAATTCGCTCAGATACCGTTCCAGACACCCAATATGTACTAGAGAAGACCTACTCCTTGCTCAGTGAACTGGACTCAACATCCCCTATTCACCGCACAAGAATATATGTGACTAGTAAGAATCTTAAAACCTATGTATTGATATCTGTCTGGAAGTGAGTCAAGTGGGTGTAAAGCCGCATAAACACAGCCGTGAAAAGCAGCTAAACCCCATTATAAAAATAAATTACTTTTAAAAACCCGTAAAACAAAGACAGTGAAAGACAGAGAAATTCTTACCAAATTCCTTCAGAGGCTGTGATGCAACCTGGATTGACCATATCTAGACCCACAGCTGGATGAGACATAAGGGTGGACACTCTTGGGGCTTAGAGTTTGGGTGAGGTTGGGTGAGCAAACGCAGACCTATAAAATAATACTGCCTGGTACCCATCCCATGGGTCCCAAATCTCCAGGTTCAAGGGAATCTTCCTACATCGAAAACATGCATGAGAAACCCAGAAGATGGTACACCGTGTGATTTTGAAAGGTTTCTAATACGCAACTCATTTCTCATCTCCTTGTGCTCTGGTTCGCCTTTCCAGCTACTTTACTAGCAATCTCCCTACTTGGAGAATCAGCACCTTTAAGCTTCTGTTCCCTACAGGTTGCAATTTGTCCTGAGGATGAACGGGAAGAGGGGCAACCAATGAGAGACTAGATCTAGGTGTTGGAAAGGCACAGGTCACTCTATTTTCCCATCGGGAAGAAGAATTAACCACAGGCTCAGCCTGCCGCCCGGAACCAGAATAGGGCCTGAGGCAATCCCGCGCTTTTGCGGCCAGCTCCCGAAAAAGCCAGTTGAAAAACGGAGCTCAGGGACACTGCAATTCACAAACCCGCAGAGCTATAAATCATAACTCTCATCCACAGATATATTGAGGGAAGGCAAGGAAGAGGATTTGAAAGCAAGGCAGAATTGCAGGAAACAGGTTTCAGGAGGTAGATTCGAATCGCCTTTAAAGCACATGAAAAGTGGCAAAACGTCGACAATGATGCCTTTGGCCAAACAGGGCGTATGCGTTTTTTCCTGAATATATTCAGGAAAAAACGCATACGCCCTGTTTGGCCAACCAAGCAACCTGGAAAGGCTAATCAGCGCTACAAAGAAGTCTCGCTTCCCATCGGTCAAAAGGGCCATGCTGCAAAAAGTGTCAAAACCAGAAATGCAGGACAGGCCATGGAGAAATGGCAGCCTTGCTATGCTGATGGGCGGGATGTAAATTGCCAACAGCCACTCTGGAGAAGTGTACGGTGTGTCCTGAAACATCGAAAAAACACAGCTTAGGGAGCATTGGGCACGTCCACTCATGGGCATATAAATTGGGAAAACTAAAAATCAGCAAGACACAGGCACCCGAAAGTTTAGGGCTGCTCTGTTGACAAGAACCTCCACTTCATGACACCTTAAATATCCCAGGAAAGAGAAAAATGGATAAAGAAGTTGTGGTCCTTATGTACAATGGAATATCACTCAGACATGAAATCAATGTCATAAGGCTAGTAGAAGCAAGATGAGTGGATTTAGGTACGACGATTCTAAGTGAAATAAGTCACACAGAAAAAGACACTTATCATAAGCTATCACTTATAGAGGGAATGTAAAAACCGCTACACTTGAACTGAATTACAAAACAGAACAGAGTCACTCGTTTAGAAAACACACTATGGCTGCTTAACGGGAAAGGTGAGGTGGGGTGATGCATAAAACAAGGGTTTCAAATTCGCTCAGATACCGTTCCATACACCCAATATGTAATAGACAAAACCTACTCCTTGCTCAGTGAACTGGACTCAACACCCCCTATTCAGCACACAAGAATATATCTGACTAGTAAGAATCTTAAAACCTATGTATTGATATCTGTCTGGAAGTGAGTCAAGTGGGTGTAAAGCCGCATAAACACAGCCGTGAAAAGCAGCTAAACCCCATTATAAAAATAAATTACTTTTAAAAACCCGTAAAACAAAGACAGTGAAAGAGAGAGAAATTCTTACAAAATTCGTTCAGAGGCTGTGATGCAACCTGGATTGACCATATCTAGACCCAAAGCTGGATGAGACATAAGGGTGGACACTCTTGGGGCTGAAAGGTTGGGTGAGGTTGGGTGAGCAAACACAGACCCTTTAAAGTAATACTGCCTGGTACGCATCCCATGGGTCCCAAATCTCCAGGTTCAAGGGCATCTTCCTACATTGAAAACATGCATGAGAAACCCAGAAGATGGTACACCGTGTGATTTTGATAGGTTTCTAATATGCACCTCATTTCTCATCTCCTTGTGCTCGGGTTCGCCATTCCAGCTACTTTACTTGCAATCTCCCTACTTGGAGAATCAGGAACTTTTACCTCCTGTTCCCTACAGGTTGCAATTTGTCCTGAGGATGAAAGGGAAGAGGGGCAACCAATGAGAGACTAGATCTAGGTGTTGGGACAGGCACAGGTCACTCTATTTTCCCATCAGGAAGAAGAATTATCCACAGGTTCAGCCTGCCGCCAGGAACCAGAATAGGGCCTGAGGCAATCCCGTGCTTTTGCGGCCAGCTCCAAAAAAAGACAGTTGAAAAATGGAGCTCAGGGGCACTGCCATTCACAAACCTGCTGAGTTATAAATGATAACTCTCGTCCACAGATATATTGAGGGAAGGCAAGGAAGAGGATTTGAAAGCAAGGCAGAATTGCAGGAAACAGATTTCAGGAGGTAGATTCGAATCGCCTTTAAAGCACATGAAAAGCGGCAAAACGTCGACAATGATGCCCTTGGCCAAAAAGGGCGTATGAGTTCTTTCCTGAATATATTCAGGAAAGAACGCATACGCGCTTTTTGACCAACCAAGCAACCTGGAATGGCAAATCAGCGCTACAAAGAAGTCTCGCTTCCCATCTGTCAAAAGGGTCATGCTGCAAAAAGTGTCTAAACCAGAAATGCAGGACAGGCCATGGAGAAATGGCAGCCTTGCTACGCTGATGGTTGGGATGTAAATTGCCAACAGCCACTCTGCAGAAGTGTACGGTGTGTCCTGAAACATCGAAAAAACACAGCTTAGGGAGCATAGGGCACGTCCACTCATGGGCGTATAAATTGGGAAAACTAAAAATCAGCAAGACACAGGCACCCCAAAGTTTAGGGCTGCTCTGTTGACAAGAACCTCCACTTCATGACACCTTAAATGTCCCAGGTAAGAGAAAAATGGATAAAGAAGCTGTGGTCCTTATGTACAATGGAATATCACTCAGACATGAAATCAATCTCATAAGGCTAGTAGAAGCAAGATGAGTGGACTTAGGTACGACGATTCTAAGTGAAATAAGTCACACAGAAAAAGACACTTATCATAAGCTATCACTTATAGAGGGAATGTAAAAACCGCTACACTTGAACTGAATTACAAAACAGAACAGAGTCACACGTTTAGAAAACACACTATGGCTGCTTAAGGGGAAAGGTGAGGTGGGGTGATGCATAAAACAAGGGTTTCAAATTCGCTCAGATACCGTTCCATACACCCAATATGTAATAAATAGACAAGACCTACTCCTTGCTCAGTGAACTGGACTCAACACCCCCTATTCACCGCACAAGAATATATGTGACTAGTAAGAATCTTAAAACCTATATATTGATATCTGTCTGGAAGTGAGTCAAGTGGGTGTAAAGCCGCATAAACACAGCCGTGAAAAGCAGCTAAACCCCATTATAAAAATAAATTACTTTTAAAAACCCGTAAAACAAAGACAGTGAAAGAGAGAGAAATTCTTACAAAATTCGTTCAGAGGCTGTGATGCAACCTGGATTGACGATATCTAGACCCACAGCTGGATGAGACATAAGGGTGGACACTCTTGGGGCTGAAAGTTTGGGTGAGGTTGGGTGAGCAAACGCAGACCCTTTAAAGTAATACTGCCTGGTTCCCATCCCATCTGTCCCAAATCTCCAGGTTCAAGGGCATCTTCCTACATCGAAAACATGCATGAGAAACCCAGAAGATGGTACACCATGTGATTTTGAAAGGTTTCTAATAAGCACCCCATTTCTCATCTCCTTGTGCTCGGGTTCGCCTTTCCAGCTACTTTACTAGCAATCTCCCTACTTGGAGAATCAGCACCTTTAAGTTCCTGTTCCCTACAGGTTGCAATTTGTCCTGAGGATGAACGGGATGAGGGGCAACCAATGAGAGACTAGATCTAGGTGTTGGGACAGGCACAGGTCACTCTATTTTCCCATCAGGAAGAAGAATTAACCACAGGCTCAGCCTGCCGCCCAGAAGCATAATAGGGCCTGAGGCAATCCCGCGCTTTTGCGGCCAGCTCCCAAAAAAGCCAGTTGAAAAATGGAGCTCAGGGACACTGCAATTCACAAACCCGCAGAGTTATAAATGATAACTCTCATCCACAGATATATTGAGGGAAGGCAACGAAGAGGATTTGAAAGCAAGGCAAAATTGCAGGAAACAGATTTCAGGAGGTAGATTCGAAATGCCTTTAAAGCACATGAAAAGCGGCAAAACGTCAACAATGATGCCCTTGTCCAAAAAGGGCGTATGCGTTTTTTCCTGAATATATTCAGGAAAAAACGCATACGCCCTTTTTGGCCAACCAAGCAACCTGGAATGGCAAATCAGCACTACAAAGAAGTCTCGCTTCCCATCTGTCAAAAGGGTCATGCTGCAAAAAGTGTCAAAACCAGAAATGCAGGACAGGCCATGGAGAAATGGCAGCCTTGCTACGCTGATGGGCGGGATGTAAATTGCCAACAGCCACTCTGGAGAAGTGTACGGTGTGTCCTGAAACATCGAAAACACACAGCTTAGGGAGCATAGGGCACGTCCACTCATGGGCGTATAAATTGTGAAAACTAAAAATCAGCAAGACACAGGCACCCCAAAGTTTAGGGCTGCTATGTTGACAAGAACCTCCACTTCATGACACCTTAAATATCCCAGGAAAGAGAAAAATGGATAAAGAAGTTGTGGTCTTTATGTACAATGGTATATCACTCAGACATGAAATCAATGTCATAAGGCTAGTAGAAGCAAGATGAGTGGACTTACGTACGACGATTCTAAGTGAAAAAAGTCACACAGAAAAAGACACTTATCATAAGCTATCACTTATAGAGGGAATGTAAAAACCGCTACACTTGAACTGAATTACAAAACAGAACAGAGTCACACGTTTAGAAAACACACTATGGCTGCTTAAGGGGAAAGGTGAGGTGGGGTGATGCATAAAACAAGGGTTTCAAATTCGCTCAGATACCGTTCCATACACCCAATATGTAATAGACAAGACCTACTCCTTGCTCAGTGAACTGGACTCAACACCCCCTATTCACCGCACAAGAATATATGTGACTAGTAAGAATCTTAAAACCTATGTATTGATATCTGTCTGGAAGTGAGTCAAGTGTGTGTAAAGCCGCATAAACACAGCCGTGAAAAGCAGCTAAACCCCATTATAAAAATAAATTACTTTTAAAAACCCGTAAAACAAAGACAGTGAAAGAGAGAGAAATTCTTACAAAATTCGTTCAGAGGCTGTGATGCAAACTGGATTGACCATATCTAGACCCACAGCTGGATGAGACATAAGGGTGGACACTCTTGGGGCTGAGTGTTTGGGTGAGGTTGGGTGAGCAAATGCAGACCCTTTAAAGGAATACTGCGTGGTACCCATCCCATGGTTCCCAAATCTCCAGGTTCAAGGGCATCTTCCTACATCGAAAACATGCATGAGAAACCCAGAAGTTGGTACACCGTGTGATTTTGAAAGGTTTCTAATATGCACCTCATTTCTCATCTCCTTGTGCTCGGGTTCGCCTTTCCAGCTACTTTACTAGCAATCTCCCTACCTGGAGAATCAGCACCTTTAAGCTCCTGTTCCCTACAGGTTGCAATTTGTCCTGAGGATGAACGGGAAGAGGGGCAACCAATGAGAGACTAGATCTAGGTGTTGGGACAGGCACAGGTCACTCTATTTTCGCATCAGGAAGAAGAATTTACCACAGGCTCAACCTGCCGCCCAGAAGCAGAATAGGGCCTGAGGCAATCCCGCGCTTTTGCGGCCAGCTCCCAAAAAAGACAGTTGAAAAATGGAGCTCAGGGACACTGCAATTCAAAAACCCGCAGAGTTATAAATGACAACTCTCATCCACAGATATATTGAGGGAAGGCAACGAAGAGGATTTGAAAGCAAGGCAAAATTGCAGGAAACAGATTTCAGGAGGTAGATTCGAATCGCCTTTAAAGCCCATGAAAAGCGGCAAAACGTCGACAATGATGCCCTTGGCCAAAAAGGGCGTATGAGTTCTTTCCTGAATATATTCAGGAAAGAACGCATACGCGCTTTTTGACCAACCAAGCAACCTGGAATGGCAAATCAGCGCTACAAAGAAGTCTCGCTTCCCATCTGTCAAAAGGGTCATGCTGCAAAAAGTGTCTAAACCAGAAATGCAGGACAGGCCATGGAGAAATGGCAGCCTTGCTACGCTGATGGGTGGGATGTAAATTGCCAACAGCCACTCTGCAGAAGTGTACGGTGTGTCCTGAAACATCGAAAAAACACAGCTTAGGGAGCATAGGGCACGTCCACTCATGGGCGTATAAATTGGGAAAACTAAAAATCAGCAAGACACAGGCACCCCAAAGTTTAGGGCTGCTCTGTTGACAAGAACCTCCACTTCATGACACCTTAAATGTCCCAGGTAAGAGAAAAATGGATAAAGAAGCTGTGGTCCTTATGTACAATGGAATATCACTCAGACATGAAATCAATGTCATAAGGCTAGTAGAAGCAAGATGAGTGGACTTAGGTACGACGATTCTAAGTGAAATAAGTCACACAGAAAAAGACACTTATCATAAGCTATCACTTATAGAGGGAATGTAAAAACCGCTACACTTGAACTGAATTACAAAACAGAACAGAGTCACACGTTTAGAAAACACACTATGGCTGCTTAAGGGGAAAGGTGAGGTGGGGTGATGCATAAAACAAGGGTTTCAAATTCGCTCAGATACCGTTCCATACACCCAATATGTAATAAATAGACAAGACCTACTCCTTGCTCAGTGAACTGGACTCAACACCCCCTATTCACCGCACAAGAATATATGTGACTAGTAAGAATCTTAAAACCTATATATTGATATCTGTCTGGAAGTGAGTCAAGTGGGTGTAAAGCCGCATAAACACAGCCGTGAAAAGCAGCTAAACCCCATTATAAAAATAAATTACTTTTAAAAACCCGTAAAACAAAGACAGTGAAAGAGAGAGAAATTCTTACAAAATTCGTTCAGAGGCTGTGATGCAACCTGGATTGACGATATCTAGACCCACAGCTGGATGAGACATAAGGGTGGACACTCTTGGGGCTGAAAGTTTGGGTGAGGTTGGGTGAGCAAACGCAGACCCTTTAAAGTAATACTGCCTGGTTCCCATCCCATCTGTCCCAAATCTCCAGGTTCAAGGGCATCTTCCTACATCGAAAACATGCATGAGAAACCCAGAAGATGGTACACCATGTGATTTTGAAAGGTTTCTAATAAGCACCCCATTTCTCATCTCCTTGTGCTCGGGTTCGCCTTTCCAGCTACTTTACTAGCAATCTCCCTACTTGGAGAATCAGCACCTTTAAGTTCCTGTTCCCTACAGGTTGCAATTTGTCCTGAGGATGAACGGGAAGAGGGGCAACCAATGAGAGACTAGATCTAGGTGTTGGGACAGGCACAGGTCACTCTATTTTCCCATCAGGAAGAAGAATTAACCACAGGCTCAGCCTGCCGCCCAGAAGCATAATAGGGCCTGAGGCAATCCCGCGCTTTTGCGGCCAGCTCCCAAAAAAGCCAGTTGAAAAATGGAGCTCAGGGACACTGCAATTCACAAACCCGCAGAGTTATAAATGATAACTCTCATCCACAGATATATTGAGGGAAGGCAACGAAGAGGATTTGAAAGCAAGGCAAAATTGCAGGAAACAGATTTCAGGAGGTAGATTCGAAATGCCTTTAAAGCACATGAAAAGCGGCAAAACGTCAACAATGATGCCCTTGGCCAAAAAGGGCGTATGCGTTTTTTCCTGAATATATTCAGGAAAAAACGCATACGCCCTTTTTGGCCAACCAAGCAACCTGGAATGGCAAATCAGCACTACAAAGAAGTCTCGCTTCCCATCTGTCAAAAGGGTCATGCTGCAAAAAGTGTCAAAACCAGAAATGCAGGACAGGCCATGGAGAAATGGCAGCCTTGCTACGCTGATGGGCGGGATGTAAATTGCCAACAGCCACTCTGGAGAAGTGTACGGTGTGTCCTGAAACATCGAAAACACACAGCTTAGGGAGCATAGGGCACGTCCACTCATGGGCGTATAAATTGGGAAAACTAAAAATCAGCAAGACACAGGCACCCCAAAGTTTAGGGCTGCTATGTTGACAAGAACCTCCACTTCATGACACCTTAAATATCCCAGGAAAGAGAAAAATGGATAAAGAAGTTGTGGTCTTTATGTACAATGGTATATCACTCAGACATGAAATCAATGTCATAAGGCTAGTAGAAGCAAGATGAGTGGACTTACGTACGACGATTCTAAGTGAAAAAAGTCACACAGAAAAAGACACTTATCATAAGCTATCACTTATAGAGGGAATGTAAAAACCGCTACACTTGAACTGAATTACAAAACAGAACAGAGTCACACGTTTAGAAAACACACTATGGCTGCTTAACGGGAAAGGTGAGGTGGGGTGATGCATAAAACAAGGGTTTCAAATTCGCTCAGATACCGTTCCATACACCCAATATGTAATAGACAAGACCTACTCCTTGCTCAGTGAACTGGACTCAACACCCCCTATTCACCGCACAAGAATATATGTGACTAGTAAGAATCTTAAAACCTATGTATTGATATCTGTCTGGAAGTGAGTCAAGTGTGTGTAAAGCCGCATAAACACAGCCGTGAAAAGCAGCTAAACCCCATTATAAAAATAAATTACTTTTAAAAACCCGTAAAACAAAGACAGTGAAAGAGAGAGAAATTCTTACAAAATTCGTTCAGAGGCTGTGATGCAAACTGGATTGACCATATCTAGACCCACAGCTGGATGAGACATAAGGGTGGACACTCTTGGGGCTGAGTGTTTGGGTGAGGTTGGGTGAGCAAATGCAGACCCTTTAAAGGAATACTGCGTGGTACCCATCCCATGGTTCCCAAATCTCCAGGTTCAAGGGCATCTTCCTACATCGAAAACATGCATGAGAAACCCAGAAGTTGGTACACCGTGTGATTTTGAAAGGTTTCTAATATGCACCTCATTTCTCATCTCCTTGTGCTCGGGTTCGCCTTTCCAGCTACTTTACTAGCAATCTCCCTACCTGGAGAATCAGCACCTTTAAGCTCCTGTTCCCTACAGGTTGCAATTTGTCCTGAGGATGAACGGGAAGAGGGGCAACCAATGAGAGACTAGATCTAGGTGTTGGGACAGGCACAGGTCACTCTATTTTCGCATCAGGAAGAAGAATTTACCACAGGCTCAACCTGCCGCCCAGAAGCAGAATAGGGCCTGAGGCAATCCCGCGCTTTTGCGGCCAGCTCCCAAAAAAGACAGTTGAAAAATGGAGCTCAGGGACACTGCAATTCAAAAACCCGCAGAGTTATAAATGACAACTCTCATCCACAGATATATTGAGGGAAGGCAACGAAGAGGATTTGAAAGCAAGGCAAAATTGCAGGAAACAGATTTCAGGAGGTAGATTCGAATCGCCTTTAAAGCCCATGAAAAGCGGCAAAACGTCGACAATGATGCCCTTGGCCAAAAAGGGCGTATGAGTTCTTTCCTGAATATATTCAGGAAAGAACGCATACGCGCTTTTTGACCAACCAAGCAACCTGGAATGGCAAATCAGCGCTACAAAGAAGTCTCGCTTCCCATCTGTCAAAAGGGTCATGCTGCAAAAAGTGTCTAAACCAGAAATGCAGGACAGGCCATGGAGAAATGGCAGCCTTGCTACGCTGATGGGTGGGATGTAAATTGCCAACAGCCACTCTGCAGAAGTGTACGGTGTGTCCTGAAACATCGAAAAAACACAGCTTAGGGAGCATAGGGCACGTCCACTCATGGGCGTATAAATTGGGAAAACTAAAAATCAGCAAGACACAGGCACCCCAAAGTTTAGGGCTGCTCTGTTGACAAGAACCTCCACTTCATGACACCTTAAATGTCCCAGGTAAGAGAAAAATGGATAAAGAAGCTGTGGTCCTTATGTACAATGGAATATCACTCAGACATGAAATCAATGTCATAAGGCTAGTAGAAGCAAGATGAGTGGACTTAGGTACGACGATTCTAAGTGAAATAAGTCACACAGAAAAAGACACTTATCATAAGCTATCACTTATAGAGGGAATGTAAAAACCGCTACACTTGAACTGAATTACAAAACAGAACAGAGTCACACGTTTAGAAAACACACTATGGCTGCTTAAGGGGAAAGGTGAGGTGGGGTGATGCATAAAACAAGGGTTTCAAATTCGCTCAGATACCGTTCCATACACCCAATATGTAATAGACAAGACCTACTCCTTGCTCAGTGAACTGGACTCAACACCCCCTATTCACCGCACAAGAATATATGTGACTAGTAAGAATCTTAAAACCTATATATTGATATCTGTCTGGAAGTGAGTCAAGTGGGTGTAAAGCCGCATAAACACAGCCGTGAAAAGCAGCTAAACCCCATTATAAAAATAAATTACTTTTAAAAACCCGTAAAACAAAGACAGTGAAAGAGAGAGAAATTCTTACAAAATTCGTTCAGAGGCTGTGATGCAAACTGGATTGTCCATATCTAGACCCACAGCTGGATGAGACATAAGGGTGGACACTCTTGGGGCTGAGTGTTTGGGTGAGGTTGGGTGAGCAAATGCAGACCCTTTAAAGGAATACTGCGTGGTACCCATCCCATGGTTCCCAAATCTCCAGGTTCAAGGGCATCTTCCTACATCGAAAACATGCATGAGAAACCCAGAAGTTGGTACACCGTGTGATTTTGAAAGGTTTCTAATATGCACCTCATTTCTCATCTCCTTGTGCTCGGGTTCGCCTTTCCAGCTACTTTACTAGCAATCTCCCTACCTGGAGAATCAGCACCTTTAAGCTCCTGTTCCCTACAGGTTGCAATTTGTCCTGAGGATGAACGGGAAGAGGGGCAACCAATGAGAGACTAGATCTAGGTGTTGGGACAGGCACAGGTCACTCTATTTTCGCATCAGGAAGAAGAATTTACCACAGGCTCAACCTGCCGCCCAGAAGCAGAATAGGGCCTGAGGCAATCCCGCGCTTTTGCGGCCAGCTCCCAAAAAAGACAGTTGAAAAATGGAGCTCAGGGACACTGCAATTCAAAAACCCGCAGAGTTATAAATGACAACTCTCATCCACAGATATATTGAGGGAAGGCAACGAAGAGGATTTGAAAGCAAGGCAAAATTGCAGGAAACAGATTTCAGGAGGTAGATTCGAATCGCCTTTAAAGCACATGAAAAGCGGCAAAACGTCGACAATGATGCCCTTGGCCAAAAAGGGCGTATGAGTTCTTTCCTGAATATATTCAGGAAAGAACGCATACGCGCTTTTTGACCAACCAAGCAACCTGGAATGGCAAATCAGCGCTACAAAGAAGTCTCGCTTCCCATCTGTCAAAAGGGTCATGCTGCAAAAAGTGTCTAAACCAGAAATGCAGGACAGGCCATGGAGAAATGGCAGCCTTGCTACGCTGATGGGCGGGATGTAAATTGCCAACAGCCACTCTGCAGAAGTGTACGGTGTGTCCTGAAACATCGAAAAAACACAGCTTAGGGAGCATAGGGCACGTCCACTCATGGGCGTATAAATTGGGAAAACTAAAAATCAGCAAGACACAGGCACCCCAAAGTTTAGGGCTGCTCTGTTGACAAGAACCTCCACTTCATGACACCTTAAATGTCCCAGGTAAGAGAAAAATGGATAAAGAAGCTGTGGTCCTTATGTACAATGGAATATCACTCAGACATGAAATCAATGTCATAAGGCTAGTAGAAGCAAGATGAGTGGACTTAGGTACGACGATTCTAAGTGAAATAAGTCACACAGAAAAAGACACTTATCATAAGCTATCACTTATAGAGGGAATGTAAAAACCGCTACACTTGAACTGAATTACAAAACAGAACAGAGTCACACGTTTAGAAAACACACTATGGCTGCTTAAGGGGAAAGGTGAGGTGGGGTGATGCATAAAACAAGGGTTTCAAATTCGCTCAGATACCGTTCCATACACCCAATATGTAATAAATAGACAAGACCTACTCCTTGCTCAGTGAACTGGACTCAACACCCCCTATTCACCGCACAAGAATATATGTGACTAGTAAGAATCTTAAAACCTATATATTGATATCTGTCTGGAAGTGAGTCAAGTGGGTGTAAAGCCGCATAAACACAGCCGTGAAAAGCAGCTAAACCCCATTATAAAAATAAATTACTTTTAAAAACCCGTAAAACAAAGACAGTGAAAGAGAGAGAAATTCTTACAAAATTCGTTCAGAGGCTGTGATGCAACCTGGATTGACGATATCTAGACCCACAGCTGGATGAGACATAAGGGTGGACACTCTTGGGGCTGAAAGGTTGGGTGAGGTTGGGTGAGCAAACGCAGACCCTTTAAAGTAATACTGCCTGGTTCCCATCCCATCTGTCCCAAATCTCCATGTTCAAGGGCATCTTCCTACATCGAAAACATGCATGAGAAACCCAGAAGATGGTACACCATGTGATTTTGAAAGGTTTCTAATAAGCACCCCATTTCTCATCTCCTTGTGCTCGGGTTCGCCTTTCCAGCTACTTTACTAGAAATCTCCCTATTTGGAGAATCAGCACCTTTAAGTTCCTGTTCCCTACAGGTTGCAATTTGTCCTGAGGATGAACGGGAAGAGGGGCAACCAATGAGAGACTAGATCTAGGTGTTGGGACAGGCACAGGTCACTCTATTTTCCCATCAGGAAGAAGATTTAACCACAGGCTCAGCCTGCCGCCCAGAAGCAGAATAGGGCCTGAGGCAATCCCGCGCTTTTGCGGCCAGCTCCCAAAAAAGCCAGTTGAAAAATGGAGCTCAGGGACACTGCAATTCACAAACCCGCAGAGTTATAAATGATAACTCTCATCCACAGATATATTGAGGGAAGGCAACGAAGAGGATTTGAAAGCAAGGCAAAATTGCAGGAAACTGATTTCAGGAGGTAGATTCGAAATGCCTTTAAAGCACATGAAAAGCGGCAAAACGTCAACAATGATGCCCTTGGCCAAAAAGGGCGTATGCGTTTTTTCCTGAATATATTCAGGAAAAAACGCATACGCCCTTTTTGGCCAACCAAGCAACCTGGAATGGCAAATCAGCACTACAAAGAAGTCTCGCTTCCCATCTGTCAAAAGGGTCATGCTGCAAAAAGTGTCAAAACCAGAAATGCAGGACAGGCCATGGAGAAATGGCAGCCTTGCTACGCTGATGGGCGGGATGTAAATTGCCAACAGCCACTCTGCAGAAGTGTACGGTGTGTCCTGAAACATCGAAAACACACAGCTTAGGGAGCATAGGGCACGTCCACTCATGGGCGTATAAATTGGGAAAACTAAAAATCAGCAAGACACAGGCACCCCAAAGTTTAGGGCTGCTATGTTGACAAGAACCTCCACTTCATGACACCTTAAATATCCCAGGAAAGAGAAAAATGGATAAAGAAGTTGTGGTCTTTATGTACAATGGTATATCACTCAGACATGAAATCAATGTCATAAGGCTAGTAGAAGCAAGATGAGTGGACTTACGTACGACGATTCTAAGTGAAAAAAGTCACACAGAAAAAGACACTTATCATAAGCTATCACTTATAGAGGGAATGTAAAAACCGCTACACTTGAACTGAATTACAAAACAGAACAGAGTCACACGTTTAGAAAACACACTATGGCTGCTTAACGGGAAAGGTGAGGTGGGGTGATGCATAAAACAAGGGTTTCAAATTCGCTCAGATACCGTTCCATACACCCAATATGTAATAGACAAGACCTACTCCTTGCTCAGTGAACTGGACTCAACACCCCCTATTCACCGCACAAGAATATATGTGACTAGTAAGAATCTTAAAACCTATGTATTGATATCTGTCTGGAAGTGAGTCAAGTGTGTGTAAAGCCGCATAAACACAGCCGTGAAAAGCAGCTAAACCCCATTATAAAAATAAATTACTTTTAAAAACCCGTAAAACAAAGACAGTGAAAGAGAGAGAAATTCTTACAAAATTCGTTCAGAGGCTGTGATGCAAACTGGATTGACCATATCTAGACCCACAGCTGGATGAGACATAAGGGTGGACACTCTTGGGGCTGAGTGTTTGGGTGAGGTTGGGTGAGCAAATGCAGACCCTTTAAAGGAATACTGCGTGGTACCCATCCCATGGTTCCCAAATCTCCAGGTTCAAGGGCATCTTCCTACATCGAAAACATGCATGAGAAACCCAGAAGTTGGTACACCGTGTGATTTTGAAAGGTTTCTAATATGCACCTCATTTCTCATCTCCTTGTGCTCGGGTTCGCCTTTCCAGCTACTTTACTAGCAATCTCCCTACCTGGAGAATCAGCACCTTTAAGCTCCTGTTCCCTACAGGTTGCAATTTGTCCTGAGGATGAACGGGAAGAGGGGCAACCAATGAGAGACTAGATCTAGGTGTTGGGACAGGCACAGGTCACTCTATTTTCGCATCAGGAAGAAGAATTTACCACAGGCTCAGCCTGCCGCCCAGAAGCAGAATAGGGCCTGAGGCAATCCCGCGCTTTTGCGGCCAGCTCCCAAAAAAGACAGTTGAAAAATGGAGCTCAGGGACACTGCAATTCAAAAACCCGCAGAGTTATAAATGACAACTCTCATCCACAGATATATTGAGGGAAGGCAACGAAGAGGATTTGAAAGCAAGGCAAAATTGCAGGAAACAGATTTCAGGAGGTAGATTCGAATCGCCTTTAAAGCCCATGAAAAGCGGCAAAACGTCGACAATGATGCCCTTGGCCAAAAAGGGCGTATGAGTTCTTTCCTGAATATATTCAGGAAAGAACGCATACGCGCTTTTTGACCAACCAAGCAACCTGGAATGGCAAATCAGCGCTACAAAGAAGTCTCGCTTCCCATCTGTCAAAAGGGTCATGCTGCAAAAAGTGTCTAAACCAGAAATGCAGGACAGGCCATGGAGAAATGGCAGCCTTGCTACGCTGATGGGTGGGATGTAAATTGCCAACAGCCACTCTGCAGAAGTGTACGGTGTGTCCTGAAACATCGAAAAAACACAGCTTAGGGAGCATAGGGCACGTCCACTCATGGGCGTATAAATTGGGAAAACTAAAAATCAGCAAGACACAGGCACCCCAAAGTTTAGGGCTGCTCTGTTGACAAGAACCTCCACTTCATGACACCTTAAATGTCCCAGGTAAGAGAAAAATGGATAAAGAAGCTGTGGTCCTTATGTACAATGGAATATCACTCAGACATGAAATCAATGTCATAAGGCTAGTAGAAGCAAGATGAGTGGACTTAGGTACGACGATTCTAAGTGAAATAAGTCACACAGAAAAAGACACTTATCATAAGCTATCACTTATAGAGGGAATGTAAAAACCGCTACACTTGAACTGAATTACAAAACAGAACAGAGTCACACGTTTAGAAAACACACTATGGCTGCTTAAGGGGAAAGGTGAGGTGGGGTGATGCATAAAACAAGGGTTTCAAATTCGCTCAGATACCGTTCCATACACCCAATATGTAATAAATAGACAAGACCTACTCCTTGCTCAGTGAACTGGACTCAACACCCCCTATTCACCGCACAAGAATATATGTGACTAGTAAGAATCTTAAAACCTATATATTGATATCTGTCTGGAAGTGAGTCAAGTGGGTGTAAAGCCGCATAAACACAGCCGTGAAAAGCAGCTAAACCCCATTATAAAAATAAATTACTTTTAAAAACCCGTAAAACAAAGACAGTGAAAGAGAGAGAAATTCTTACAAAATTCGTTCAGAGGCTGTGATGCAACCTGGATTGACGATATCTAGACCCACAGCTGGATGAGACATAAGGGTGGACACTCTTGGGGCTGAAAGTTTGGGTGAGGTTGGGTGAGCAAACGCAGACCCTTTAAAGTAATACTGCCTGGTTCCCATCCCATCTGTCCCAAATCTCCAGGTTCAAGGGCATCTTCCTACATCGAAAACATGCATGAGAAACCCAGAAGATGGTACACCATGTGATTTTGAAAGGTTTCTAATAAGCACCCCATTTCTCATCTCCTTGTGCTCGGGTTCGCCTTTCCAGCTACTTTACTAGCAATCTCCCTACTTGGAGAATCAGCACCTTTAAGTTCCTGTTCCCTACAGGTTGCAATTTGTCCTGAGGATGAACGGGAAGAGGGGCAACCAATGAGAGACTAGATCTAGGTGTTGGGACAGGCACAGGTCACTCTATTTTCCCATCAGGAAGAAGAATTAACCACAGGCTCAGCCTGCCGCCCAGAAGCATAATAGGGCCTGAGGCAATCCCGCGCTTTTGCGGCCAGCTCCCAAAAAAGCCAGTTGAAAAATGGAGCTCAGGGACACTGCAATTCACAAACCCGCAGAGTTATAAATGATAACTCTCATCCACAGATATATTGAGGGAAGGCAACGAAGAGGATTTGAAAGCAAGGCAAAATTGCAGGAAACAGATTTCAGGAGGTAGATTCGAAATGCCTTTAAAGCACATGAAAAGCGGCAAAACGTCAACAATGATGCCCTTGGCCAAAAAGGGCGTATGCGTTTTTTCCTGAATATATTCAGGAAAAAACGCATACGCCCTTTTTGGCCAACCAAGCAACCTGGAATGGCAAATCAGCACTACAAAGAAGTCTCGCTTCCCATCTGTCAAAAGGGTCATGCTGCAAAAAGTGTCAAAACCAGAAATGCAGGACAGGCCATGGAGAAATGGCAGCCTTGCTACGCTGATGGGCGGGATGTAAATTGCCAACAGCCACTCTGGAGAAGTGTACGGTGTGTCCTGAAACATCGAAAACACACAGCTTAGGGAGCATAGGGCACGTCCACTCATGGGCGTATAAATTGGGAAAACTAAAAATCAGCAAGACACAGGCACCCCAAAGTTTAGGGCTGCTATGTTGACAAGAACCTCCACTTCATGACACCTTAAATATCCCAGGAAAGAGAAAAATGGATAAAGAAGTTGTGGTCTTTATGTACAATGGTATATCACTCAGACATGAAATCAATGTCATAAGGCTAGTAGAAGCAAGATGAGTGGACTTACGTACGACGATTCTAAGTGAAAAAAGTCACACAGAAAAAGACACTTATCATAAGCTATCACTTATAGAGGGAATGTAAAAACCGCTACACTTGAACTGAATTACAAAACAGAACAGAGTCACACGTTTAGAAAACACACTATGGCTGCTTAAGGGGAAAGGTGAGGTGGGGTGATGCATAAAACAAGGGTTTCAAATTCGCTCAGATACCGTTCCATACACCCAATATGTAATAGACAAGACCTACTCCTTGCTCAGTGAACTGGACTCAACACCCCCTATTCACCGCACAAGAATATATGTGACTAGTAAGAATCTTAAAACCTATATATTGATATCTGTCTGGAAGTGAGTCAAGTGGGTGTAAAGCCGCATAAACACAGCCGTGAAAAGCAGCTAAACCCCATTATAAAAATAAATTACTTTTAAGAACCCGTAAAACAAAGACAGTGAAAGAGAGAGAAATTCTTACAAAATTCGTTCAGAGGCTGTGATGCAAACTGGATTGACCATATCTAGACCCACAGCTGGATGAGACATAAGGGTGGACACTCTTGGGGCTGAGTGTTTGGGTGAGGTTGGGTGAGCAAATGCAGACCCTTTAAAGGAATACTGCGTGGTACCCATCCCATGGTTCCCAAATCTCCAGGTTCAAGGGCATCTTCCTACATCGAAAACATGCATGAGAAACCCAGAAGTTGGTACACCGTGTGATTTTGAAAGGTTTCTAATATGCACCTCATTTCTCATCTCCTTGTGCTCGGGTTCGCCTTTCCAGCTACTTTACTAGCAATCTCCCTACCTGGAGAATCAGCACCTTTAAGCTCCTGTTCCCTACAGGTTGCAATTTGTCCTGAGGATGAACGGGAAGAGGGGCAACCAATGAGAGACTAGATCTAGGTGTTGGGACAGGCACAGGTCACTCTATTTTCGCATCAGGAAGAAGAATTTACCACAGGCTCAACCTGCCGCCCAGAAGCAGAATAGGGCCTGAGGCAATCCCGCGCTTTTGCGGCCAGCTCCCAAAAAAGACAGTTGAAAAATGGAGCTCAGGGACACTGCAATTCAAAAACCCGCAGAGTTATAAATGACAACTCTCATCCACAGATATATTGAGGGAAGGCAACGAAGAGGATTTGAAAGCAAGGCAAAATTGCAGGAAACAGATTTCAGGAGGTAGATTCGAATCGCCTTTAAAGCACATGAAAAGCGGCAAAACGTCGACAATGATGCCCTTGGCCAAAAAGGGCGTATGAGTTCTTTCCTGAATATATTCAGGAAAGAACGCATACGCGCTTTTTGACCAACCAAGCAACCTGGAATGGCAAATCAGCGCTACAAAGAAGTCTCGCTTCCCATCTGTCAAAAGGGTCATGCTGCAAAAAGTGTCTAAACCAGAAATGCAGGACAGGCCATGGAGAAATGGCAGCCTTGCTACGCTGATGGGCGGGATGTAAATTGCCAACAGCCACTCTGCAGAAGTGTACGGTGTGTCCTGAAACATCGAAAAAACACAGCTTAGGGAGCATAGGGCACGTCCACTCATGGGCGTATAAATTGGGAAAACTAAAAATCAGCAAGACACAGGCACCCCAAAGTTTAGGGCTGCTCTGTTGACAAGAACCTCCACTTCATGACACCTTAAATGTCCCAGGTAAGAGAAAAATGGATAAAGAAGCTGTGGTCCTTATGTACAATGGAATATCACTCAGACATGAAATCAATGTCATAAGGCTAGTAGAAGCAAGATGAGTGGACTTAGGTACGACGATTCTAAGTGAAATAAGTCACACAGAAAAAGACACTTATCATAAGCTATCACTTATAGAGGGAATGTAAAAACCGCTACACTTGAACTGAATTACAAAACAGAACAGAGTCACACGTTTAGAAAACACACTATGGCTGCTTAAGGGGAAATGTGAGGTGGGGTGATGCATAAAACAAGGGTTTCAAATTCGCTCAGATACCGTTCCATACACCCAATATGTAATAAATAGACAAGACCTACTCCTTGCTCAGTGAACTGGACTCAACACCCCCTATTCACCGCACAAGAATATATGTGACTAGTAAGAATCTTAAAACCTATATATTGATATCTGTCTGGAAGTGAGTCAAGTGGGTGTAAAGCCGCATAAACACAGCCGTGAAAAGCAGCTAAACCCCATTATAAAAATAAATTACTTTTAAAAACCCGTAAAACAAAGA
This sequence comes from Eschrichtius robustus, assembly GCF_028021215.1. Taxonomy (NCBI): domain Eukaryota; kingdom Metazoa; phylum Chordata; class Mammalia; order Artiodactyla; family Eschrichtiidae; genus Eschrichtius; species Eschrichtius robustus. The sequence continues at coordinate 600,091 of NW_027175183.1, forward strand.
CAGTGAAAGAGAGAGAAATTCTTACAAAATTCGTTCAGAGGCTGTGATGCAACCTGGATTGACGATATCTAGACCCACAGCTGGATGAGACATAAGGGTGGACACTCTTGGGGCTGAAAGGTTGGGTGAGGTTGGGTGAGCAAACGCAGACCCTTTAAAGTAATACTGCCTGGTTCCCATCCCATCTGTCCCAAATCTCCATGTTCAAGGGCATCTTCCTACATCGAAAACATGCATGAGAAACCCAGAAGATGGTACACCATGTGATTTTGAAAGGTTTCTAATAAGCACCCCATTTCTCATCTCCTTGTGCTCGGGTTCGCCTTTCCAGCTACTTTACTAGAAATCTCCCTATTTGGAGAATCAGCACCTTTAAGTTCCTGTTCCCTACAGGTTGCAATTTGTCCTGAGGATGAACGGGAAGAGGGGCAACCAATGAGAGACTAGATCTAGGTGTTGGGACAGGCACAGGTCACTCTATTTTCCCATCAGGAAGAAGATTTAACCACAGGCTCAGCCTGCCGCCCAGAAGCATAATAGGGCCTGAGGCAATCCCGCGCTTTTGCGGCCAGCTCCCAAAAAAGCCAGTTGAAAAATGGAGCTCAGGGACACTGCAATTCACAAACCCGCAGAGTTATAAATGATAACTCTCATCCACAGATATATTGAGGGAAGGCAACGAAGAGGATTTGAAAGCAAGGCAAAATTGCAGGAAACAGATTTCAGGAGGTAGATTCGAAATGCCTTTAAAGCACATGAAAAGCGGCAAAACGTCAACAATGATGCCCTTGGCCAAAAAGGGCGTATGCGTTTTTTCCTGAATATATTCAGGAAAAAACGCATACGCCCTTTTTGGCCAACCAAGCAACCTGGAATGGCAAATCAGCACTACAAAGAAGTCTCGCTTCCCATCTGTCAAAAGGGTCATGCTGCAAAAAGTGTCAAAACCAGAAATGCAGGACAGGCCATGGAGAAATGGCAGCCTTGCTACGCTGATGGGCGGGATGTAAATTGCCAACAGCCACTCTGCAGAAGTGTACGGTGTGTCCTGAAACATCGAAAACACACAGCTTAGGGAGCATAGGGCACGTCCACTCATGGGCGTATAAATTGGGAAAACTAAAAATCAGCAAGACACAGGCACCCCAAAGTTTAGGGCTGCTATGTTGACAAGAACCTCCACTTCATGACACCTTAAATATCCCAGGAAAGAGAAAAATGGTAAAGAAGTTGTGGTCTTTATGTACAATGGTATATCACTCAGACATGAAATCAATGTCATAAGGCTAGTAGAAGCAAGATGAGTGGACTTACGTACGACGATTCTAAGTGAAAAAAGTCACACAGAAAAAGACACTTATCATAAGCTATCACTTATAGAGGGAATGTAAAAACCGCTACACTTGAACTGAATTACAAAACAGAACAGAGTCACACGTTTAGAAAACACACTATGGCTGCTTAACGGGAAAGGTGAGGTGGGGTGATGCATAAAACAAGGGTTTCAAATTCGCTCAGATACCGTTCCATACACCCAATATGTAATAGACAAGACCTACTCCTTGCTCAGTGAACTGGACTCAACACCCCCTATTCACCGCACAAGAATATATGTGACTAGTAAGAATCTTAAAACCTATGTATTGATATCTGTCTGGAAGTGAGTCAAGTGTGTGTAAAGCCGCATAAACACAGCCGTGAAAAGCAGCTAAACCCCATTATAAAAATAAATTACTTTTAAAAACCCGTAAAACAAAGACAGTGAAAGAGAGAGAAATTCTTACAAAATTCGTTCAGAGGCTGTGATGCAAACTGGATTGACCATATCTAGACCCACAGCTGGATGAGACATAAGGGTGGACACTCTTGGGGCTGAGTGTTTGGGTGAGGTTGGGTGAGCAAATGCAGACCCTTTAAAGGAATACTGCGTGGTACCCATCCCATGGTTCCCAAATCTCCAGGTTCAAGGGCATCTTCCTACATCGAAAACATGCATGAGAAACCCAGAAGTTGGTACACCGTGTGATTTTGAAAGGTTTCTAATATGCACCTCATTTCTCATCTCCTTGTGCTCGGGTTCGCCTTTCCAGCTACTTTACTAGCAATCTCCCTACCTGGAGAATCAGCACCTTTAAGCTCCTGTTCCCTACAGGTTGCAATTTGTCCTGAGGATGAACGGGAAGAGGGGCAACCAATGAGAGACTAGATCTAGGTGTTGGGACAGGCACAGGTCACTCTATTTTCGCATCAGGAAGAAGAATTTACCACAGGCTCAGCCTGCCGCCCAGAAGCAGAATAGGGCCTGAGGCAATCCCGCGCTTTTGCGGCCAGCTCCCAAAAAAGACAGTTGAAAAATGGAGCTCAGGGACACTGCAATTCAAAAACCCGCAGAGTTATAAATGACAACTCTCATCCACAGATATATTGAGGGAAGGCAACGAAGAGGATTTGAAAGCAAGGCAAAATTGCAGGAAACAGATTTCAGGAGGTAGATTCGAATCGCCTTTAAAGCACATGAAAAGCGGCAAAACGTCGACAATGATGCCCTTGGCCAAAAAGGGCGTATGAGTTCTTTCCTGAATATATTCAGGAAAGAACGCATACGTGCTTTTTGACCAACCAAGCAACCTGGAATGGCAAATCAGCGCTACAAAGAAGTCTCGCTTCCCATCTGTCAAAAGGGTCATGCTGCAAAAAGTGTCTAAACCAGAAATGCAGGACAGGCCATGGAGAAATGGCAGCCTTGCTACGCTGATGGGCGGGATGTAAATTGCCAACAGCCACTCTGCAGAAGTGTACGGTGTGTCCTGAAACATCGAAAAAACACAGCTTAGGGAGCATAGGGCACGTCCACTCATGGGCGTATAAATTGGGAAAACTAAAAATCAGCAAGACACAGGCACCCCAAAGTTTAGGGCTGCTCTGTTGACAAGAACCTCCACTTCATGACACCTTAAATGTCCCAGGTAAGAGAAAAATGGATAAAGAAGCTGTGGTCCTTATGTACAATGGAATATCACTCAGACATGAAATCAATGTCATAAGGCTAGTAGAAGCAAGATGAGTGGACTTAGGTACGACGATTCTAAGTGAAAAAAGTCACACAGAAAAAGACACTTATCATAAGCTATCACTTATAGAGGGAATGTAAAAACCGATACACTTGAACTGAATTACAAAACAGAACAGAGTCACACGTTTAGAAAACACACTATGGCTGCTTAAGGGGAAAGGTGAGGTGGGGTGATGCATAAAACAAGGGTTTCAAATTCGCTTAGATACCGTTCCATACACCCAATATGTAATAAATAGACAAGACCTACTCCTTGCTCAGTGAACTGGACTCAACACCCCCTATTCACCGCACAAGAATATATGTGACTAGTAAGAATCTTAAAACCTATATATTGATATCTGTCTGGAAGTGAGTCAAGTGGGTGTAAAGCCGCATAAACACAGCCGTGAAAAGCAGCTAAACCCCATTATAAAAATAAATTACTTTTAAAAACCCGTAAAACAAAGACAGTGAAAGAGAGAGAAATTCTTACAAAATTCGTTCAGAGGCTGTGATGCAACCTGGATTGACCATATCTAGTCCCAGAGCTGGATGAGACATAAGGGTGGACACTCTTGGGGCTGAGAGGTTGGGTGAGGTTGGGTGAGCAAACGCAGACCCTTTAAAGGAATACTGCGTGGTACCCATCCCATGGGTCCCAAATCTCCAGGTTCAAGGGCATCTTCCTACATCGAAAACATGCATGAGAAACCCAGAAGATGGTACACCGTGTGATTTTGAAAGGTTTCTAATATGCACCTCATTTCTCATCTCCTTGTGCTCGGGTTCGCCTTTCCAGCTACTTTACTAGCAATCTCCCTACTTGTAGAATCAGCACCTTTAAGCTCCTGTTCCCTACAGGTTGCAATTTGTCCTGAGGATAAACGGGAAGAGGGGCAACCAATGAGAGACTAGATCTAGGTGTTGGGACAGGCACAGGTCACTCTATTTTCCCATCAGGAAGAAGAATTAACCACAGGCTCAGCCTGCCGCCCAGAAGCAGAATAGGGCCTGAGGCAATCCCACGCTCTTAGGGCCAGCTCCCAAAAAAGCGAGTTGAAAAATGGAGCTCAGGGACACTGCAATTCAGAAACCCGCAGAGTTATAAGTGATAACTCTCATCCACAGATATATTGAGGGAAGTCAACGAAGAGGATTTGAAAGCAAGGCAGAATTGCAGGAAACAGATTTCAGGAGGTAGATTCGAATCGCCTTTAAGGCACATGAAAAGCGGCAAAACGTCGACAATGATGCCCTTGGCCAAAAAGGGCGTATGCGTTTTTTCCTGAATATATTCAGGAAAAAACGCATACGCCCTTTTTGGCCAACCAAGCAACCTGGAAAGGCAAATCAGCGCTACAAAGAAGTCTCGCTTCCCATCTGTCAAAAGGGTCATGCTGCAAAAAGTGTCAAAACCAGAAATGCAGGACAGGCCATGGAGAAATGGCAGCCTTGCTACGCTGATGGGCGGGATGTAAATTGCCAACAGCCACTCTGAAGAAGTGTACGGTGTTTCCTGAAACATCGAAAAAACACAGCTTAGGGAGCATAGGGCACGTCCACTCATGGGCGTATAAATAGGGAAAACTAAAAATCAGAAAGACACAGGCACCCCAAAGTTTAGGTCTGCTCTGTTGACAAGAACCTCCACTTCATGACACCATAAATATCCCAGGAAAGAGAAAAATGGATAAAGAAGTTGTGGTCCTTATGTACAATGGAATATCACTCAGACATGAAATCAATGTCATAAGGCTAGTAGAAGCAAGATGATTGGACTTAGGTACGACGATTCTCAGTGAAATAAGTCACACAGAAAAAGACACTTATCATAAGCTATCACTTATAGAGGGAATGTAAAAACCGCTACACTTGAACTGAATTACAAAACAGAACAGAGTCACACGTTTAGAAAACACACTATGGCTGCTTAACGGGAAAGGTGAGGTGGGGTGATGCATAAAACAAGGGTTTCAAATTCGCTCAGATACCGTTCCATACTACCAATATGTAATAGACAAGACCTACTCCGTGCTCAGTGAACTGGACTCAACACCCCCTATTCACCGCACAAGAATATATGTGACTAGTAAGAATGTTAAAACCTATGTATTGATATCTGTTTGGAAGTGAGTCAAGTGGGTGTAAAGCCGCATAAACACAGCCTTGAAAAGCAGCTAAACCCCATTATAAAAATAAATTACTTTTAAAAACCCGTAAAACAAAGACAGTGAAAGAGAGAGAAATTCTTACAAAATTCGTTCAGAGGCTGTGATGCAACCTGGATTGACCATATCTAGACCCACAGCTGGATGAGACATAACGGTGGACACTCTTGGGGCTGAGAGTTTGGGTGAGGTTGGGTGAGCAAACGCAGACCCTTTAAAGGAATACTGCCTGGTACCCATCCCATGGGTCCCAAATCTCCAGGTTCAAGGGCATCTTCCTACATTGAAAACATGCATGAGAAACCCAGAAGATGGTTCACCGTGTGATTTTGAAAGGTTTCTAATATGCACCTCATTTCTCATCTCCTTGTGCTCGGGTTCGCCTTTCCAGCTACTTTACTATAAATCTCCCTACTTGTAGAATCAGCACCTTTAAGCTCCTGTTCCCTACAGGTTGCAATTTGTCCTGAGGATGAACGGGAAGAGGGGCAACCAATGAGAGACTAGATCTAGGTGTTGGGACAGGCACAGGTCACTCTATATTCCCATCAGGAAGAAGAATTAACCACAGGCTCAGCCTGCCGCCCAGAAGCAGAATAGGGCCTGAAGCAATCCCGTGCTTTTGCGGCCAGCTCCCAAAAAAGACAGTTGAAAAACGGAGCTCAGGGGCACTGCCATTCACAAACCTTCTGAGTTATAAATGATTATTCCAGTCGACAAATATATTGAGGGAAGGCAACGAAGAGGATTTGAAAGCAAGGCAGAATTGCAGGAAACAGGTTTCAGGAGGTAGATTCGAATCGCCTTTAAAGCACATGAAAAGTGGCAAAACGTCGACAATGATGCCCTTGGCCAAAAAGGTCCTATGCGTTTTTTCCTGAATATATTCAGGAAAAAACGCATACGCCCTTTTTGGCCAACCAAGCAACCTGGAAAGGCAAATCAGCGATACAAAGAAGTCTCGCTTCCCATCTGTCAAAATGGTCATGCTGCAAAAAGTGTCAAAACCAGAAATGCAGGACAGGCCATGGAGAAATGGCAGGCTTGCTACGCTGATGGGCGGGATGTAAATTGCCAACAGCCACTCTGAAGAAGTGTACGGTGTTTCCTGAAACATCGAAAAAACACAGCTTAGGGAGCATAGGGCACGTCCACTCATGGGCGTATAAATTGGGAAAACTAAAAATCAGCAAGACACAGGCACCCCAATGTTTAGGGCTGCTCTGTTGACAAGAACCTCCACTTCATGACACCTTAAATATCCCAGGAAAGAGAAAAATGGATAAAGAATTTGTGGTCCTTATGTACAATGGAATATCACTCAGACATGAAATCAATGTCATAAGGCTAGTAGAAGCAAGATGAGTGGACTTAGGTACGACGATTCTAAGTGAAAAAAGTCACACAGAAAAAGACACTTATCATAAGCTATCACTTATAGAGGGAATGTAAAAACCGCTACACTTGAACTGAATTACAGAACAGAACAGAGTCACACGTTTAGAAAACACATTATGGCTGCTTAACGGGAAAGGTGAGGTGGGGTGATGCATAAAACAAGGGTTACAAATTCGCTCAGATACCGTTCCATACACCCAATATGTAATAGACAAGACCTACTCCTTGCTCAGTGAACTGGACTCAACACCCCCTATTCACCGCACAAGAATATATGTGACTAGTAAGAATCTTAAAACCTATGTATTGATATCTGTCTGGAAGTGAGTCAAGTGGGTGTAAAGCCGCATAAACACAGCCGTGAAAAGCAGCTAAACCCCATTATAAAAATAAATTACTTTTAAAAACCCGTAAAACAAAGACAGTGAAAGAGAGAGAAATTCTTACAAAATTCGTTCAGAGGCTGTGATGCAACCTGGATTGACCATATCTAGACCCACAGCTGGATGAGACATAAGGGTGGACACTCTTGGGGCTGAGAGGTTGGGTGAGGTTGGGTGAGCAAACACAGACCCTTTAAAGGAATACTGCCTGGTACCCTTCCCATGGGTACCAAATCTCCAGGTTCAAGGGCATCTTCCTACATCGAAAACATGCATGAGAAACCCAGCAGATGGTACACCGTGTGATTTTGAAAGGTTTCTAATATGCACCTCATTTCTCATCTCCTTGTGCTCGGGTTCGCCTTTCCAGCTACTTTACTAGCAATCTCCCTACTTGGAGAATCAGCACCTTTAAGCTCCTGTTCCCTACAGGTTGCAATTTGTCCTGAGGATGAACGGGAAGAGTGGCAACGAATGAGAGACTAGATCTAGGTGTTGGGACAGGCACAGGTCACTCTATTTTCCCATCAGGAAGAAGAATTAACCACAGGCTCAGCCTGCCGCCCAGAAGCAGAATAGGGCTTGAGGCAATCCCGCGCTTTTGCGGCCAGCTCCCAAAAAAGCCAGTTGAAAAATGGAGCTCAGGGACACTGCAATTCACAAACCCGCAGAGTTATAAATGATAACTCTCGTCCACAAATATATTGAGGGAAGGCAACGAAGAGGATTTGAAAGCAAGGCAGAATTGCAGGAAACAGATTTCAGGAGGTAGATTCGAATCGCCTTTAAAGCACATGAAAAGCGGCAAAACGTCGACAATGATGCCCTTGGCCAAAAAGGGTGTATGCATTTTTTCCTGAATATATTCAGGAAAAAACACATACGCCCTTTTTGGCCAAACAAGCAACCTGGAAAAGCTTATCAGCACTACAAAGAAGTTTCTCTTCCCATCGGTCAAAAGGGTCATGCTGCAAAAAGTGTCAAAACCAGAAATGCAGGACAGGCCATGGAAAAATGGCAGCCTTGCTAAGCTGATGGGCGGGATGCAAATTGCCAACAGCCATTATGAAGAAGTGTACGGTGTGTCCTGAAACATCGAAAAAACACAGCTTAGTGAGCATAGGGCACGTCCACTCATGGGCATATAAATTGGGAAAACTAAAAATCAGCAAAACACAGGCACCCCAAAGTTTAGGGCTGCTCTGTTGACAAGAACCTCCACTTCATGACACCTTAAATATCCCAGGAAAGAGAAAAATGGATAAAGAAGTTGTGGTCCTTATGTACAATGGAATATCACTCAGACATGAAATCAATGTCATAAGGCTAGTAGAAGCAAGATGAGTGGACTTAGGTACGACGATTCTACGTGAAATAAGTCACACAGATAAAGACACTTATCATAAGCTATCACTTATAGAGGGAATGTAAAAACCGCTACACTTGAACTGAATTACAAAACAGAACAGAGTCACACGTTTAGAAAACACACTATGGCTGCTTAAGGGGAAAGGTGAGGTGGGGTGATGCATAAAACAAGGGTTTCAAATTCGCTCAGATACCTTTCCATACACCCAATATGTAATAAATAGACAAGACCTACTCCTTGCTCAGTGAACTGGACTCAACACCCCCAATTCACCGCACAAGAATATATGTGACTAGTAAGAATCTTAAAACCTATGTATTGATATCTGTCTGGAAGTGAGTCAAGTGGGTGTAAAGCCGCATAAACACAGCCGTGAAAAGCAGCTAAACCCCATTATAAAAATAAATTACTTTTAAAAACCCGTAAAACAAAGACAGTGAAAGAGATAGAAATTCTTACAAAATTCGTTCAGAGGCTGTGATGCAACCTGGATTGACCATATCTAGACCCACAGCTGGATGAGACATAAGGGTGGACACTCTTGGGGCTGAGAGGTTGGGTGAGGTTGGGTGAGCAAACGCAGACCCTTTAAAGGAATACTGCGTGGTACCCATCCAATGGGTCCCAAATCTCCAGGTTCAAGGGTATCTTCCTACATCGAAAACATGCATGAGAAACCCAGAAGATGGTACACCATGTGATTTTGAAAGGTTTCTAATATGCACCTCATTTCTCATCTCCTTGTGCTCGGGTTCGCCTTTCCAGCTACTTTACTAGAAATCTCCCTACTTGGAGAATCAGAACCTTTAAGCTCCTGTTCCCTACAGGTTGCAATTTGTCCTGAGGATGAAAGGGAAGAGGGGCAACCAATGAGAGACTAGATCTAGGTGTTGGGACAGGCACAGGTCACTCTATTTTCCCATCAGGAAGAAGAATTAACCACAGGCTCAGCCTGCCGTCGGGAACCAGAATAGGGCCTGAGGCAATCCCGTGCTTTTCCGGCCAGCTCCCAAAAAAGACAGTTGAAAAATGGAGCTCAGGGGCACTGCCATTCACAAACCTGCTGAGTTATAAATGATTATTCCAGTCCACAAATATATTGAGGGAAGGCAACGAAGAGGATTTGAAAGCAAGGCAGAATTGCAGGAAACAGGTTTCAGGAGGTAGATTCGAATCGCCTTTAAAGCACATGAAAAGTGGCAAAACGTCGACAATGAGGCCCTTGGCCAAAAAGTTCCTATGCGTTTTTTCCTGAATATATTCAGGAAAAAACGCATACGCCCTTTTTGGCCAACCAAGCAACCTGGAAAGGCAAATCAGCGCTACAAAGAAGTCTCGCTTCCCATCTGTCAAAAGGGTCATGCTGCAAAAAGTGTCAAAACCAGAAATGCAGGACAGGCCATGGAGAAATGGCAGCCTTGCTACGCTGATGGGCGGGATGTAAATTGCCAACAGCCACTCTGAAGAAGTGTACGGTGTTTCCTGAAACATCGAAAAAACACAGCTTAGGGAGCATAGGGCACGTCCACTCATGGGCGTATAAATTGGGAAAACTAAAAATCAGCAATACACAGGCACCCCAAAGTTTAGGGCTGCTCTGTTGACAAGAACCTCCACTTCATGACACCTTAAATATCCCAGGAAAGAGAAAAATGGATAAAGAAGTTGTGGTCCTTATGTACAATGGAATATCACTCAGACATGAAATCAATGTCATAAGGCTAGTAGAAGCAAGATGAGTGGACTTAGGTACGACGATTCTAAGTGAAAAAAGTCACACAGAAAAAGACAGTTATCATAAGCTATCACTTATAGAGGGAATGTAAAAACCGCTAAACTTGAAATGAATTACTGAACAGAACAGAGTCACACGTTTAGAAAACACACTATGGCTGCTTAACGGGAAAGGTGAGGTGGGATGATGCATAAAACAAGGGTTTCAAATTCGCTCAGATACCGTTCCATACACCCAATATGTAATAGACAAGACCTACTCCTTGCTCAGTGAACTGGACTCAACACCCCCTATTCACCGCAGAAGAATATATGTGACTAGTAAGAATCTTAAAACCTATGTATTGATATCTGTCTGGAAGTGAGTCAAGTGGGTGTAAAGCCGCATAAACACAGCCGTGAAAAGCAGCTAAACCCCATTATAAAAATAAATTACTTTTAAAAACCCGTAAAACAAAGACAGTGAAAGAGAGAGAAATTCTTACAAAATTCGTTCAGAGGCTGTGATGCAACCTGGATTGACCATATCTAGACCCACAGCTGGATGAGACATAAGGGTGGACACTTTTGGGGCTGAGAGGTTGGGTGAGGTTGGGTGAGCAAACGCAGACCCTTTAAAGGAATACTGCCTGGTACCAAGCCCATGGGTCCCAAATCTCCAGGTTCAAGGGCATCTTCCTTCATCGAAAACATGCATGAGAAACCCAGAAGATGGTACACCGTGTGATTTTGAAAGGTTTCTAATATGCACCTCATTTCTCATGTCCTTGTGCTCGGGTTCGCCATTCCAGCTACTTTACTAGCAATCTCCCTACTTGGAGAATCAGCACCTTTAAGCTCCTGTTCCCTACAGGTTGCAATTTGTCCTCAGGATGAACGGGAATAGGGGCAACCAATGAGAGACTAGATCTAGGTGTTGGGACAGGCACAGGTCACTCTATTTTCCCATCAGGAAGAAGAATTAACCACAGGCTCAGCCTGCCGCCCAGAAGCAGAATAGGGCCTGAGGCAATAACGCGCTTTTGCGGCCAGCTCCCAAAAAAGCGAGTTGAAAAATGGAGCTCAGGGACACTGCAATTCACAAACCCGCAGAGTTATAAATGATAACTCTCATCCACAGATATGTTGAGGGAAGGCAACGAAGAGGATTTGAAAGCAAGGCAGAATTGCAGGAAGCAGGTTTCAGGAGGTAGATTCGAATCGCCTTAAAGCACATGAAAAGCGGCAAAACGACGACAATGATGCCCTTGGCCAAAAAGGGCGTATGCGTTTTTTCCTGAATATATTCAGGAAAAAACGCATACGCCCTTTTTGGCCAACCAAGCAACCTGGAAAGGCAAATCAGCGCTAGAAACAAGTCTCGCTTCCCATCTGTCAAAAGGGTCATGCTGCAAAAAGTGTCAAAACCAGAAATGCAGGACAGGCCATGGAGAAATGGCAGCCTTGCTACGCTGATGGGCGGGATGTAAATTGCCAACAGTCACTCTGGAGAAGTATACGGTGTGTCCTGAAACATCGAAAAAACACAGCTTAGGGAGCATAGGGCACGTCCACTCATGGGCGTATAAATTGGGAAAACTAAAAATCAGCAAGACACAGGCACCCCAAAGTTTAGGGCTGCTTTGTTGACAAGAACCTCCACTTCATGACACCTTAAATATCCCAGGAAAGAGAAAAATGGATAAAGAAGTTGTGGTCCTTATGTACAATGCAATATCACTCAGACATGAAATCAATGTCATAAGGCTAGTAGAAGCAAGATGAGTGGACTTAGGTGCGACGATTCTAAGTGAAATAAGTCACACAGAAAAAGACACTTATCATAAGCTATCACTTATAGAGGGAATGTAAAAACCGCTACACTTGAACTGAATTACAAAACAGAACAGAGTCACACGTTTAGAAAACACACTATGGCTGCTTAACGGGAAAGGTGAAGTGGGGTGATGCATAAAACAAGGGTTTCAAATTCGCTCAGATACCGTTCCATACACCCAATATGTAATAGACAAGACCAACTCCTTGCTCAGTGAACTGGACTCAACACCCCCTATTCACCGCACAAGAATATATCTGACTAGTAAGAATCTTAAAACCTATGTATTGATATCTGTCTGGAAGTGAGTCAAGTGGGTGTAAAGCCGCATAAACACAGCCGTGAAAAGCAGCTAAACCCCATTATAAAAATAAATTACTTTTAAAAACCCGTAAAAGAAAGACAGTGAAAGAGAGAGAAATTCTTACAAAATTCGTTCAGAGGCTGTGATGCAACCTGGATTGACCATATCTAGACCCACAGCTGGATGAGACATAAGGGTGGACACTCTTGGGGCTGAAAGGTTGGGTGAGGTTGGGTGAGCAAAGGCAGACCCTTTAAAGTAATACTGCGTGGTACCAATCCCATGGGTCCCAAATCTCCAGGTTTAAGGGCATCTTCCTACATCGAAAACATGCATGAGAAACCCAGAAGATGGTACACCGTGTGATTTTGAAAGGTTTCTAATATGCACCTCATTTCTCATCTCCTTGTGCTCGGGTTCGCCTTTCCAGCTACTTTACTAGCAATCTCCCTACTTGGAGAATCAGCACCTTTAAGCTCCTGTTCCCTACAGGTTGCAATTTGTCCTGAGGATGAAAGGGAAGAGGGGCAACCAATGAGAGACTAGATCTAGGTGTTGGGACAGGCACAGGTCATTCTATTTTCCCATCAGGAAGAAGAATTAACCACAGGCTCAGCCTGCCGCTGGGAACCAGAATAGGGCCTGAGGCAATCCCGTGCTTTTGCGGCCAGCTCCCAAAAAAGACAGTTGAAAAATGGAGTTCAGGGGCAGTGCCATTCACAAACCTGCTGAGGTATAAATGATTACTCCAGTCCACAAATATATTGAGGGAAGGCAACGAAGAGGATTTGAAAGCAAGGCAGAATTGCAGGAAACAGGTTTCAGGAGGTAGATTCGAATCGCCTTTAAAGCACATGAAAAGTGGCAAAACGTCCACAATGATGCCCTTGGCCAAAAAGGTCCTATGCGTTTTTCCTGAATATATTCAGGAAAAAACGCATACGCCCTTTTTGGCCAACCAAGCAACCTGGAAAGGCAAATCAGCACTACAAAGAAGTCTCGCTTCCCATCGGTCAAAAGGGTCATGCTGCAAAAAGTGTCAAAACCAGAAATGCAGGACAGGCCATGGAGAAATGGCAGCCTTGCTACGCTGATGGGCGGGATGTAAATTGCCAACAGCCACTCTGAAGAAGTGTACGGTGTGTCCTGAAACATCGAAAAAACACAGCTTAGGGAGCATAGGGCACGTCCACTCATGGGCGTATAAATTGGGAAAACTAAAAATCAGCAAGACACAGGCACCCCAAAGTTTAGGGCTGCTCTGTTGACAAAAACCTCCACTTCATGACACCTTAAATATCCCAGGAAAGAGAAAAATGGATAAAGAAGTTGTGGTCCTTATGTACAATGGAATATCACTCAGACATGAAATCAATGTCATAAGGCTAGTAGAAGCAAGATGAGTGGACTTAGGTACGACGATTCTAAGTGAAATAAGTCACACAGAAAAAGACACTTATCATAAGCTATCACTTATAGAGGGAATGTAAAAACCGCTACACTTGAACTGAATTACAAAACAGAACAGAGTCACACGTTTAGAAAACACATTATGGCTGCTTAACGGGAAAGGTGAGGTGGGGTGATGCATAAAACAAGTGTTTCAAATTCGCTCAGATACCGTTCCATACACCCAATATGTAATAGACAAGACCTACTCCTTGCTCAGTGAACTGGACTCAACACCCCCTATTCACCGCACAAGAATATATGTGACTAGTAAGAATCTTAAAACCTATGTATTGATATCTGTCTGGAAGTGAGTCAAGTGGGTGTAAAGCCGCATAAACACAGCCGTGAAAAGCAGCTAAACCCCATTATAAAAATAAATTACTTTTAAAAACCCGTAAAACAAAGACAGTGAAAGAGAGAGAAATTCTTACAAAATTCGTTCAGAGGCTGTGATGCAACCTGGATTGACCATATCTAGACCCACAGCTGGATGAGACATAAGGGTGGACACTCTTGGGGCTGAGAGGTTGGGTGAGGTTGGGTGAGCAAACACAGACCCTTTAAAGGAATACTGCCTGGTACCCTTCCCATGGGTACCAAATCTCCAGGTTCAAGGGCATCTTCCTACATCGAAAACATGCATGAGAAACCCAGAAGATGGTACACCGTGTGATTTTGAAAGGTTTCTAATATGCACCTCATTTCTCATCTCCTTGTGCTCGGGTTCGCCTTTCCAGCTACTTTACTAGCAATCTCCCTACTTGGAGAATCAGCACCTTTAAGCTCCTGTTCCCTACAGGTTGCAATTTGTCCTGAGGATGAACGGGAAGAGTGGCAACGAATGAGAGACTAGATCTAGGTGTTGGGACAGGCACAGGTCACTCTATTTTCCCATCAGGAAGAAGAATTAACCACAGGCTCAGCCTGCCGCCCAGAAGCAGAATAGGGCCTGAGGCAATCCCGCGCTTTTGCGGCCAGCTCCCAAAAAAGCCAGTTGAAAAATGGAGCTCAGAGACACTGCAATTCACAAACCCGCAGAGTTATAAATGATAACTCTCGTCCACAAATATATTGAGGGAAGGCAACGAAGAGGATTTGAAAGCAAGGCAGAATTGCAGGAAACAGATTTCAGGAGGTAGATTCGAATCGCCTTTAAAGCACATGAAAAGCGGCAAAACGTCGACAATGATGCCCTTGGCCAAAAAGGGTGTATGCATTTTTTCCTGAATATATTCAGGAAAAAACACATACGCCCTTTTTGGCCAAACAAGCAACCTGGAAAAGCTTATCAGCACTACAAAGAAGTTTCTCTTCCCATCGGTCAAAAGGGTCATGCTGCAAAAAGTGTCAAAACCAGAAATGCAGGACAGGCCATGGAAAAATGGCAGCCTTGCTAAGCTGATGGGCGGGATGCAAATTGCCAACAGCCATTATGAAGAAGTGTACGGTGTGTCCTGAAACATCGAAAAAACACAGCTTAGTGAGCATAGGGCACGTCTACTCATGGGCATATAAATTGGGAAAACTAAAAATCAGCAAAACACAGGCACCCCAAAGTTTAGGGCTGCTCTGTTGACAAGAACCTCCACTTCATGACACCTTAAATATCCCAGGAAAGAGAAAAATGGATAAAGAAGTTGTGGTCCTTATGTACAATGGAATATCACTCAGACATGAAATCAATGTCATAAGGCTAGTAGAAGCAAGATGAGTGGACTTAGGTACGACGATTCTACGTGAAATAAGTCACACAGATAAAGACACTTATCATAAGCTATCACTTATAGAGGGAATGTAAAAACCGCTACACTTGAACTGAATTACAAAACAGAACAGAGTCACACGTTTAGAAAACACACTATGGCTGCTTAAGGGGAAAGGTGAGGTGGGGTGATGCATAAAACAAGGGTTTCAAATTCGCTCAGATACCTTTCCATACACCCAATATGTAATAAATAGACAAGACCTACTCCTTGCTCAGTGAACTGGACTCAACACCCCCAATTCACCGCACAAGAATATATGTGACTAGTAAGAATCTTAAAACCTATGTATTGATATCTGTCTGGAAGTGAGTCAAGTGGGTTTAAAGCCGCATAAACACAGCCGTGAAAAGCAGCTAAACCCCATTATAAAAATAAATTACTTTTAAAAACCCGTAAAACAAAGACAGTGAAAGAGATAGAAATTCTTACAAAATTCGTTCAGAGGCTGTGATGCAACCTGGATTGACCATATCTAGACCCACAGCTGGATGAGACATAAGGGTGGACACTCTTGGGGCTGAGAGGTTGGGTGAGGTTGGGTGAGCAAACGCAGACCCTTTAAAGGAATACTGCGTGGTACCCATCCAATGGGTCCCAAATCTCCAGGTTCAAGGGTATCTTCCTACATCGAAAACATGCATGAGAAACCCAGAAGATGGTACACCATGTGATTTTGAAAGGTTTCTAATATGCACCTCATTTCTCATCTCCTTGTGCTCGGGTTCGCCTTTCCAGCTACTTTACTAGAAATCTCCCTACTTGGAGAATCAGAACCTTTAAGCTCCTGTTCCCTACAGGTTGCAATTTGTCCTGAGGATGAAAGGGAAGAGGGGCAACCAATGAGAGACTAGATCTAGGTGTTGGGACAGGCACAGGTCACTCTATTTTCCCATCAGGAAGAAGAATTAACCACAGGCTCAGCCTGCCGTCGGGAACCAGAATAGGGCCTGAGGCAATCCCGTGCTTTTCCGGCCAGCTCCCAAAAAAGACAGTTGAAAAATGGAGCTCAGGGGCACTGCCATTCACAAACCTGCTGAGTTATAAATGATTATTCCAGTCCACAAATATATTGAGGGAAGGCAACGAAGAGGATTTGAAAGCAAGGCAGAATTGCAGGAAACAGGTTTCAGGAGGTAGATTCGAATCGCCTTTAAAGCACATGAAAAGTGGCAAAACGTCGACAATGAGGCCCTTGGCGAAAAAGTTCCTATGCGTTTTTTCCTGAATATATTCAGGAAAAAACGCATACGCCCTTTTTGGCCAACCAAGCAACCTGGAAAGGCAAATCAGCGCTACAAAGAAGTCTCGCTTCCCATCTGTCAAAAGGGTCATGCTGCAAAAAGTGTCAAAACCAGAAATGCAGGACAGGCCATGGAGAAATGGCAGCCTTGCTACGCTGATGGGCGGGATGTAAATTGCCAACAGCCACTCTGAAGAAGTGTACGGTGTTTCCTGAAACATCGAAAAAACACAGCTTAGGGAGCATAGGGCACGTCCACTCATGGGCGTATAAATTGGGAAAACTAAAAATCAGCAATACACAGGCACCCCAAAGTTTAGGGCTGCTCTGTTGACAAGAACCTCCACTTCATGACACCTTAAATATCCCAGGAAAGAGAAAAATGGATAAAGAAGTTGTGGTCCTTATGTACAATGGAATATCACTCAGACATGAAATCAATGTCATAAGGCTAGTAGAAGCAAGATGAGTGGACTTAGGTACGACGATTCTAAGTGAAAAAAGTCACACAGAAAAAGACACTTATCATAAGCTATCACTTATAGAGGGAATGTAAAAACCGCTACACTTGAAATGAATTACAGAACAGAACAGAGTCACACGTTTAGAAAACACACTATGGCTGCTTAACGGGAAAGGTGAGGTGGGATGATGCATAAAACAAGGGTTTCAAATTCGCTCAGATACCGTTCCATACACCCAATATGTAATAGACAAGACCTACTCCTTGCTCAGTGAACTGGACTCAACACCCCCTATTCACCGCAGAAGAATATATGTGACTAGTAAGAATCTTAAAACCTATGTATTGATATCTGTCTGGAAGTGAGTCAAGTGGGTGTAAAGCCGCATAAACACAGCCGTGAAAAGCAGCTAAACCCCATTATAAAAATAAATTACTTTTAAAAACCCGTAAAAGAAAGACAGTGAAAGAGAGAGAAATTCTTACAAAATTCGTTCAGAGGCTGTGATGCAACCTGGATTGACCATATCTAGACCCACAGCTGGATGAGACATAAGGGTGGACACTCTTGGGGCTGAAAGGTTGGGTGAGGTTGGGTGAGCAAAGGCAGACCCTTTAAAGTAATACTGCGTGGTACCAATCCCATGGGTCCCAAATCTCCAGGTTTAAGGGCATCTTCCTACATCGAAAACATGCATGAGAAACCCAGAAGATGGTACACCGTGTGATTTTGAAAGGTTTCTAATATGCACCTCATTTCTCATCTCCTTGTGCTCGGGTTCGCCTTTCCAGCTACTTTACTAGCAATCTCCCTACTTGGAGAATCAGCACCTTTAAGCTCCTGTTCCCTACAGGTTGCAATTTGTCCTGAGGATGAAAGGGAAGAGGGGCAACCAATGAGAGACTAGATCTAGGTGTTGGGACAGGCACAGGTCATTCTATTTTCCCATCAGGAAGAAGAATTAACCACAGGCTCAGCCTGCCGCTGGGAACCAGAATAGGGCCTGAGGCAATCCCGTGCTTTTGCGGCCAGCTCCCAAAAAAGACAGTTGAAAAATGGAGTTCAGGGGCAGTGCCATTCACAAACCTGCTGAGGTATAAATGATTACTCCAGTCCACAAATATATTGAGGGAAGGCAACGAAGAGGATTTGAAAGCAAGGCAGAATTGCAGGAAACAGGTTTCAGGAGGTAGATTCGAATCGCCTTTAAAGCACATGAAAAGTGGCAAAACGTCCACAATGATGCCCTTGGCCAAAAAGGTCCTATGCGTTTTTCCTGAATATATTCAGGAAAAAACGCATACGCCCTTTTTGGCCAACCAAGCAACCTGGAAAGGCAAATCAGCACTACAAAGAAGTCTCGCTTCCCATCGGTCAAAAGGGTCATGCTGCAAAAAGTGTCAAAACCAGAAATGCAGGACAGGCCATGGAGAAATGGCAGCCTTGCTACGCTGATGGGCGGGATGTAAATTGCCAACAGCCACTCTGAAGAAGTGTACGGTGTGTCCTGAAACATCGAAAAAACACAGCTTAGGGAGCATAGGGCACGTCCACTCATGGGCGTATAAATTGGGAAAACTAAAAATCAGCAAGACACAGGCACCCCAAAGTTTAGGGCTGCTCTGTTGACAAAAACCTCCACTTCATGACACCTTAAATATCCCAGGAAAGAGAAAAATGGATAAAGAAGTTGTGGTCCTTATGTACAATGGAATATCACTCAGACATGAAATCAATGTCATAAGGCTAGTAGAAGCAAGATGAGTGGACTTAGGTACGACGATTCTAAGTGAAATAAGTCACACAGAAAAAGACACTTATCATAAGCTATCACTTATAGAGGGAATGTAAAAACCGCTACACTTGAACTGAATTACAAAACAGAACAGAGTCACACGTTTAGAAAACACACTATGGCTGCTTAACGGGAAATGTGAGGTGGGGTGAGGCATAAAACAAGTGTTTCAAATTCGCTCAGATACCGTTCCAGACACCCAATATGTACTAGAGAAGACCTACTCCTTGCTCAGTGAACTGGACTCAACATCCCCTATTCACCGCACAAGAATATATGTGACTAGTAAGAATCTTAAAACCTATGTATTGATATCTGTCTGGAAGTGAGTCAAGTGGGTGTAAAGCCGCATAAACACAGCCGTGAAAAGCAGCTAAACCCCATTATAAAAATAAATTACTTTTAAAAACCCGTAAAACAAAGACAGTGAAAGAGATAGAAATTCTTACAAAATTCGTTCAGAGGCTGTGATGCAACCTGGATTGACCATATCTAGACCCACAGCTGGATGAGACATAAGGGTGGACACTCTTGGGGCTGAGAGGT